>NC_084536.1:17172500-17539375 GCF_024500275.1 Phycodurus eques
ACGCAAAGCTTTACCAATCTCCTGTACATTGAATACTGATTCTATTTATATTTGCTGTGATTTATACCCAGTTTCCTCGATGCGAGTGAACAGGAAACAGATGCATGGAATTGTTCTTCCCCTGAATTCCTCAGGGAGCGATTGTAGTCCACACCGATGTGTGAGACCGGCTTTGTACTTGCATGTGAAAAGGTGTAGACAGTATCTAAATGGACTGCTTGGTTTCCCTCTTCTGGGTGTCCGTTTCCTCACAGTTTCCATGTGCGTATGTCCGTCTGGCCACAACACAGGTTATCTACTGCAGGTTCGCTCCCTGATGTGCATGTGGAGCCAAGTCCATGCCTCATCAGGACAAGGTCAACAACCTACAATACAATAACAATACAAACAGAAATAAATATATGTTCAACTTTAAAAGTGGGTCTTTAATGAGACTTGCCATTCATCTAGTATTTTGCTCCTAAAAAGAATGTGTTCCCTATCATGACACAGTGATGGGAACAAAATAAACAAATATAATTCAAATTGGAGATGACTGTCAGACATGTCATGACAGGGGGAAAATAACCCTTTCATGTCGAGTAAACCTGTTCAGCATCTGTGTGCTGTGATGAGAGGAAAAGCTTTGCCTTTTCATGGACCATGCTGTCATCTAGTGGAGCTTAGCTAAAAACCTTGTTGGTGTTTTCTATTGAATTCTTGCACATACTGTACAGTGTTTGTATGTGAAGAGCGTGTATTTTGACATGCAGCAGCTCTTTTTGTATATAGATTTTTGCTTTGAAATGAATGATTTTGAGTGTAGTAATATTTTTAGGTGACACCTTTTTGTATGCTGTGTCTAGTCAACACAAAGCCAAAGCAGCATTGCAATGGAAGCGTTTAACCCAGCATACACTTCAATGGCGCATGCTTCATTGATTCTCAGTGTAGTGGTACGCGGGCTCCCTCTACTGGTGTGCGAAAGAATCACTACCTAAGTACAGTCCCGTCGTATTTAAACTCTTCAGTACGTTGAACATTAAACTTTTATTTAGGTCATTTTTTTATTTCACTTTTACGTGCAATACCTATTAATTGAATCATTTAAGTACAGCTTTTATCCGATTTACTGCATTGCAGAGTCAATAACCATTCAGGATTTGTCGGATGGGTCAGAGGTTGGGTCACTTTTACCAAACACTGGATTCAATTATTAAACCATCTGTTGCGTCAGAGATGCCCATCCCACAACATAAATCGAAATACATTGATTTCATAACCCAACTATTTGTATCAGCTGTTGGGTTTGAGTTTGATCAAGAACATTGTGTTACAGGTACACCACTATTGAGTTGGGAAAGCGCCGCCTTCTGGAATATGCCATTTTCTTTTCTGATTCCTGCTTTTTCTTTCACCTGAGACTGGGACCTGCTAGGAATTATTTAATGTTAGTAATTCTAACTAGAAAATACCTTTGCAGGATAATCAGTGAGGCGTGGTGGATGGACTGGTGAGCACATCTACCTCACAGTACAAAGGTTGTGGGTTCACATTTGGGTTTTGGCCATCCAGTGTGGAGTTTGCATGTTCTCCCTGTACCTGTGTAGGGTTTTCTCCGGGTATTCCGGTTTCCTCCCATTTTACAAAAACATCCACGGTAGGTTAATTGAAGACTTGCAACCTGGGTGTCCATAAGTGGAACTGAGAATGGATGAATACTTTAGACCATTTTTTATGTCGCATTGGATTATCTCATCAGCAAAATCACATTGGATTAGTTGATCAGCAAAATCACCTCTTAACCCATTTTGGGGTATCCATACAATCCAAACCCAACACACAGGGTCACACCCATAACCCAGCCCAGCTGGTTAATAATAACCACTCTCAAGTTTAACCCAGCAATTTTAAGAGTGTAGTAGTTACTTGCATCATTTCATCACACAAACACACACGCACTTGTCTGACGATTTACTGCATACATGTTATTTTGCTGAAGTGTTGCTCCACAGCCACTGCTCACCAGATATACAGCTCACCATAATTTGCAGTTGTAATTCTTAATTATTTTAATATGGCTTTCTTTTAAGTGCAGCCTTTTAGTCCACGCAACGATGTCATCGCCTCCGCCAGCATGTGAGTCAATGGATTGCTTTATTACACAACGCATAATAAGCAAGAACAGATTGTTAAAACATTTTAATGATAGCTATGAAATGTTCATTTTTATTCTTTTTTTCCTATTTTTTAAAGCAAATGAGTTGTTCATTACTATTAGATCTCAGAGCAACGTTGCTGTGACGAGTAGCTCTAAATGACACACAACAGGCGCCTGATATATATCTCCTTTTAAGAAGGCTGCATCCTTCAAACTGCACCCCACAAAATTACAAATGGGGGCATTCTATTCAGACATTATTTATCAGGCTTGTTGCGCTCCGTGGTGATGATCGTAAGTTTATAAGTTCTCTTGTCAGTATGAAAAACTAACATACCTGCCCCGTTAGTTTATGATGGCTACAGAGCAGCACTAATACATCAGGTTTATTTATACAGAATGACACAAGCACTAAAGCAAGTACATTCATCAAACGCACTTACTGTACTGAAATGAAAGGCAAGAAAGCAAAATCCACCATTTAACAGTGGTACCGGTACGTATAACAAAAATTTATTTATATGGCACTTTTTCAAAGACAATTTTCACAAATGGCAAATATATGACTTAACATTTAAAAGGCAAGTTTGACTATCCAGAATTAATATTATTTACATTTTGAATAGTTGGAATTTTCATCTAAGATCTGTAACATAATTGTGACAAAAAGGACAGGTAGCTCGTCTAAACAGTTCAGTTTTGCCTAGTCAAAACCGAATTACGGATACCTGCAATGTTATTTCGCCTGGGGCAAATGGGGTCACATTTGCCATTGATGTGGATGGGGTTTCTCATTACAGATTTCTACAATTCAGCTGCCAATATCTGCTAGTGAATTACAGATATATGCAATAGAATTGCATATTGAATTGAGGTGAATTAAAGATATCTTGAACTAGAATTCTGACTCGTCAGAATCAAATTGTAGATATCACGACTTATAGATATCTACAGCGCTTGTCCCACTCTTTTAAAAGAACAATAGCCATCCATCCATCCATTTTCTACACCGCTTGTCCTCGTTTTGGTCGAAATTATGAGCTGGAACGGGAACCACACTGGACTGGTCACCCGCCAATTGCAGGACACTTATAGACAAACAACCTTTGTTCATGTTGAGTCTTAAATTTACTTAACATGAATTTGGGGGGATGTTTGGGGGATGTGAGAACAGAACAGAGCACTCAGCAGGACATGCAAACTCCTTGATTTTGTCTTACTTGCTCCAAAGATAAATCAACAATCAATTCCTCAGAATAGACAAAATTAAATGAACTTAAAATGAATCGACCGTTATGCTCATCCTCCAGTTCAAACTTGCAAGCTCGTGTTTGAGCCACTTCCTGTCAACTATCTTCCAACTCCAAGCTATCTTTGCTGTAACATAGACAGGTCAAAACACAAGGCATGTCTGCTTTTGGACTGATTATAAATACTTAGCGTTACCAGTGTCAGAACAGCATTAGCCTTTTTTATTGGGGTTGTATTTTCCTCACACAGGACAGTAAAGTTAATCACAAGTATTTGAGCCAGAAAGCAGGCATATATTCGGACGTGCCGGTTAGGCTCAAGCATCTAGCTCACAGATCATACACATCCAATCGTGCTTGTCAGAATATCTAACTAAGGAAGCGAATACTAGCCTCTATGTCATGTTTACCCCGTTACAAATAACAGCTTTAAAAAAAAAAATACAAATCTCTATTGCACCTAATCACAACATTGCTAAGTGTACCATAAATAAACAGAGGACATGGACAAAAATGCCTCGGCAGTAAGTTTTTCTATGATGGTTACTTTGCACGGTGAACAAGTGGTTAGCACAGTTCTGAGTTTGGGGCTTTGAACCCAGGCTAAGACCACCCGCTACACACATGAAGACAACTGAGCTGTCTTTGTCCCGATTTTGCCCCTTCCTGACCAAGGATGTCAAATGTCAGACTATTTTATGTCTTATAAGATTATCTTTAGCTCCGATGTGTGTTGAGTGCATTTATCCCAAGAATAGTGTCCAAAACGGGTCGGGCCCGACAATCTTACATATTGAACATGTTCAATATTTACGACTAAAAATCTTTGCATGTGGGGAAAGCCGGGTCATGACGTTTTTAGGATGTGAAACAGAATGTAGCCAATCAAGAAGCGTAATGTAAATAAATAAGTAGTGTAAATAAAAACAAACATGTCTTACCCAATGTCTTTTTTTTTTATAAAAGTGGGTCCCCGAGACCGCAAGAAGTATTTTCCAATGCCCATGTCTTTTTGAAACGTCAATGGCATTTAACACCGGTCCCGCGTCTGGCAACCTTCAGAAACACTCGTGTAACATCGGCCCATACCCGGAAGTGTTTTTTCGTCTTCGGTTTTGTTCGATGATGTGTGACCACGCAAGATTTCTGCATCTGAGGACTTGCTTGTCGATCGGTGGTGGAACTGAATCTTTGTGTGGTGTTGTGTGTTGAGATTACCAGAGCACACCACACACAATACAACCAAAACTGTTAAATGCCTAATTTCTTTTTTTTAATCTTTATGTATGGGGTCTTTCACAGATCAAAAAAAAATATTTTAAGATTTGAAAAATCCTTATTTGTGTACCAAGCCTAAAGCCTTCCTGTGTGGAGTTTGCATGTTCTCCCCGCACTTGGGTGGGCTATCTCATGGTTACTCAGGTTTATTGATGCACAGGAATAAAACGTACTACCCTTAGAAAATACATGCAAGTAGAACATGCAAACTCCACACAGGAAGGCCAGATGAGATTCGAACCCTTAACCTCAGAACTGTGAGGCAGATGCGGTAACCACTAGCTGCACCATGCTGCTAAATCATGGATCATTATTTGTTATATTGTTATGTACCAATGAATCAGTATTTGTACATAATTTACTGTTGCTGTTGGGTGGGTCGAAGTACACACTTTTACGTGAACATATTTAGGGAAGGAAGTGAGAGGATCAAGGATGTATGAAAGGAAGGGATGAAGGATGGATAAGGATGATGCAAGCAAGAGATGTATGAAAGAAAGGGAGGAAGGAGGGAATGGTGAAGGATGAAAGAAAGGATGACAAAAACAAGGAAGGACAAAAGGAAAGGGTGGAAGGGAAGACAGGGAGGGATGACGGATGCACCAAAGTAGGAAGGCAAGGAAGTGAAGAAAGAAGAAAGGGAGAGTGGAAGGAACGATGTAACAAGGATGAAAGGAAGAATGGAAGGATAAAAGGAAAATTGAAGGAAGGAAACAAAAATATGAAAGGAAGAGAGGACAATTGCGATACACGGATGTATGAAAGATAGGATGTAAGAAAGAAAGAATTAGGAAGGAAGGAAGGAAGTATCACCTCCACTTTTAGGGTCTCCGCCAAGTCCCTCAAACCCTAATTTGAAACCCAAACCCTGGCTTGTTTGAAACCCCAACTACAAACCTGAACCCCGGCTATAATCGCATTTTGAAAACCTACTTTGAATTGACGAGATTAAACTGAGTTTCATGAATGTAATTGTGATTGGTAAGTGTAATATAACATAAAATGAAAACTACTTCAAGGTTTTTACGTAATCTTGACCCGCTCTGTAATAGTGAACGCGTTATAATACCTTTTTCTGACAAGTCTTTTTTCCAGGCATGTGATATCTCTTCAACCGCTAGATGGCGCAAACTGTTTGCTATTTCATGTAATTGCCAGTGTAAAAAACACGAAAGATGCCATTACTAAAACCTTTCGTTTGAAGAGGGAAAATAATTTCATCTAATACTAGTATCACACGAGTCTTATGTTCTATTTGGTTTCGTGGCGACGAAGAACAATCTGGAACGCTCTAATGACGTGGGCGGGTGGACACGGTCACGTGACCAGCTCCGTCTCGTTACTAAAGTGGACATCAAAATGGAGGTTGGATTCCATGCATTTTTTTTTAATCCCCGTTAATTAACCGTGTCGGTTGCATGTCGGGGGCTATGGTGTCAACAAAGCACTTTGACACGACTGACAGAGCTGACGTTGCGTCTTTTATCTTTGTTGCTCGTGTTATCAAAGCTCGCGCTGAGGTTTGAATTAGCATGTGAGCTAGCGGTAGCACGTCGCCGTGAGGGGTCCTCGATTGTATAAACAACCATTTTAAACTTGCACCGTTTGAGGTGTTAGCGAGGAAATTTGATTTGTTAAGTTGTGAATGTTGTAATTAATTAAGTCAGATCGTGTGCTGCATGTTTTAAATGCGACAGACCTCGTAGCTTAAATGCACTGCAATTAACTGTGTGCCAAAAGAAGGTACTGCGTCTGTATACCATTTTAAAATTAACTTATTTTTTTTTTGGTGCAGGTACAGCGGATAACTGCATATAGTTTCAGTCGAGTACAGAGAAAGTGGATTCAATAGCAGTATTGGACAGGTACCGAAGGAAGGCAGAAAAATAGTTTAAACTAAAGGAAGAATGCAAATTTAAAAAGGGAGTATGAAGGAAGGAAGGAAAGAAGAAAAAAGCAGGTCTAAAGTGGAAGGAAGGGAGGTAAGGAAGGCAGAAAAGCAGGTTTAAGTGCAGGAAGAAGGGATGTAATTATGCATGATTAAGGGGTAGGAAGGAAAAGATGCCATGGAAAAAAAGCAGGTCAGAAGGAAGGAAGGTAAGTTTCAGCAAAGGAAAGATGGAAAAATAAATCCAAAAAGAAAAAACTATGAGGGAAGGAATAAGGTCAGGAAGGAAAGGTGTCCAGGAAGGAAAATGTAAATGTAATTGAACACATTTGAAGTGTATTTGTACCTACTCTTTGCTCACTCTGTGGGCTAATATGTGGTGATTAGTTTGAAATTGACACAGCCCACAAGAAAATTTGAATAGTTGTATTGTTAACTATACACAACATAAGCAATCTCAGCGTCAAGAGCTAGTTCCTGAATGCAGTACTGAGTTTAGTCGACACAGTTAGAGAGGTATTAATTTAACAGCATGTTTATTTTTTTGCGGTGGTGCAAAGAGGTGAAGTATTTCTCTCATTTTACATAAAACAGTAATAACAAATGTACACTAAAATGTTAAATTAATACCTCAATCATATTAAAACCCGGTTTAGTTAAGGCATGTTTTTTTCACTGAATCTCAGGTGTGCATGTTGTGAACTGAGTATTTGGTGTAGAAAGTGTTTTTCATTGCCACCATACATGTGCAGGACCATGACTGTAAAGAACCAGAGCAGCTCAGGAAGCTCTTTATTGGTGGCCTGAGCTTCGAAACCACAGAGGAGAGTTTACGGGCCCATTTCGAGCAATGGGGATCACTGACAGACTGTGTGGTATGTTTTTAAGTGTTCCCACGTGGAACAAATTTAATTACCTTCATAGCGGAACAATACTACGATTTCTTGAATGAATATCTACGGACAGTAGTTAGTTTGGCATTGTATTTTATGACACAATGATGTTGTGTCTTAGGTGATGAGAGACCCGGGCAGCAAGCGGTCGAGAGGTTTTGGCTTTGTGACCTACTCTTCCATGGTGGAGGTTGACGACGCCATGAAAGAAAGGCCTCATAAAGTAGACGGCCGAGTTGTAGAGCCCAAGAGGGCCGTGTCCCGAGAGGTATCCAAATTACATGGCAGGAGCACATGTGACACACTTGTGGTTATAGCTCACTGTGATAGTGTTAATCACTCTTGCTTCAGGACTCCAATAAACCAGGGGCACATCTGACAGTGAAGAAGATCTTTGTTGGTGGAATTAAGGAGGACACAGAAGAGTACCACATCCGAGACTATTTCAAGAAGTACGGAAAGATCGAAAGCATCGACATCATGGAGGAACGCTCCACTGGCAAGAAAAGAGGCTTCTGCTTCGTCACTTTTGACGATCATGACACCGTCGACAAAATTGTCGGTATGTGATTATTTGCTTGCCAATCAGACCTTTTTAAGGGATGTGGTCAGTGTGGCAAGTTTTTCAATTCTACATTTTGCCTTAAAGCTCAGAAATACCACACCATCAACTCGCACAATTGTGAAGTCAGAAAAGCGCTCTCGAAGCAAGAAATGAATGTAATGTCCAACAGCAGGGGTAAGCACATGTTCCATGAGTGGATAATTTCTATGTACATATTGATTTGCATAATTGTATGTTGACTTTAAGTTTACCATTGTATCCATTTCAGGGAGGAGTGGAGGCTCTGGTAACTTCATGGATAGAAGTAATAATTTTGGAGGTGGTGGCAGCTATGGTCGTGGTGCGTAGTCTTTGTGAGACACTTGAACATAATTTTCAGTTCCTGAAAAGGTTTATAATTGCTTAGAGGCCACAAAAGGGCAGCAAGTCATTATGTATAAATGAAGCTCTGCAACTCATTTGAACATCGTTGCTTGGCACCATGATGGTGCCAAAACACTACATTAATTGTTTTGGCCTGGCACAAAAAAACGGCAAATAAGGTATTCAATAAAAACTTAGCAAAATTGTAAATTTTCCAATGCCAGACCGCAAATATGCAAGGCTGCACTGTAGTGGAAATAAACATTTTCATCATAACACATTTATTAACTGTATAGGCAATGTTTAAAGTAACATTGTAATGTTCATATTTGGCTATAATGTTAATTACCTTACCATATTGACCAAGAAATATCCAGTGATTGGAATTCTAACAATTTGAATCACTATTTGCATTCCAGTTACTGAGTCTCAGTTCCCCAATCCAAAAAGCCATGACTTAGTATGAATTTGTTATTGCTCCTTGAATGCATGAAAATGAGTTAGCCAATGTATTTTATTTAACGACAAATGGGGACACTCTTGCTTCCTAGATAACTACGGTGGAGGACGAGGTGGCTATGATGATTTTGATGGTGAGTAGTTGTTTGACGTTTTTTGGGCTGAACAGGCATTAACTATAATATTTGTCATTTCTTTAGGAACTGGTGGAAATTATGGTGGTGGTGGAGGAGGAGGAGGTTATGGAGGACGTGGGAACTATGGAGGGGGCAGCTATGGTAATCAAGGTGGTGGATATGGTGGCGGCTGTGATGGAGGTTATCGAGGTAGTAGTGGAGGTAAGGGCTTTAAAAATTTCCAGAAATGCTTCATACAGTGGAACCTCTTAAAGTCGCTTATGCACCTCATGGCTGATTTTGTAACATTAACTGTCTGACAACTAAACAATTGACGGCTATCAGGAAACGCTAACATAGCAGTACTGCTCTTTGCAAAGGGATGTTATCAAATGAATGACTGAACTAGCACACAAAAATTGGTAACAGTGTTTAACAGCAGTTAGCAGAACACTTCTGGTCAGTACTAGTAATCAACTCTTCTATTGTTACACTGAAATAACACTAATGCTGGACAAAAGTAGTTGGACACTTCTGGAGCATTTTCTGGTAAAGCAGGGTATACTCATACCAATAATAGGGCCCCTTCTGAAAGTTTATGCTGAGCGATTTTCCTGTTGTGTGGGGTGTGGTAACTGATTTTCTTCCCATATCTGCTCAGGAAAGGTTGGTTGGTGATTCTAAAACATGTCTCCCAGTAAAAATGAAAAGACGTAACAGTATAGTTTCTTCTATTTCTACAACTACTAGTTCTTAGTATTTTCTGGCAGCCTTGATGCCTGTCACAGTTCAGTCTTGGTACTGTGGGGATGTGTCCTGTTCATCTTGAGTGCATCACACTCTACAAGAGCATGTTAATTTTGTATTTATTTATTTCCCCTTCAACATTCCAACATTTGTTTTCTCCAAATTTGACTAGCTTTAGGGTATCGTGGAATTGAGGTTACACTGTAGTTGTGTTTGAGAGAATATTGGTAATAAAAGCTTCTGCTAAAGTGAATATCGCTTGTGTTTTCAGGATACGGCGGGGGTGGAAATTACAATGATTGTGGCAACTATGGTGGCAATCAGTCCAACTACGGGCCCATGAAGGGAAACAATTTTGGTGGCAGAAACTCAGGTGGACCGTATGGAGGTGAGTTGTCCTCTCCGGTGCAAAAAGTCAGCGAGTTATCAGAACTTAGTCTATTTCTTTCTCAGGTGGCTATGGCTCCAGCGGCGGCAGTGGTGGTTATGGCTCACGGCGCTATTAAACATTACATGGGTAAGTTGCAATCGGCTCTCACAGCGACCCTTGAAGCAGAGTACAGAGTCAGCTCATGCAAGTGCAGAATAACTATTTGTTCTATCCTGTATCCATTCAACAGGCTTCAGTTCTTAGCAGGAGAGGCGAGGCGATGAGCAAAGGAAATGTCAGGAAAGCTGCAGGTTACTTTGAGGCATTAGAGGAGCACACGAGTCAGACTGTTTGTGGAAGAAGGACTGTACATTCAAATCAAGACACGTGCGCATCGCATTGATACCTTGTTATGATAGATGTTTGCCTGCAAAGCCACTGTTCCCCTCTGTGCGTTTCAAGTGTGGGTGTTGTACCTGTGGTGTCAGGGGTTGAGAGAGTTCTATTTCTTTTTGTAATCTAAAGCCCGTTGTTTATATCTTTTATTTTTCATTGTTCAATATGACTTAGATTAACCTGGTTTTCCCGCATTAGTGTAGTTGTAACAGTTCCTCAGATGATTCAAGTGTGTTTTGATGTATGTGAACACAGTAAAACCCTCAGTGTCTGGATTAGATTTCAGGGATTCTAGTTTGTTCAAAGCCCGAATAAAAATGGTGTAGTGAAGTGAGGTTGTGTTGCCTGCCTGATGTATGCAATGATGGACATGGCAATGATGGGTAGCGCTAGGCCATCCACCGTAGCATTATAGGAGCCACGAGTGCCTGCAGCATCACTAGTGTGGAGGATTGCAGATGGCGGTCAGACAGCACGTCTTCAGCCAGCGCCAGCACAGTGGACCAGTCAGCATTGTGAAAGAGAGAGAGGGGAGGAGGCGGCAGCGAGCACAACGCCAGCACGGAGGAGGCTTGCAGAGTCAAGGCTAGCTAAACCTTCCCGAAGCCAGCTAGCAAATGGACGTTGGGGGGGGGGGCAGCAGCCTGTTGAGTCAGTTTACCCACTAAATACTATAGGTGTCAGACTTGAGAAGGGAGTATTTCACAAGAGCTGACTTACAGGAGCGAGCAGGTAAGAGTAACCACTTTGCTTGATTTGCAGATGTGGAAAGAGGCGGGAAATCTGTAAAGACGCAGTAACATGGAAGGGTCTGGATGGGTAAGACTTTTTTCCAAATATTATCCAAGGCTGCTATTTTTTTAACGGGTAAATCTTGGCAGAAGTTGTCCGTTATTCCATGGTGACCTTCATAATGAATGAATGGTGCACAATCGCCAGTACTTTATTTTTTTTGTGTTGCTTTGAGTCAGTGCGGGTAAAGTGACACGACCCCTCCCATTGTTGGTGCGAGCAGTCAGCCAGCCTGTCAACTTCTGCCCTTTTTTGGGTACCGCGAGATTGTAGAATGAATAATGCAAAACGTGCTTATGAAGAGTGGCTGCTATAGGAGGCAATACATGCACCCATCACTCGCCGACAAATTCCACGTAACAATACATGAATGCGGTTGTGAAATTAATGTTTGCAACCAATTGGCACGTCTACAATTGGTGAAAAATACTATACACTCACTGCCAAGACACTTAACTAGCATGGCTAACATCCAGTTTTTCCTGCTCTTTTCACAAAGTAGAGAAGAGCAGAGAAGTACCTACTCATTTTCTGAGAAATAAGTACTTCTGTTGTACTACAACATTCATTCATTCATCTTCCGTTCCGCTTATCCTCACTAGGGTCGCATTTTGATTTTATTTAGAAAAATGTGAACTATTTCTTTGTTTATTAATGTGCGTACAAAGTGCATTCAATGGAAATCAGTTATTTCCCTAAACATTTTAGATGTGATGTTAAACTGATATTTTTGCTAATGTTATCATACCATCAGAATCTGATACTGGCTCGTGGCCTGCAAGTCAAAGACGACAGCTTGAAACAGGAGGCATAACTTGGCCACTTCTAATTAATGGCTTGCCATGCCTTCCTCACAAAACCTATGTAGAGGCAGACCATTTTGACACAATAGAAAAATTCTTGACTTCAGTAGCCTAACCTTGTAACTGAAACATGACTAGCTAAGTAGTTTAGCTTCCGAAAAACTTAGCTGTGGTTGTAGGGCGAGGCTCCAAGGGAACATTGCAGTGATAGAAACCTCCAAGCTAATTGCTTATCATCAATGCACAAGGAGTGATTTGATGGCCCCATCCTATTCAGTCTAGCCTGGCCAGGCTATAATTTAATTTACAATACCTGTTGTTGGCACTGCATTTGTTAATGTTGTTTATTTTTAAATTATTGGATCTTTAAAATAAGTGGATCTAATCCATCAACAGTCTGAATTTTGTATAAAATGTATATGAATATATGACACAGAGTAGGAAGTTAAGGTCACTACACAACACAAATGAGGGTGTGTGCGTGCTTTTAACATTCAAGAGACTATGTATGATTTGGCCTGCAATAAAGATATTTTAATGGATGTTTTTTTGTTTTTGTGTAAAGTTGTTGGTGAGAATGTTTACACATTTTCAAAAGTAAATTTGTGACGTGGTTTTTACCTGTTTATTACCTATGTCGCTTGCATTTGTACACACACACACACACACACACACACGCAATATGTGGGCTTGACAGTTTAAGGTAGTGTTTGTGTATAAAAGCGCATGGTGGGCAAATGGTGATTGTGTTGAGAACGCAGGCCCAGTCGGATCATTGTAAAAGTGTCATACATCAACAATTGTGGCCTTTGTTGTGCAACACAAATGCAGCGGGTGTGACTTAAGCGATGTGAGATCTCCGTATTAAAAGATTTAGGTGACTGTACAAACAGTGCTGTAAATGAAGGGGAGCTGATTGGGTAATTGTTTAAAAGCCGATAAACACTTTGGTATCTCAACCAAGTTCTATTTATATGCAGCTTTATGGGCCTGCCAAGTCCAGAAGTAACTTAAACAGAAGTTATGTAATGCCTCAAACGTTACATCGATCTGGCATCAATCTGTTTCAGGCTGTAGTACAGCTGCACAATGCTCTGCTTTCATAACAAAAAGGGAGGCCATATAGCTTTGGATGATTTATTGAAAAGCATAAGAACCTGCGCAGCAAATCATAGTGTATATAGTTAAAAATCTTCCATTTAGCATACAGAAACTATACAGTGAGAATATTTACACATACAGTAATCTCAAGATTTATATCATGTCTATTTACAAATAATCACATAGAATATGAGTATAAAAGAAAATATAAAAAATATTCATAACATCCAAGAAGAACCAAAACTTTACAATAGTTCTGCAGAGCTACTAGTTTTGCACAAAGTACCAGTTCCAAAACCAAACCGTGATTTTATTTTATTTTTGCCGGAAAAAAATTATTCGGGGGGGTTGCACAAAACACAGAAGTGGCTGCAAATTCTTACACTGGAACACAAGCGATTAATTGAAGATGTATTTTGCTGTGGGTCTGAATTGGGGTGCAGATAGGGTTAGTTTTTGTATGCATTATGAGTCACCATGGAATCAAAAGAACCATTCACCCCCCCAGAATCATATTTTCGCCTCCCATATGTTCCCCATCCTCCAGTAAATAGCCTGCGAGCTAAACACTTGGGTGGTCTAACAAACCCAAATGCCAAGTTTTATGGATTGTTTTGACTTTTATCACTAGTTCAGCCTTGGTGGAGGTCTATGATAAACTTAGTAGCTCTAGTTACATATGATCATGATAACATTGCTAAAACAAAACTTGGCCTAAGACTTGTACAGCGCTGGATACACGTGTGTGTATATAAACTTTAGTTCAGTTCAGTAGTGTTTAGAAAATGTTGAATGTTTTGTGTTCCATTCTTCCAAAGTTATTTTATCAAATGTATTCTAATTAGAATCCTTTTTTTCTATTAATACAAATAAAAAGAATTCAAAGTTGTTTACCTGTCAGCCATTATTCCACTGCTTTTTACTGACGTTTTAAGTTTTTGCCGTGGTTTTGTTTCCGGACCGGTATCGAGTTACTTTATGCATGTATAGTATCGAAGTCAAAATGTTGGTATTGTGACAACACTAAGCGCTACTGATGCTTAAAGCTGAGAATGTCATTGCATAGTGCGACTATGTGACTGCTGTACCTTACTAGAAAGACAGGCGCTGGTCTTAGCTCTTGATCAAAGTCTTTTTAGTGCGAGGAACAAGGAAGACGCTGCCTTCGGTCGACTGCTGCAGAGAGAAGTCGGTCGGCGAGATGGAGTTGCCATCCTCGTCCCTGAGCATGCTGAACACTTCCAGGTAAAGGCTATTCAGCTTCCTCTTCATCTCTCTCAGGCTGTTTACGTTGCGGGACTTCTCGCCCAGCAGACGCTCTTTCTCCTCCTTGAGTGAGTCCAGGTCCAGCTCCAGCCCCACGATGTTCTCCATCTTGCGCTTGCGGCAGTTCTGGGCTGCCACCTTGTTCTTGCCGCGGCGGCGAATGTCCCTGACCAGGGCTAGCTGGGCCTCATTCAGTTGGTTCTTTGAGATCAGCTCGTTGTAGTCGTCGACAGGCACGTTAATGATCATGTCAACGCTGAAGGGGATCTTGAGGGCCTTGGCCTTCTGCTCGTCCCTGGAGTGACGCAAATCCGATCTTCTCTTGCGTTTGTCTTTAGTGAAGGGCGAGGAGCTCTGCCCGTTGTCTTCCGCCGGATCCATTTCTTTTTTGGGCTCGTCCTGCTGGATTTGAACCTGGTCCGCTAATGTGGGCAGAGGAAATGCTTGCTGAACATCATCAGGTTGAAAGTTTAAAGAGAACATCTCAGAGTAGTCAGATTTTGTGCTGCCAGGGTTCTGGTCCATCTCCTCCATGTCAGAATCGCTGCCGTCAAAACCCTCATCTCCATATAGAGATTTCCCAGGCGAGCAAGTGTCGGGACTTGAGGAGAGGCCAGAGTCTAAGTCGGGCACTTCTGCAGATGCATTATGTCTGCCCCGTTCAAACGTATCACCGGGTGAGAGGCTGTACAATTTCTGAACATCGGACATGATATTGTATTCTTTTCCCTCAAGGTCCTGCTGACTGCTGCTCTCCTCCAAACTGGTGTCAGGGTAAAATGTGTTGCAAAAGCTATTAAGGTTGAAATGAGTGTTTAACTGGGGAACTTCTGACTTCATTCGGTTCACATTGTCTGCTGGTGTCACGCTGGGAACTGAGCTATCAAATGTATTCATAAAAACTGTAGGACACACATTTAAATTGTTTTTCTCTTCTACTGGACTAGACATTGGGTAAAAAGAGTAGTTTGGATCCTGTGCTTCAGTGCTATTTGGGAGAGGATAGGTCGTTGTCTCTAGTGTGTCCTCCATTTGTAGGCTCAGACAGTGCTAAAAGAAAAAAAGGAAAAATAAATCAAAAGCAGCTCTAATGCCAAACTTTTTGTGTGAATATGTAGTATATGTGTAGTATAAGTTACCAAGATGAAATCCTTGACAATCCTAAGACTTTTTTTGATCCTGATAGGCCACTATACTTCCTGCTATAGCGTGCAAGTAAGAGAGTCTAATTGAGCCAAAGTGTTTGGCAGACACACCAGTAGCGTGTTATTAATTTTCGGCTTGAGTCATACAGATTCTCTGCAAAATTTGTGTCACAACTGGGAACTAATTGACTAATTAAAAACAATGTGGCTCAGGACAGGGAAAGTCTGCAAAATATTTTATTTTCCAAAAACAGCACTGTAATACAACCGCAATTCAAATGAAGTTGGGACGTTGTGTTAAACATAAATAAAAAGAGAATACAATGATTTGCAAATCATGTTCGACCTATATTTAATTGAATAGACTACAAAGACAAGATATTTAATGTTCAAACTGATACACTTTATTGTTTTTAGCCAATAATCATTAACTTAGAATTTTATGGCTGCAACACGTTCCACAAAAGCTGGGACAGGGTCATGTTTACCACTGTGTTACATCACCTTTTCTTTTAACAACATTCAATAAACGTTTGGGAACTGAGGAAACTAATTGTTGAAGCTTTGTAGGTGGAATTCTTTCCCATTCTTGCTTGATGTACAGCTTCAGCTATTCAACAGTCCGGGGTCTCCGTTGTTGTATTTTACGCTTCATTATGCGCCACACATTTTCAATGGAAGACAGGTCTGGACTGCAGGCAGGCCAGTCTAGTACCTGCACTCTAGTACCTGCACTCTTTTACTATGAACGTGTTACACGCTGTTGTAACACGTGCAGAATGTGGTTTGGCTGGAATAAGCAGGGGTGAAAAAGACATTGCTTGGATGGCAGCATATGTTTCTCCAAAGCCTGTATGTACCTTTCAGCATTAATGGTGCCTTCACAGATGTGTACGTTACCCATGCCATTGGCACTAACACAGCCCCATACCATCACAGATGCTGGCTTTTGAACTTTGCGTCCATAACAGTCCGGATGATTATTTTCCTCTTTGGCCCGGGAGGACACGACATCCACAATTTCCAAAAACAATTTGAAATGTGGACTCGTCGGACCACAGAACACTTTTCCACTTTGCATCAGTCCGTCTTAGATGAGCTCGGGCCCAGAGAAGCCGGCAGCGTTTCTGGGTGTTGTTGATAAATGGCTTTTGCTTTGCATAGAGTTTCAAATTGCACTTACGGATGTAGCACTAAACTGTATTTACTGACATTGGTTTTTTGAAGTGTTCTTGACCCCATGTACTGATATCCTTTACACATTGATGTCTGTTTTTGATGCAGTGTCGCCTGAGGGATCGAAGGTCACGGGCATTCAATATTGGTTTTCGGCCTTGCCGCTTGCATGCAGTGATTTCTCCAGATTCTCTGAACCTTTTGATGATATTACGGACCGTAGATGATGAAATCCCTAAATTCCTTGCAATTGTACGTTGAGGAACATTGTCCTTAAACTGTTCGAGTATTTTCTCATGCACTTGTTCACAAAGTGGTGAACCTCGCCCCATCGTTGCTTGTGAATGAGTGAGCAATTCAGGGAAGCTCCTTTTATACCCAATCATGGCACCCACCTGTTCCCAATTAGCCTGTTCACCCGTGGGATGTTCCAAACAGGTGTTTGATGAGCATTCCTCAACTTTCTCAGTCTTTTGCAACCTGTCCCAGCTTTTTTGGAACGTGTTGCAGTCATAAAATTCTAAGTTAATGATTATTTGCTAAAAACAATCAAGTTTATCAGTTTGAACATTAAATATCTTCTCTTTGTAGTGTATTCAATTAAATATAGGTTGAACATGATTTGCAAATCATTGTATTCCGTTTTTATTTATTTAACACAATGTCCCAACTTCATTGGAATTGGGGTTGTATGTAATCTACAGTACATGTTCATAGATATAACTGAATCTTTATTCTGTGTGACTGTTTACCACAGCACCCTTGGCTAAATCTGGTTGTAGGCTACTCTGTCCCACTTGCCCCCAACGCAAAACCCTTTGTGCTCATTTGCGTAATGGCTGGATGTCCCGCCTTAGTGTGCCAGCAAGGTGGGTCCAGTGTTATCTCTGAGACGCAGCAGGAAGAGGCTCGTCGAGAGCATGTCAGTACAGGCGACTGCTGTTAAAAGTGAGCCTCACCCAGTACCTCGAGCTGTTATCAACGCCTTCCCAAAAAGAAAAGGTTAAAGATTGCCACACTTCTACTGTTGCACTGCCAACGTCAAAACTTTAGTAATTAAAATGGAGGTGTGTGTGTGTTCGCAGATTTGCCCTGTGGACAAGAGTACTCTTTGGTTAATTGCGCAGCTCGTACCTGCAGCTCAGGAAGTGACAGCAGCTCCATCCAGGCCTGTTCGATATCCAAAGGTATCTTCTGTGGCTGGGATGCTATCATAGGACCTGGTGAAAGCGTAAGTGGGGCCAAAGATGGTTGCTCGGGGGACATCATGGCAACGCTGCTGCTGCGGCTACTCTCAACAGAGACATCACTCGTGTCCAGGGAAACGGAGGCATCCTGTGAGTTAGAGTGTGGTTATGAATGTTTCACAAAGGTTGTGTTGAAAGGCAACCATGTAAGAGTGGTGGTTAAGAGCGTCTTACCTCATTTTCCTCGATGGGAAACGTCTCTGCGAGGAGCTGCAAGCATTCGTCAAATGACAAAGTCCCAGCACCCTGTTGTGTGAAGCTCACGTCCTGCAAATAGAGGGTGAAAGGGCTATTATGTACCAGCTAGCAGGTGGCAATTTTTTAAAATGTGTATAGTGTGGTACCTTGACTTACAAGTGCCCCAACTTAGGAGTTTTTCAAGTTCAAGCCATTGCTTAGTCGATCAAGGTAATAGGAAGATTTATCACGAGGGGGCGGGGAAAACTTTTGAGGTACTGTAATGCCCTCGCACGAGGGGAAGGAGAGCCACGGTCACCGATGCACTTTCAGCCGTTCATGGAACGGTACAGTCGAACACACAAGCACAAAAGAAAACCGGCTAACCGACTCCAGCTCCTGACGTCACTCACTAGGCCACGCTACTTGAAAAGTGAGCTAAAGCCAAGATGTCAAAACTTAATATTCTTTTTATCTTATGCTGTTTACTTAAGTTTACAAAGTATTTATTTAAAAAAAAAAAAAACACTCAAACATGACTAGAGCTGGCACATGCAATGGACTCTTTAAAAAAAAAGCACATCCAACACATGGAATACTACAGTATGTATAGTAATTACACTTTATAAAACCAGTTTATTGTCTTTGCATTCTTGTTTCTTTAACAATACTGTACTATTTTTGCTTTGGTGAAAATATGTAGCAATTTATTTTTTATTTGTTTTTATTATTTTTTTCACAGGGCTGGAACAGATTAATGGCATTTTAATGAATTTCAATTGGCAAAATGTAATTGATGTACAATTAGATTGAGTTATGAGCTTAATCACAGCAAGATTTAAACTTGTTAATGAAGGTAAAGCAGTATATTGTATAGAAGTCTGTAGATTCTAAGAAGCAAAAACTACAGGGCCACCTTTGCCTCACTAATGACATGAGGCGGTAACATAGCAACCACGAGGCCACAGCCTATCAAAAGAAACGGGAGAGGCTTGGGCCTGTCATGCATAACAGTGTTCACGTGCGGGTACCTGTGCTACCGCCAGAGGCGTGGGAGCTAACTGCGGCGTGGTAGGCCGACTGCAGCGGGGTGCTGGGCAGCGGTCGCGGCACGTACTCCCCTGTCTCTTCGTCCAGCTGTAGCTGTGCCAGCAGAGCCTTCTCCTGCTCGCGGAGGAGGTGCAACCTCTTCTCCTCCGCCAGCTCCTGCTGCCTCTGCAGCTCGTGCTCCTTCTGACGGTGGCTGTAGTCGAACACCTCACGCCGGGCTCCCAGATCGATGTCCTGCCTCCACAGAATGTCGATCAGGTCCATGTCCTGGGCACAAAAGCCGCCGCTACGTTAGGATTGGACCCGCGCAGTGGGATGATGAGCGAAGGGAGGACAAACTGAGCCAGCCTGTGGTGAACGTGGCTGCAACTGCCACACCCTGTCCCTCGCTGCACCTTCCACGACAACGCCGCCATAAACGGCACAGCTGAATAATGGATGGAGTTCTCTCTTTAGCCAGTTGACACCACACACAAAACAGTCCTCCCCTCATACTTGCATTATGTTAAGGTGGGAATGAATTTGTCACACTCAAGTTAACTTGTACAGTAGAAGCCTCATTCACCCATACCATATGTTCCAGTACACCTGAAGGCCACCCATCAATTTTCTATAGTGCTTATCCTTATTAGGGGCTTGGGTGAGCTGGAGCCTATTCCATCAGCTGACTGCTGAAGAGGTGGGATACACCCTGGAATGATTGCCAGCCAATCACGGAAAATAAAGAAAACCATTCACATCTATGGTACATTTACGGTCTTCAATAAACCTATAGGTGTGTGTTTGGGATGTGGGAAGAAGCTCAAGTAACTGGAGAAAACCCATGCAAACACGGGGAGAACAAAGGCAAAAGTCGAGATTCAAACTCCGAACCTCAGAACTATTAGGCAGACGTTGCAACCACTATTCCGTCATCAAGCAAAAATGATGAACACAGCACTCAAGTCGCACAAATCTCATGAAGTCACGCGAGACTTCAGCATATCCTCTGAGACTTCAGTCAAGTGAGCATCTAAAGGAAAACGTGATGATGACCATATGAGCAGAAATGAAACTTATTGCAACACATTTCTGTCCTGTCCTCTACTTCTGTATAGGCCATGCTTCTGTCCCGTGACAAAGGGTGAGTAGTTCGATTTTACTTTAACTGAACAATGGTTCACTTCTTTTTACAATTGTACGACAGTTCCGGCTGTGAAAAACCCTATCCCTGAAGTCGACTTGCCATCTGCAACCCTCCCTAACCTTCTTCCTAAACACTACAGTGAGTACTTTTGTCTTCATTTAGGTGAGATTCTTATTCATTTTTTGTGTAACATTTATTGAGTTTTTGTGGAACAGATTGTTTAACTTTAGAGTTTCCACTGTAAAGAAAGTCAGTGACTAATATGTCTGCTTCAGTTTAGAAATTTTCTAGATGTGCAGAAAATGGATGGATGGATCTTATTTGCGGTATGATTTTGACTAAATACAGGTATTTGTATTTCATCTTTCGTCAATGATGATAAGCCTCTGCTGGGTGGGCACTCAAAGATAAAAGGGATTTGCCTTTTTAAACAAGGAGATTCTAAAATAAACTGCCACTGCTCCCTTATTTGAGTTACCAGAACTTATTTACAGAAGGAAACTATTTCACAAGCGCCCGGAATGTTTCATCAACCCAACATGCATGGAAGTGTTTAAAGCATGTGACTTGTATATGGCTCAGAAGTAGACATAATTCATAGGGCTTTCATACAGTGGTCTCAAGGAAAGGAAGGCTAGCTAGGGCCCAAAGCTGAACCAAACAGTATGTATGACTCAGTGACCTACTCCTTGCCTCTGTGTTGCATCAGAGATTAGAAGATTACTCAAACTGTCCATTTTGCATTTACATGGGCCCCCAACAGGAGAGCTGGGCAGACACCAGACATCCTCATTTTTAGGAAGAGACTCAAAATGTCAGTGGGATGTCAAAACACAATTCCTGTTCCAGACACACGGCCTGCTGGCCATTATCTCATCACAAATCATATGAGCAACTTTAAACAACAGCTTACCGTCACCAGGCCTCCATTGGCACCAGAACAAGGAAACTACTCCATTAAAATGAAGACGCATTTCCCTGTTCTCACTGCCAAACAATGAGCAGTTCTATACAACATGCTAAACTGCATGCCTTCCCTTTAGACAACCACTATTTTGTTGTTAACATTTTAAACTATTACAGATACACCATGAGAACAAGTCACACATGGGGCTGTCAAAGTGGGTGAGAGTTGAGAAGACTGTGTGTGTGTGTGTGTGTCGGGGTTGTTTGTTGAACTCTGTACCGCTTTATACTCACAAGGGTCGCGGGCGTGCTGGAGCCTATCCCAGCTATCTTCGGGCGGGAGGCGGAATACACCCTGAACTGGTCGCCAGCCAATCGCAGGACACATAAACAAACAAGCATTTGCACTCACATTCACACCTACGGGCAATTTAGAGTCTGCGATCAACCTACCATGCATGTTTTTGGGATGTGGGAGGAAACCCACACAGACACGGGGAGAACATGCAAACGCCACACAGACGGGGCCGGGATTTGAACCCCGGTCCACTGAACTGTAAGGCAGATGTGCTAACCAGTTGTCCACTGTTCGTTGAACTCTATTTAAAAAAAAAAAAAAAAAAAAAAAGGTCTTCAGAGGGGCACGCTCCTTTTATCGTATATCAGCTAACATACCCCCCTTGACGGCTCATGATAGAACACACATGTTCCAAACAGCCCAGAGTGGCTCCACTAATCCTCATGGATTTTGGAAGACCTTAATAATGATAACTTCCCTCTCTGGACCAGTACATTCAATGGCAAGAGCATTAAGAAAATATTATTCTCAGTGTGTGTGTATGGGGGGGGCATATACACATCGATATCTACTGTACACATATACACTATTGGTCATAAGTTTTAACACCCCAAATGTTCCCATAACTGAAGTTATGGGAACTTTCTGAAAAAAGTTCAGAATTCCCACTTTTATTTCATGGTATTTACTTCTAGATGTGTTAAAAAAAAAAAAAAAAAACTCAGCACAGAGCACCTTTAGTCTGAAGCCACCCACTTTTGAAGTGAGCAAAGGTATTGGAACAGACATTATTCAATTAACTTAAAGTGAATAACATTTAATATATGGTGGCATAACCCTTGCTTGCAATAACTGCATCAAGCCTGCAACCCATTGACTTCACCAGACTGTTGCATTCTTCATTTTAAATGCTTTTCCAGGCCTTTACTGCAGCCTCCTTCAGTTGTTTGTTTCTGGGGGTTTCTCCCTGCAGTCTCCTCTTTGGGAGGTGAAATGCACGCTCTATTGGGTTAAGGTCCAGTGATTGACTTGGCCAGTCTAAGACCTTCCACTTGTTCCCCCCTGATGAAGTCCTTTGTTGTGTTGGCAGTGTGTTTTGGGTCATTGTCTTGTTGTATGATGAAGCCTCTCCCGATTAGTTTGGATGCATTTTTCTGTAAATTGCCAGACAAAATGGTTTTGTAGATGTCAAAGACTGCTACCATCTTGCGTTATATCATCAATAAACATTAGTGAGCCAGTTCCAAATTGGACATTCAGGACATTCCAAATTGTTGTATTGGCTATGCCCAGTGTTTGCGCAATAGCTCTGATCAATTTTCCCTCTTCTCTCAGCTTTAAAATGGTTTGCTTTTCTCCCATACAAAGGTCTCTGGTCTTCATGTTTGCTTAACAACAAATGCAGTTTTCACAGGTGAAACCCAAAGCCAAAAACAAGCACTATCTAATGTTTATGCAATCAATCTAAAAAGAAACACCTGAGCAACTACAAACACCCACCAAAAGGTACTCTGTCCTGAGTTGTTTAACACATCTAGATGTAAATACCATGAAATAAAAGCTAGAATTTTGAACTTTTGTCTCATATTCATCTTTTGATCTGAAACCCAAATGTCTTCAGTATACAATAAAAACAAAGGAATTGACCTTGTCGTTCCAGTAGTTTTGGAGGGGACCGCGCGCTTGTGTGTGCGTGTGCGTGTTTATCTTGTGACAGTGTACTCAACTCACTTCACAACAAGCAACAGTTTGGTGCATAGTGAACAGTTCTAAAATGCTTCACACTGTTTATTGCTACTCCCAGTTGAAGTTGACTGTCAAAATAGACACACACAAAAAAAGAAAATTACATCTTGTGTATTTAAAAGAACCACATTGATTTTCCTTAGGTAAACCCGTTTAGCTTGATGCTAACAAACATGGCAAAACAACAGAGATGGGCTAACAAATAGCATCAGTGAATAGTGGTGTTTTTAACTCTTTAAAAAGCTATTTAAACACAAACAGTGCAGCAACACATGTAGGCAGACGACAATGTAACAATAATCACAGGCATATATTCTTTATCCTCTATGAAAACGACTTATAACTGCAGCTTACTGAGCACTGTGTTCATGTATATATCCGTTTGTCCGTAGTATACTGCCCCCAGAAAGACCAGCACGATGTCCATTGAAGTGAAGCAAAATATGTCGCAAAAACTGTTAAATTCTTTACATTCAATTTAATTGTCATTACAGTATTTTAAAAAATAAAGATCAATATTATACTGCCATTTTACTTATTACAAAAAGTAATAAACACATTACTAAGCATTTTTGGGGGGCTGGAACGGATTAATGGCACAATTACATTCATTTCAATGGAGAAAGATTTGAGATGCATGTGTTGAATTCCATTCTTATTTGTATTATTTATTTTATTTGGTTATTAATATTATTAATCAGGTCAGATCAGGTCTACACTGCCAACTAGCCACAGTAATAAACATTGATGAATTAAAAATCAGTGTCAATCAAAACTGAGCATTACAGGGCGTCCGCGTTGTACGCGACGTTGTTCCGTGGCGACGTAACACGGGTAGCCTGTGTACGTAAGAAGCAAACTAAAGGCTACACAGCAGTATTCATAATTACAGTATCTATTCGTATTGGGAGGGGGGACACACTATTTAAAACAATCAAACGTATGTATGACGTATCCACGCTGCTACGTATAGTAATTTATTGTGCGCCGTTCGCAACTCAGAAACGTATGCCGTCGTAAAAAGGACGCCCTGTGCGCTATTCTTTTCGCGGCAGCTCTCACGGGGTCGTGTACCTAATGTTATGGCCAGTGAAAGTCCATTTGGGCATGTTCGAGCATGTTCACCTCTAGCGAAATCCATGTTACTTCACGTGTCCAGTAATTATCTAGAATTTAGGGGGGGGGGGTGGGGGGGGGGGGGGGGTTCCTTCCGAGCCGTACACCAGCTTCCACGCCGGTTCGGTATTATAATGATTTATTACAGAGAAAGAAGCAGCGTAATAAGATGAGTTCGGGCTGGTTGTAACTGGTTCCGCCTCCTCTGTATCAGATCTGAGGTGATCACATGCTATTCTAGGGAACTTGGGCAAAAAGAAAACAACACGCTGCTTTTCTACTTTAGACAACTCGTCGTGAACAAGCCACACATCGTATTTTATACACAAAAAAAAAAACGGTTCAGTTCTAATGAGTTCAAAAAATAAAATAAAAAAGACGTCACAACTTCATGACTTGCAGAATAGAGAAAAGGGAAAGCGTTCCTCTTCAATTGGAACCTTGTGATGCAATAACATATTGTCATATTAGTAAGGCATAAATATTTGTGGGGGGACATTTCAGCTAAGCTGTCATATACACGTCGTTTTATTTACCTGTTGTCCGGAATGCATCACCTCCATTTCCATCATCGTGGACTTCAGCCCCTCCGTAACCTTGTTAAACGCGGCCAAAATATTTTGGGGGTTTTCCTCGGTCGTCTGGTTCAAAAAGGGCCAGCAGATAGTCCGTCTCGGTGGCTGAATATTGGAGAAAATATGACTTCCTCTTATCCAAGCAACGTCACGGGAAAGTGTGGTCCTCCCCACCGAGCTGCTCCTTCCCGTTTGTCACCCGCCCCTCCTCGCCCCCTCCTCACCGGCCCACGAGGCGTGTGGGACGGCTTGAGCTCGCTGCTTTAACTCGCTGTGTACCGGATCATATGTTCAGACACTCCACCGGAGGTGCAATTTTTGACACGTTATGACGTTTATTATAAAGGATTTCACGTGTTGCTATGAAACAGTCAAGTGTTTATAAAATAATAAATCAAAAAAAACAAAGATATTGCGCAGTTGAGTAGGTCACAAGACGAGAGGTTTTGGTTGTTTCACAGCGCCCCTTGCTGGTCGATGATGCTGGAGGGATTGGGCGGGCCCTGGCACTCAGAGCTCTCAAGCCACCCAAACACTACAGAAGACAACGTTTTTCACGTTTAATTGATTTATTCGTGCACATTGTCTATTTACACAACATACACTACTCACACAAAAAAAGTTAAGGGTATTGGGCTTTCAGGTGAAGTTTCAGGAAAGTTTTGAATTTACATGTTCAACGTTTCAGTACTTTTTGCACAACATGCGAGAGAGATGAACAGCAAAATTGGCAATAGCTGTTTGAGCCCCGAATGGACCAATTAATGTCCTGGTTCAATCTGAATTGGTATGTAAACAGTCCTCTGACTGTTGTTCACATTTGGAGTTAATGAGACCAAGATGACAATAGATCAACAGTACCTCGCCATTGCGAGGCTTCAAACAGGATGGGAAGATGCCACTAAGCTTAAAGTGACATCAGCAGAGGAGAGTACAAAAATTGGACTCAAATAAGAGTACTGTTACTTTAGAATCTGACTCAAGTAAAAGTCCAAATTAGTCCTGCAAATAATTACTTGGCTAAGAGTACTCAATGATAAAACTAATCAAGTACTTAGTAACAGGTATGTAAGTTATGATTTGTTATTTTCTCTTTAAACACTATGAGTCTCAAATAGACAAAAATATAACATACGAATGTCCAACTTCAAATATCACTTTTAAAATAAAATAAATCATATTCAAATAACATAAATTACATGAAATGTTGCCACAAGAAGTGGTATGAATTATGTTAACTTTCTATGCTTACACTCATGAAACAGCACAACAGCCTCTCCAGGCAGAGATTTCATAGTTCGAAGTAGAGTTCTTGTAGGCTGAAATGTGGACAGTTTTAGGCAACACAGAAGACAGCGCATGGCATACAGTAGCTTTTCTTTTTCATAGTCTGAAAGGTACCGCAATTTCTCGTGTATAACGCACATGTATAATACGCACCCCCAAAGTTGACCTAAAAATTCTGGGAAACCCTTCTACCCATGTATAATGCATTTTTACAATGCATGATTTTGCTTCTACCCATATGATCAAAACATGAAGTATTATCTGTATTTTTTTTATTTTTTTCAAATAATTATTCGGAAGTTAAGCACTTTATTTGAACACTTAATACTTTCTTTTTATTTACTTGCTCTTATTTTGAAATTCACAGCCCTACTATTATTTAGTAAATGAGAAAGCACAGTGTTGTGCTCATATATTTGATTACCCGGGCAGAATTTGTAAGATGGGTACAATTCTTTAAAGAAAACATGAAGAGCCAGTCCAAACACATTTAGTTTTATTTTAATGGGCTGAAAATTAAACCGTCAAGCATTTCAGAAAAGCATTATCATTAAACAAAACATAACCATAAAGAAATTAGTCATCAGTCATATTTATAAAAAATAATAATAATAATAATTTCACACATTCTGCCAGGGTATGTAAACTTATGAGCACAACTGTACATATTATGCAGTCATACGTAGCCCTGTCATATTGGAATGAAAGTGTAAGCTACACCTTTTTCATAGCTTCTAGGTGGCGCTGGCATATTAGAATGAAAGTGTACACCTTTCTCATAACCTCTAGATGGCAGTGGCATATTAAAATGAATTTGTACCGCTTTTTCATAACCTCCAGAGGGCGGCATACATTTATAAAAAGGGAAAGTTTTTTTCATTTTCCCCTATACCTATGTATAATGCACACCATTGATTTTTGACATTTTTTGGGGGGGGGGGGGGTGCGCATTATACACGAGAATTTGCACAATCAACATTGTCCCAGATTATCACACTACTCGTCACTTTAAACTGCATACACTCCTTGAAGTCTCAGCGCCCTTTGCACAATGGTCATTGCACCGGACTATTGCGAGATTAGTCATTCGAACTGCTCTAAGTGCTAGAGGAGAGAGATTGTCAAAAAATAATAATAATTTGTACCGTGTACCGGCATTACCAGATAACTAGCAACCCTTTATTGCTCAGTGACTGTTTTTGTCAATGTCTTTATGTCTCAAAAGTGTTCTCTGTCAATTGACTGTCTGTTGTCGTACTAGAGCGGCTCCAACTACCGGAGACAAATTCCTTGTGTGTTTTTTGGACATACTTGGCAAATAAAATTATTCTGATTCTGAGAAATTACGGTAAACATGAGGCCATAGGCGTTCCACCTCTTCTGACTAATAGTTGCATGTTGTTGTTTCTGCCAGGCGTCACGTAAATTCATGACTTTGAAAACTTCGCTTGTCTGTGGGTCCGCAGAGACAACTAACTGTGTGTGCTGCCATGTGACTGCCTGGCTCTGTTCTGTTGGTGAAATGGAGTCAAACATCGCCAGTGGTTACGTTGGATCGGTGAAACTGGTGTGTGACAGATCCCGAGGCACAAGTCTCTCTGACGCACCAACTCAAATAGATTACACAATAATTGCAATTGATTACACAATTTTGATTACACAATAAACAAGCAATAA
Source organism: Phycodurus eques (assembly GCF_024500275.1). Taxonomy (NCBI): domain Eukaryota; kingdom Metazoa; phylum Chordata; class Actinopteri; order Syngnathiformes; family Syngnathidae; genus Phycodurus; species Phycodurus eques. The sequence continues at coordinate 17,200,454 of NC_084536.1, forward strand.
TTGAAAGATACAAATAAAGTAGGAAATGTAGCGTTTCGTTTTTTACCAAAATGTAATTATGTTGCGTTAAAACTCAATAAGGCCAAAGTGTTAAAGGATCCAACTTTAAAGTAGCATTTACTTTTAATGTCAGAGGGAGAAATGCCAACACAACAAGCAAAATAATCGAAATTAACCCTAATCTTCCTGTCAGCAAAACAAAATATAAATCAAAGACACAATCTTAACCAAACTCCTAAATTAAAGAAAAAGGCTTCTCCCTCCTACTTAGCTACTGAACAAGGAACTACAATATTTACAATTTGATACAATCAGATTTTTTCTCCCTGTGTCTGTGTGGGTTTTCTCCGGGTACACCGGTTTCCTCCCACATCCCAAAAACATGCGTTGTAGGTTGATTGAAGACTAAATTGTGCACAAGTGTGAATGATTGTCTGTTTATATGTGCCCTGCGATTAGTAGTAATAGTTATTAGTTTTATTAATTTGATACACCACAGATAAGTCTTGTTAACAAGCCTGCCAAAATGAAGCTTCAAAATTGTGGAAAACCAAGCCCTCCTCTCAGCTCTCGGACGCTGTGGGCATATCTGTTGAATGTGTTTAAAATGCCCTGCTCAACTGTCAAGTGTTAATCAAATACAGTATGTTCGCACATCTAGCATCTTTCTCATGCCTACATGTCACAATATGTTTGAGCCGTGAAAATATATCTGCTAAAAGCCTCCGGTGGCTGGAATATATCCCACCGATTTCAAGGTAGAGGCATAAAATTGCTAGCTAAATGCATGCAGGGGTAGTAGAAGAGTAAATATAACTTCCAATTGCGCCGGATAGCCACTGATGTGAACAAAGGCACTCAGTACTTATATAGTGGCGGAGGTCGATGTATGCTGGACACCCAAGTGCATCACTGGGTGCCATTTTAGCCACCACGCCCTGCAAAAATAATCATCCATCCATCCATTTTCTGAGCCGCTTCTCCTCACTAGGGTCGCGGGCGTGCTGGAGCTTATCCCAGCTGTCATCGGGCTGGAGGCGGAGTACACCCTGAACTGGTTGCCAGCCAATCGCAGGGCACATACAAACAAACAACCATTTGCACTCACAGTCACACCTACGGGCAATTTAGAGTCTCCAATTAATGCATGTTTTTTTTGGGATGTGGGAGGAAACCAGAGTTCCCGGAGAAAACCCACGCAGGCACGGGGAGAACATGCAAACTCCACACAGGGGGGGCCGGGGATTGAACCCGGGTCCTCAGAACTGTGAGGCTGACACGCTAACCAGTTGTCCACCGTGCCGCCTCAAAAGTAATCAGGAAAACTGAAATGGTGAAAAACTGATTAACACTATATCTCCACTATTGAGTAGTACAGCTCTCAGTCTTTGCAGTTTTCAGAACTCATCTTCAAACATGTATAATGTATTTAGAAACGAATCTCTAAATTCACTTTGCAGCGTCTTTAATGGTGTTTTGCATCCAACTTCTTGCATTACTGCCCCCACTTGGGGTACTGTCGTCAGCTCCCACAATGTTCATCCTGTCAGTCATATAGTCATTATTCCTGAGTCCAGTTGTCAGGAAACCGATCAGACCCCTCCTGCCTCTCTAACCTTTATTCCATCCCAGCATGTCCTTTATTCCATTCCCTCCTACTCCTGCTTTCTTCATTTCCTCCACCACGCTCCTTCTCTCCACCACGTATTTCCCACAGTTAATCATCCTGTTCCGGAGTGTCTGTCTTTTTCGGCATTTTTCACATAGACGTGTTGGATGTTTGGCTATTAAGTTCAATTTGCTATTAAGTCTTGTATGCCCTGATTTTAACCAGGCAATAACAACCTCCTCTCTCCTCCACTCCTCACTGTTCCAACTTGATCCTGGATCGTATGCAAACATGCCCCCTTGTTCCCAGTCCAATTACAGTTGCCACTTCGTACAGTAGTTTAGTAGTATTGTATTTTGCCTTTCAGCTCCTTGCTGGAGAACAGCAAGTTGTGCAAAAAAATACTGCAACATTGTACAGTTAGCCATGTGCAAGCTTAGAAAAGGTTAAATTAAGTTCACTTGTAAAAGTTATAGTGTGTTTTAGGTTCATCCTGAAATTTCACCTGAAAGACAAATATCCCTAACTTTTTATGTGTAGTATATTTGTCTTGATAATGAATTTCAAGGCAGCATTGTGAACTATAGGTTCGCCTGTCCGCCTCAGAGAGCTGACGTCTGGGGTTAGAATTTCAACTCTGGCCTTCCTGTGTGGAGTTTGGGAATTTTTTTTAACTTTTACTCTGTTTTATTGTATGGTATAATCTTTTTCTTCTTGATTTCCTGCTTCTTTTTTTTTTAAAGTTGCTTAATTAATCGATATCTGATATACAGTAATATGGGGTGTCGATATGGTACTCCACCATAGTTCTACAACATTTCAACAACTTTCTTACACATTGGTGGCAATCTGGAGTTCATCATGCCACCTTTGCAATTACCAGTAAGGAATACACAACATTTGTATGACCACTTGCAGTCTAATTTCAATACAAGACCTACAGTATATCATCAAGTTTGCCTTTGTGATGGTAACATTCAGTTTACCATTTTCTAGTTGTTAGCTCATTTGCCTCACAGTTCTGAGGTTCAGGGTTCAAATCTGTGCTCTGGCCTTCCTGTGTGGAGGTAGCATGCTCTTCATGTGCTCGCATGTTGTTGTTTTTTTTTCCTCAGGTAGTCCGGCTTCCTTCCATATTGCAAAAATACACGTTAGCCACATTGAAGACTGTAAATTGTCCAGAAATGCTAGGAAAGTATACTAGTACAGCAGAACTTTATTTAGGTATAATGAGAGGCACTTTAAAGGGTGGCAGGTGTGTGCTGACTCCCATTTGGGTTTAAATCTGATTTGTCAATTCTGAACACAGCCATAGTTATGAGTGATCTCAGTTGTTTATTTTTACTTTTCTAAAAGATTTCATTTTCTTTTTTTCCATTTGGGTTGTCGAGGTTATAATTCACATTAATTGTGAGTAAGGCTTTGAATTTATTTACTGTATCGTGGTTGTTTTTTTATATCACAAAAAATATATAATAATAGTAATAATAAATGACAGAGCAGGTATGTGCTGCAGCTCTTGGCTCACATTGAATCCTTTTATTAGATTGTGGATGTGGTCATATTAATAATTACATGAATTCTAGTTTACCACCATGTAAAACAGTTGTTGCAACGTAGAACTGTGGTGGAGTAACATGAAGCAGCTATTCTATTTTACGAGTCCATACAGTCTGACTTTAAAAAAAAAAAGTACTGCCTCTGTCACCTCTGTGCAATGAAACCCATAATACAGTCCACTGACTTGCAATGACACACACAAAAAAGACTCTTTCGCCTTTTTTCTTTTCTTCCACCCCCCCCCAGCCCTCCATACTCTCCTGTGAAGCGCGCTCACGTGCACGCGTTCACGTTTGGCAGCTCCACGTCGACATTCTTCCAGCTGCATTGAGTCAACTGCACGCAGCACTCACTCGCGGCCAGACAGAAGAAAACGTACGACGGCGACCGAATCACCGGCCACCTCACCACTTGAACCGCTTTGCACGTCAGCAAATCAAGTGCGGCGAAGAAAGAGTGGCTTTGCATCGGCGCTCTCTCGCGGTGGCCCTGCAACGTCCTCACTTCGCTCCTTTTCCTTGCATTTTTAGGCGCAGACTGCTTGGCTCCCGCAGCTGACTGCTTATGTCGACCTCTCAGGTACTGTATGGCTCCCATATGGCTACTTACTTTACCCAGTTTACCTCTATTCTATCCCTCGTGACCATTATCTGCATGTTATGATTAAAAGGTGAAGTTGTGCTTTTTGTTGTGCAAAAAGAAAAAAAAAAAGAAAAGAAAAAAAAGTTGCTATCAAGTGAATGCTGTTAAAGTAGCAAGTGTTCCTAAATAGCTGTTAGATAATGGTCAACAGGACCTTTGCTAACCTTGTGCACTTTTTTTTTAACACTGTCAACAAGTTGACTTTTGGTGGAATCAGCTTTGCCAAGGCCTGTTGAATCCTCAAGGCTCAACAGGTAAAATCTACAAGTGGAACCAACTCTCATAAAGAGACATTATGGTACTGTATTATCTTCAAATGGCCACAATTGCACAGATCTGTATAAAACTACTGCAAAAGTGCAAAAGACTCACATCTGGCCTGCAGTACCTGCCTGGTGGTACACTTCTAAGCCACCCAGTAAGGCCCATTTCTATATGGAGCATTCACACCACAGCCACACATTGGCACCAAAAAGACATTTTATGCATGAATGTTTGAAATGTGCTAAAGTACAACAAATGTATAGTGGTTCTTGTGCTTCGCTGCAGGTCAAAGGAGCTCCATGTCACTCAGCTGGATGAAGACAAACCTATGAGGTGGCACTGTGGCTTTCCAAATAAAGTTCTGTGATACACTCAGACTCTCACTGCTCGCAGTCAGTGCATTACAGAACTTTGTTTTGGAAGTTAAATCTTACAGTGCCGGGCAGAAAATAAGTTCTATCAAACATCTGGATATTTGCAGCACTATTTCTGCCCCCCCCCCCTCCCCCCTCCCCCCCTGAAATAAAGATCCCCTGCATGTTCAATCTTTGTCTATTTTGTTCATAGTTTCAACAGGATTGAATTACAGTACTACATTTCAGTATGGTTGATAGTGATCCGTATGTTAAATCAATCCTTAAAGCGCTGGAGGTGCCATATGGAAACAGTAGTCATGCTGGTCTGGTGAGGTAGAAAAGTCAACAGTGAACTCGTGTTAGTTCAGGTTAATTTGAGGTTTACCAACCAAGCCACTGGCGCATCAAACAAGTCAACGAGATAAAGAACAGAATTCACAGTGTCTCCATACAATTTTGATAGTGTAAGTGACACAATTTTGTGCAGGCTATTCAGTATTAAACATTGAGCACTTTGGTTAATGATTTACCAGTTTGTTGTTTTTATCCACATTGAAGTTGAAACAAAACCTGCCTCAAATGAATGGACTGATTTTTTCCTCTTTTCAGCCAGGTAAAATACCAGTATGTTTTAAATGCGATTGCCAACATTTATGTTGATAAAGCTTAGAATTTTAGATAAAATATAGTTTTATCATCCACAGTTAGTGATTTAAATGATCCATTTTAAAGCATTACTGAAAAAGAGAAGAACCTTTTGTCTTTGCTTACATGCAGTGTATGGAAAAACGAGTGTACTACACACTACTGCAATCCCAGTCCTTGCATAGAATTGAACATATGTGTTTGTAGCAAAGCATGCTGGGAATAAAAACTATCGCGGTGGCTTCAGGTCCTCGTCCTCGATGTGGTAAATCTTACAACTGTGTGAAACCACCGGTTTAAAGGTCAAGAGAGATGAATAAAAAATTAAAAAGGGGTCGACGTGGTTTCGAAAGAACCGTGTCATTTACTTTATTATTAACCATGCACACAGTACAATGTGTACCATTTGAAGGGAAGCAATCTAGGATACATTTTTCTCTAAAGGAGTCAGCTTTCTTATATATGATTAACCAACAAACAGTTATTGTTTAAGGGGAAAACGTAGTGTGGAAAAACAAAAACCGGTTTATGTCGAATACCGCTTTGCTTTTTCCCAGATCCCCATGAACGCCACACACTTTCCCTCAAGCCTCTATGCCAGTTCCGCTCTCTCCCGTCACAAACACGGAAGCAGCATGGCGTCCGACAGCGACAGCGGCAGCGGCGGCGGCTCCCATAGCCAGCGGGTCGCTCAGCAGAGGCTGACGTTAATTGCAGGGCATTTACGAGCAACGGCGGATAGCGGTTCCGCCATTGTAGCCGCGGAGTGCAAAGCCCAAGGGGCCGAGGCGGATGTCTTCGGGCAGGAGACGAGGACGATGCCGAGGAGGAGGTACAAGGCTGTGATGGAGCGGGGCTTGAGGAGGGTCCACGCATCCCCTGTAGCATAAGCTGTGCAACTAGCGCCATAAAAGCCGAAAAGAGGGAGCGGCGGTGACCTTATATGTGATTTATTTACCTTTCAGACGAGCACAAATTCCATAGTGAGACGCGGAAAAACAGTTTAGGGAAGAGTGATTGCTGGCTTGCTAGCACTGGTTGGATACTGGCTGGGTGCGGCTTCGTGCAATTCCTCGATTATCTTTATCTCGTTCATCCGGAGAGACAATAATGTTAGTTTTGTTGTACTTTCCAGTTTTCTGTTTAAGAGAAGTATGAGTAATTGGCAACGAATAATGCATGAAGCTTTTGGTGGCGCTTAAAAGTAACTTGAACATTCGCCAAATACAGTACCAGGTTTTTGTAATGGGGTTTATAGTTGCATATTTTACAACGAGTGTTTCTTCACGCGCTGTACTATGTTGCGCGATTTGTTTTACAACAGAGAGGTGAGTCAGTGAAGACAACTTGGGCTTCTTCGGTTGATCTGATTGGCTAATAGTCATAGTGGTCTGACTTTCAACCTATGGGCCTCTGAGTTGCATTTAAGGAACCTCGCGCAGGCTGAGCTGTCATCGAATGTCAAATCGGTTTCGACAGCTGCCGTTGAGTGTAATAAAGAATTTGACCCCGTTTCACCGTACAATGTTCTGACCAGTGTAACATTGTGGCAATACTACAAAACTAATAAATTACAACTGTTATTTCCCCCTTTTAGATGTGCCACTTTTAATATTCCCCCAAACTACATGATCCAATTTTCAACACCGTTTTTGATATTCTATGATAGTCATCTTATCATTTTCCAGTTTAACAAGTTTCCCTTTCCCTATTATGTAGTTATCTTTACATGTTTGCATTCTAGTGTGGCTAGTTTGTAAGTGGTGTCAGGGGAAAACAGTCATGACATGCTGGCTGAACTGTCTTGTTTAATGACAGACAAGTAAGTGGAGGAAACCTGGCTGAGTTGCATATGTAATCAGGTGAAGTCCTCCTGTCCTTTCATTTTCTCTTTTTCGGCAAAGAAAGCTATACAGTATTACATCGCATCACTAGTTTAATTGGTAGTTGTGAGGTCAGTGACCTCAGGTAGTGTTTGTTTGAGAAATTCCGCTTAGGCTTTGGACAGTTAGCACAGTCATTTAGGGGTAAAACCCCCTCAGTTTGTGTGAAGTGCTGTTGTAAAGGCTTTTTTTGGTTCCTGTTTCAAGTCTGGAAAGTGTCATTTTTTCCCCCCAAATAGTCATTTTTCATCTAGTAATTTTTTAAATTCTGTACTAGATTGTTATCATTTTGTGGTGGAAGTATCGTTTCAATCAAGTCTCTACCTTTTTACTTAAGTTTATTTGATCTTCCTGAACTTTGGCATTAGATCTCCTGCAGAAAATCAGTGGTGCTAATTCCTTTTTTTTTTCTTTGAAGGCCAACACAAATATGAATGTTCAATGAATAAACTTTAGCCAGCTTCCTCCTTGTTGCCTGGGCGATAATGTTTGAATTCGGGATGGACCAGTACTTATCAACGGTATCGGGCTGATAGCAGCCTTATTTCAGGGTATCAGCTGCTAATACCAGCCACCGATACTAAAGGCAAAAAAATCTGACATCAAGTAAGTCCTCCTCACCAGTAGCTCGCGCTACACTGCAGCAGTTTTACACATTGGCGCATCATAATATGTGACAAAAAGCAAGGTCTTTGTTCACAATTATGTCATTTTGTTAACTGAAATTGGATCAAAACTATTAGTACTCAAGAGTGAATACTTGTATTGGTATCGAAGATCTCTAGCCTCAACATATTGCTGCTGATGATGATTGTTCGTACAGCTTAAGATATTTATTTTCCCCCAAAATGTCGGTCTAATTGCCAATTGTACAACCTCAGGGGCTTTAAACTTTAAAAGCTTGTAGTGTATATTCGGAGCATGTCCATGAATGTCTCCAAAGAGTATAGTAGGTGTGGCTGTCTGCTGCTTTTCCGACTATTAAGTTGCACAACGATAAAAAGGCCCACCTTGAATGGGATGGAAAGTTTTGAAAAGCTGAATAAAATCAGACTACACTGACGTCAGCCTTTTTGAGAGTGGGTATCAGATCGTCCGCCGTATTTGGCATGTCTTATTGCTTTAAATGACACCCCTGAACTATTTAGGATGTTGTAACATCCTGCGATTAACCATTAACCACCAATCATGTCACTGTTTTATTGTATTTTCTTCTAGGCAGGAGATTATGAAATGGAACGGTTGGGGCTATAGTGATTCCAGGTTCCTCTTCAATAAGAAAGGCCAAGCAGAATTTACTGGCAAAAGGTACAGTAACAGTTTAGCAACACACCACTTTTGTACCTCTTCAACAATGACTCCTGAGGCCAAATAGCACTGTCTGTCTGTCACGTGACCATCGTGTGGCAGGATTCTCCTGTTCTCATGTAACTGCAATCTTGGGGCGTGTTGCATCAATCATTTCATCAGCAGCCCTCCCTGCCAGTTTACACTCAACCTAGTGACACCACACTGCTCCCATCTAGTGGCTATTATGTGTAAGCAATTGTACAGTGATCATCATGCTTTCCCCATCCATAGTTGCACATTAATGGGAGATTTGCTCAAATTCTTCTGGACAACTAATGCTTGTAATGATTTACATGTCTGGATTGTTACAAAGGCAATAGGGAACTTCCAGTTTGGGTCCGGGAAGAGACCGTGGCTCAGTTTACGCGTCCATTGAAGAAAGCGTATCAATGTCACATACCACTCCTTTTGCTGGTTCCGTGATTCTCAAAGTGAGGTGCATGGATTACCAGTGTCGATGGTACACAAAATAATTACGGAATTGAATATTCAGACTTTGCTAATTTTACAGTATCTTAACCTCTTTACCTCTTTTTTGTAAATCCAGTAAAGTACATTTAAGTACAGTTCAGTTGCATTTAACATTTAAGTACAATACATTTGCACTAATCATTTAAAACTGTTTGTTTTCAAACTTTTATTAAGTCCAATTTTTATTAAACTTTTTTTGTGAAATACATTTTGATTGAATAATTTTTTTCTTTTTTTAATTTCCTTTCAGCATACTGTTAATGTTCAAACTGTGCTTAATGTTACAGTGGCTTATAATAATATTACATATACTTTTAAGGAACAAAACCTCTGTCTCTTTTAATGAACACTTAGGCTACGATATTGTCATGTTGGTCTTTACTCATTATGATGGTACTTGGAGAGCCAAATTTGTTTTAAGGTGGTACTTTGCATAAATTGTTTCAGAAACACTGAGCTTGTGGATTAAAACAGGAGGGGGCTTTGTTTTCATAATGTGACCAATAAACAAAAATTCCATGCGCAATCAAATGCGATCCCACACGAAAGATTTTGAGATCATTCGGAGAATTGACTATGTTAAATGACTACGACATGATTTCTTATTTTTTTTGTAACACTGTATAATATAATACTTATGGAGTCGTCCCTAAAGAAGTGGCTGTTGAGACCAGGAAGAATGCGAGTGACATGCATAAGAAGATGTACACTATTTAGGGAATTAATCGAACAAAACAGGATGTTGTTCAACCGCTCTTGTGTAAATTTGGGGGGGGGGGGAAAGTTGGTCAGACTATGTTTCCTCCTGATCTCTAATCCAGATATAGATTAAGTGGTATGATCATCCCTAACCTGAAAGACTGGTTTGAAAGCACATTTGGAGCCAGCCTACAGCACAAAACTCCGGCAACAGTGAGTGCTCTTCATCCATTGTTGTTCTGTCCACAGTAACTGTAGCAAAGTAAATAACAATGTTTTGTTTTGTCTCAGTCCCTCCTGAACAGCAACGTCATACAAGCGCCCACTCTTAACAAGCCCTTTATGGATGATTTGAAATCCTCCGGTATTCCCTTCTCTCACGATGCCGAGGACCGTGTATTTCGCAGCCACGGTAACACTCACAAGCTCGGTTTCCTCTGCAAGTGTGTCTTATGTTTTGCACGTGTGCTGTAGTTGCTCACTCCTCCAATGTTCTTTACAGGGCATTGCTTACATGAGATCTTTGCCATGCGAGAAGGGAGATTCGGTCGCCTTCCAGATGTGGTGGTGTGGCCCAGTGAGTTTTTAAGTCGTATTGTGTCATTTATGTCGGTGCCATATTCATTCTTTCATATCATCTTTTTTTGAAGCAGGGATATTGATATGTATGTGTGTGTGTGTGTGTGTGTGTGTGTATATATATATATATATATATATATATATATATATATATATATATATATATGTGTGTGTGTGTGTGTGTGTGTGTGTGTGTGTGTGTGTGTGTGTGTGTGTGTGTGTGTGTGGCGGCACGGTGGACGACTGGTTAGAGCGTCAGCGTCACAGTTCTGAGGACCCGGGTTCAATCCCCGGCCCCGCCTGTGTGGAGTTTGCATGTTCTCCCCGTGCCTGCGTGGGTTTTCTCCGGGGACTCCGGTTTCCTCCCACATCCCAAAAACATGCATTAATTGGACACTCTAAATTGCCCGTAGGCGTGACTGTGAGTGCGAATGGTTGTTTGTTTGTATGTGCCCTGCGATTGGCTGGCAACCAGTTCAGGGTGTACCCCGCCTCCTGCCCGATGACAGCTGGGATAGGCTCCAGCACGCCCGCGACCCTAGTGAGGAGAAGCGGCTCAGAAAATGGATGGATGGATGGATATTAATATGGGTGAGTGTAGGCTTCATAAGAAGTGTCAAATGGACGATGATTGGCATCCACTTTTGGCTTACACTGATGATTCTGACTCCTCGAGGTCTCTTATCATGGCTAATACAATGCCATCACACCCAAGAGACTACGGCACATTCCGATGTACAAATTTGGAGTAGGTGGCCACCATAGGCACGAAACTGAGGACCCCCTATACATTCAGTGTCAAAGTGGAGATCTTGAAATGTAAATTCAGTGCATCCACCCCTTTTCTATACCGCTTATCCTCATTAGTGTCACGGGTGTGCCGAACCCTTTCCCAGCCGGCTTTAGGCGAGAGGCGGGTTACACCCTGGACTGGTCGCCATCCAATCGCAGAACAAACATAGAAAAACACCCATTCACACTCATATTCGCACCTAAGGGCAATTTAGTGTCTTCAATTAACCTAACATGCATGTTTTTGGAATGTGGGAGGAAACCAGAGTACCCGGAGTCAACCCACGCAAGCACAGGGAGAATTCTGTAAATGAAATGGTATAGTTAATGTTACCCATCATATCCATAAAACCCGAGTCTGACTGGAGGCTTTCATTCAGTCAAAGTAGCTGTCTAAAAGATTGGAGACCCCTGTACTTTTTAGCAGCCCTGCGTACGGGCATGGAAAATATATCGAGCAGAGTTGTTTTGCACATTTTATTTTGATTTTAATGATGGTTTCATCAGGTTGTTTTGTAAGGGTATTTGAAGTTATAAAACAAGACATAAAAAAAACAACCAAATAAAAATTTTAAAATAGTGCCAATCATTTACAAATGACAGTTAAATTACCATGTCGCTGTAAAATATTAATTTTTAATGTAATCTAGTCCTGAATGGATATTTGGCAGTAATTTAAATTTGCCATGAAAAATCAGGTTATACATGTTTTATATTTTCCTGTGTCAAATATCAACAGAACTGTTTGGAGTTTGATTTGCTTGTGCAGGATGCCATTACGTTTCGTTGCCTTGTATCCAGAATAAACCTTGTATCTTGATAGTGCAAATAAATCTTCTGATATATACAGTAATGTACGCTTCAATAATAGTTATTATGCAAGATCACAGCAGTCATTGATTACAGAGGTTATTATTTCATTATTATGAACAATTATTCAATTGTTCCGTCAACTCCATTAAATACTTTACCTACGTTGTACAGTGTGCCTCCAAGCCAAGCTGTTTATTTTGAGTCTGGTTAATTTAGTTAAAATGTTAATTTTAAGAGCGACTATGTGTCTCGTGTCTGTCAGTCAGCAGGGTGCATCAGGTTGCAGGCATTCCTCGCTGCTGCCAAAAACACTTTAGCCTGCTTAAGTGCATCCACCCCCCACTAACTTTGACCTGATGTGGGCTCTGTTATTGGCAGCAACACATTTGTATTGATTCGGTTCATCTCACCACAAAGAGCACCACTTCATGCAGTCGCACTCCACCTGGGAAAAGCCTCTGGCAAATGAATCCACACCCGGTTTTCCTGTTCTTTCCTTCTCTAATGGCTCTGCCAATATAAACACGCAATTTGTCACCTCTGTCATATTTCATTTATTTTAGAATGTCCTATGAGACTTAATTTATGTTTGCAATCGAGGAGGTTAATTTGGTAATATACAGCTATCATGATGACCTCAATTTTGAAGATGGGGTCTTGTGTCTTTGCAGACTGCCACCATGATGTGGTCAAACTTGTAGAACTGGCATGCAAACACAACGTTTGTTTAATACCGTACGGAGGTGAGTTTTCAACGCACCAGTCAACCTGTTGAGCAGATAGAAAAGGAATTGATTATAATAAATATGTACTTTTATTTTACGATAACGGTAAATTTTTTTTTTTATTGCTTTCGCCACTGACTATACCACTTAATAAAATTGCTTCTTTTTCTGCACTATTATTACAAACAGTTACAATATAAGGCTTTAATTTATCAAGCTTTCCTCAATTTTAAAGATTTAAAAAAAAACAAAAAAAAAAACATTTGAGTGTTTCAGTCAATTTGCTTGTTTTTGTGTGTGTGTGTGTGTGTGTGTGTGTGTGTGTCCCAACCCATCTCATACAGGAGGCACAAGCGTCTCCAGTGCTCTCGAGTGTCCCGCAGATGAAGCTCGCTGTATTGTCTCTCTGGATACCTCTCAGATGGTATGTACTGTACAGTAAGTGGCTAAATACCTGCCTTGCAATAACAAAGTCCTTCAAAGCGTCTAAACATACATATAAACGTACATACTGCCATTATGAGTCCCTACACTTTGAAAACATTATTTTTGGTTTGTTTTCATTTTCATCCATGCCATTTTACATGAAATAATTGTACAATTGATCTCAAGTCGGAATTGACTTTGCAACTATTATTACAGTGTTTAAAATGTTTTCTTCTAGCGCATAAAAAAAACCTGATGGCTGGATTATGAATCCCTTGTTTACTCCTTTTTCCCAAATTGCTGTTTGAATTAAATTAACACTTCCTCTTCTTTTAGTATTATTAAAAACAACAACTAATTAATAGCCATTCCCCACGTTTCCTTTACGCAACAAAGCCACCATCTTAAACCTAATGGCAAAACAACTACATTCCATAAGTGCAATAACGTGCCAGCAGCATAACACAAATATAATAGTTTGGCAGCATCCATTAATCTTAATGTAAATCCAGCTCTCTCACATGAACACGATAATGTTTCCTTTTTACAACAGAATATAGAACAGCAAATCTCCAGTACAGTGTTGTCCTTTGAACTGTGTGAAAATGATAAATACGCTGCTGTCCCAGCAGCGGTTTGTTGCTGAGGTCAGAGGTTGGAGGTGAGGTGGCGCCGGTGTGTGAAAGAAGCAGCAAAGCAGGAACCTAAACTTTATTACCTCTGCAGTATAATTGATGGCACGGAGGGGGCGCAGTGACCCCCTGCAGGTAGGCCAGAGCCCAGTGCTTAGCGGTCCAAATAAGAGGCACATATTTGAAATTATATATTAAATTGAGTTTAACCTTGTCGAGTTGGCCGACAGCAGCTCCTGTGCGAGTGTCGTCTTATGAGTGTTTTACTGGTCTCCCGGTGTTCAATATGTGGCTGAAAAGTGCAATGGCAACTAACTATGCTTCTGTCCCACATGCAATGTTGAATGTTGTGGCCTCGCTGTGCATGTTTGTCTCACACACAAGGTCATGGCGGCGCCAAGCCCGCACTACTATTCAGTTTTTTTTTGTTGTTTTTTTTTTTTTCCATGCAGAACCGAATTCTGTGGATAGATGAGAAAAATTTAACTGCCCACTTGGAAGCTGGCATCATTGGTCAGGATTTGGAGCGGCTGGTGAGTGCAGTCATGTCTTTGGAGTGCTTAAAGACGGGAATGCAAAATCCTAAAAAGTTGATGTTTGATGCTTAACATTGCATGAGTTGGATCTATTGCAGGCGCCTCTGCCTTTAGACTGGGCCACTTTGATGGAGTACTAAGTTGTCATCATCCAATGTTAGAAATACAAATCCAGGACTTTGAATCAGGCGGTACATTGGCCTACTGGTTAGAGCGTCTGCCTCAAAGTTCTGAGGAGCGGGGTTCAAATCCCAGCCCCGCCTGTGTGGAGTTTGCATGTTCTCCCCCTGCCTGCATGGGTTTTCTCCGGCCACTCCGGTTTCCTCCCACATCCCCAAAACATGCATGCTAGGTTGATTGAAGACTCTAAATTGCCTGTAGGTGTGAATGGTTGTTTGTTTATGTGTGTCCTCCGATTGGCTGGCAACCAGTTCAGGGTGTACTCTTCCTGCCCGAACATAGCTGGCATAGGCTCCAGCACGCCCGCGACCCTTGTGAGGATATGCGGCTCAGAAAATGGATGGATGGATGGACTTTAAATCATATTTTGTTTTGAGGCCCTCTTGTGGACGTTGTAGGGCATTTACTAAAGTTCCTCATCCCACACAGCAGTGACACGTAAGCTCATTTTGACTTGGCAAGGAACCACATTTGGTTGCTTAAACTGTAGTCAAAATGGATGCCACATGCATCACTAGATTTCAGTAGAATGATGTAATTTGTCCTGGAACATCAATGACTGATGATAATGAAGAAATGCATCTTATACTGCACTGTACATGTATATAATTATTATATAATTAAAAACGATTTCTGTGTTTGAAATGTTACATAAGTTACAGGTTACATAAAAATCAGTAATAATTTGAAGATATATTTTTTCAAATTCAATTAATATTCCTTATATATACATGAAGTATTTCACATTGTCTTTTTAAAGCATTTGATGAACATGACAGAACTAACATTTGTGAATGTACCGTTATTTTATTATATTAACTGGTAAAATTTTTTACTGGTTTTGCTTAAAATCTTTAAATGTAATCAATTCCTTCATGAAATGATATACAGTATAAAGTTGCAGCATGTTGTTAAAATACATGACATCATACAACCTGAATTATTATCCATGCACAATAACAATAGTAGTAAAAGTTTTGTATTCAAATATACAATAAAATGCAAACAAATTTGCACTTGATTGTACTTTTAACAGCTTCCTTTTGTGATTGTCAGCTTAACGAGAGCGGCTACTGCACGGGCCATGAACCGGACTCCATGGAGTTCAGTTCAGTAGGGGGATGGGTGGCAACCAGAGCATCAGGCATGAAGAAGAACATCTATGGCAACATTGAGGACCTGGTGCGTGCTCATCTTTTCATAGGAATCAAACAATTTACGATTTATTTTTGTTCACGTTCCCTAAAATAAACGCACCGCAGCATGAGTTGTCCCACATTGCATGGAGTTATGGTTGTAATTTGTAAACCAAAAAGGGGAAAACATATTTCTATCTAAACACAGCATGTTGCCTTCTTTTTGCTTCCCATGGTGGGACTAGGTTGTCCACGTTAAGATGGTGACTCCACGTGGGGTAATTGAGAAGAGCTGTCAGGGCCCCCGTATGTCTACAGGGCCGGACGTTCACCACTTCATCATGGGATCTGAAGGTCTGCTCATGTTTTTATTTCATCGTGCTGTAATGGCATTTGGGCACGTTTGCAGCTGTGTCTAGTCATGTCTGTAAGATAAAGCGGCAACATGAGGGTTATTCTCATGCTTACCCACACGTCTCCAGTGCCCTGTCCTTGACCTGACTGTCCCTGACTGAGCTTGTTCATTGCAGTACAACTATCTACAGTATACTAGCTGCATGTGATATCAAAACTAACACCGATGTAGTTGCCTTGCACAGAAACCTTCAACTCTACTCTGCTAGCTAATTCAAATTCACTGTCCCACAACCTTTAACTGCATTAATATACATTCATATATTTATAAATGATAATTTTATTTATGGACTTTTACAGTACACAGTGAACCTGATTAGGACCAGGCCTTGCTGTGAATTGCAAAAATCCCACAGTGGTTGACCCGTCTCCTAAAAAGTTTATAATTTCCTGTAGATGCCACAAGATGGCGGCAAAGTACTGCTTTTGTCCAAATGAAGCTCCTCAACTCCCTTCAACCTAGTTCCTTGGGACCAAGATGTCATTCAACATGTCAGATGTCAGCAACAATGAATAAGAGAGTTTTTCAGTGAGTAACTGAGGATAGGTTCCAAAAATTAGCAATGAATGTCTGAATTTGCAAATGCCGAACTGCAAATATGGAGGATTTACTTTACTGTAATGCCTTTGCATATTGGACAGAAAATTAGTTAGTTGCCATTGCACTTTTCAGCCACATATTGAACACCAGAAGACCAGTAAAACACTCATGAGACGATGACCACACTCGCACAGGAGCTGCTGTCGGCCACAGCTCTGGTCCAGACACTCACACGCAGATTTTCCGAACTCACACGCCACCCCACCTGGCCCCGCCTCTTAAAGGCAAATGCATGTACCCAGACACTACAATACATGCAGTATACTTGATACAGTTTAAGCTTGCAATTTGTCTTTTTGTATTGAAATAGATTTTAGTCTCTTTTGAATAGTGTGTTTTAATAAGTTGAAAGTGCTTTATTAAATTTCAATGTGTTTAAATCATGTGGAGGGGTAAAACTACATAAAAGAAAATGATTTTCACCTATTGCGGATCGATCAGGAACATAACACCTGCGAAAAATGGGGGTTCACTGTAACGGATAATTATTTACAGTACTATGGTACAGATTGTTTTTATTCTGGTTGCTCCTCAAGGGACAGTGTTGTCAACATCCCATCATTAAAGAGTTTTAAAGAGTAATCCTGCTAATCATCAGTAAAAATTATTTAATCTGCCCATACACAAACACCTCCTCTCTCGCTTTCTACCCCGTCCCT
Source organism: Phycodurus eques (assembly GCF_024500275.1). Lineage (NCBI taxonomy): Eukaryota > Metazoa > Chordata > Actinopteri > Syngnathiformes > Syngnathidae > Phycodurus > Phycodurus eques. The sequence goes on from NC_084536.1 coordinate 17,217,426, forward strand.
ATTAGAAGCAATAGAGGGAGGAGCCTGTGGGTCTTGAGTAAATTGGCTGTATGCTTACCATTGAGCCACTGGGGAGGAGCCTGTGTCTTGTATTGTCACATTGGAGACTTCATTAAAGGCCTTAATAGGCTGAGGAAGCTCATCTAATAGGAGTATGTGTTCGTCAAGACGATGTCTGTAGCAACGCAGAGCATGTTATTAACTGCTGAGCTGCATGTGATCAGAGATTCAACTTGACTTTTACACATGCCCATTGTAAAGTGAGCAGCAATTAGGCTCAAAGTGAGTCCACAATCATAAAGATTCACCAGTACAAGATAAGAAGACCCCACAGGCAGATATAACAAAGAACATTTTCATTTAATACTGACAGACTGCTCTGATAATTTTTTGTTTGTTTGAGGAAAGTACGTTTCTTTATCTGCAAATGAACTGCGCCTGCAACAGTTGCTACTAGCAACTCAACATTTGTCCAAAATAACCGCTCCTGGCAGAATACATAATGAGAGATTTTAGCTTCAGTTTATTTGGAAATTTTATTTGGAATGCTATTGTTTTTTTCTGATATGAATATGTTGAATGTAAATGTTTTCCATTTCTGAAAACAGCCTGCAGTAAAGAATGTACCTTTTTGTAGTGTTGCCACTTCTTTCATAAAAGGTCTAATAATTTTTAGGTTGAAAAGGTGATCATTAGGTCCCAGTCTTCCGTAAAACTAATCTGAAGATGGCAGTGAGACGAATCACAAACACAATCTTATTTGTCACATTTAGTATTTCAAATCCACATAAAAATTAGTATTGTTCACGCTCTTCCACTTGTGCAGCCACGTTGTTGTACTGTGACCACAATGTTACAAAACATCATCTTGAAGGCAGACTCTGCCTCAGAAGTGCAGTTGCTTTTGTTGAGGGCACTAAGAGAGCCAATGTGGTGTGAGCTTGTCTAAACTTGCTGTAGTCCAGCAAAAACAGTTCTTCCAACAAATACTGGACCCAAAATGTCCGACTCCAAAGCACATTTTCCATATGTGATTCTCTGTCTGCTTTTTGAAAGTATTATCTCCACAATATTTCATACACTCAAATTTTCAAGCGTGCAAAGTGGCTTCTTGTCTCGTGCAACAACTAATGAGGAGTTTTTGGGGTCATAAGGTAGGTCAGAGGTTTAGTTGTATCTGTATATTTGCTGCAGCTCTGAGCTTGCTTCCCTTTGAGAGAGCCGTGCTTTATTTCCTCATGCTCCTCACTGATAAATCTTTGTTGCCCCCACCCCTCCCTGTGAAATGTGAGACAAAGGTCACCACAAGGACCCTCAGGACATTTACCAGATCCCTGTTTTAAAAAAAAAAAAAAAAAAAAAAAAAAAAAAAAAAAAAGCTTAAGGAACACTAGGATCGGCTAAATAACTGGCCCTAAATTACTTCTTGTTGTCCTTTCATAATCTCTCTGTGATTTTCTACAGGAACCCTGGGTGTGGTCACTGAGGTGACAATGAAGATTCGGCCCCTGCCAGATTATCAGAAATACGGCTCGGTGGTCTTCCCCAACTTTGAGAAGGGTTTCGCTTGTCTTCGAGAAGTTGCCAAACAGGTAACTTTACAGTATTGAACTAAACAACTATTTTAAAAAATATATATATATATATATATATATATATATATATGTTTGTGTGTACCCACTTGACTTGGTCATATTTTCAGTGTGATTTACCCATGTTTAAATAATGTTTATTTGTAATGTCAACTCTGTCAATGTAAAACCTACTCTGAATTTTTTATTATTATTATTACAAGCCTAAAAGTATACATAAGGTAAGATGATTTTACACAATATTTAATCAGAACTCTACTTGCCATGTATTATAAAGTTTTTAGCATTTTTCAACATTTTATAATCAGGTGCTGGGTGAGTTTTTGGTTAATCAGTTAAAATCTTACAAATAATTTACAGATTTATCCAGACAAGAAACCAAATGTCTCAATGCAAGAGGATTTTTTTGTTTGATGTTTTGATTTTTTTGTAAATGTGAAATTGTATTGATTTTCAATTCTTTTATCATTCCTTTTGTCTGTTGCTATTTTAGAGGTGTGCTCCTGCATCAATTCGACTTATGGATAATGAGCAATTTAAATTTGGTAAGTTCTGATGGACCCTTTTAACAGAGGATGTGCAAATCACTTTAACTCATGTTTTTGAATATCACTTTTTTAAAATCCAATTTGTGATTTAAACCAGCAACATAACCTTCTTTTTTTTTACATCAATGAATGGCACTGGTTGTATTTTTATTTCACCTGAAGATGAGCTGCAATGAGATTTATAAAAAAAAAAAAAAAAAAAAGGCTCTCGGCCCAAGTGAGGTAGTCGTTCCATTGAAGTTTTATGATGCTGTTCCTGAAGGTCTGGCCAATGCATCTGGCATCACCAGAGATCTGAGTAGAACTCCCCCAGCCTCCAGGGATCTCATTATCTTGCCTAGATTTCCGCTTTTCACCAAGTAGGCACCTCTGAGCATTAAGCAAGCTAGATGAAGCTTCCACGTTTCCTACTAATAACTGTAACTCATGGCTCCTTGATACGTTCTCGGGCTTATTAGTGGCTTCTTTCACACTTTTAATCATGTTGAGTACGACCAATTGATGCGTTCACAAGTCCTCAGATGGGGACTACACATGTAATTTAGTCTTGCCTGTCTACGCATTCAATATGAAAAATTAGACTGTTGTCACGATCACTGAGCTTTTATATGCGAAAGGGAGGAGCAAAGAACAGAGGATGGAGGGAATTAAGAGCAAAATCATACACAGCCTGGGTGTAATGTCTCACTGAATATTGTTATTAATTAAACAGTGTGAGGTTGCTGACAGAAGTAAAGACACGTAGTCAAACCTCGAAGTGGACAAAATTAGGCCGCTAAGTGATGAAGAGAGTGGAGCATGCACAGGGAGAAATAAATGAACTGTAAAGTCTCCGCGACATCACGCATGACTTGATTGATAGCCGTCCTCATTTTGCTTGTCCGCAAGCACCTTTTGTGTGTCTGATCAGGAATAAATAAATAAATTTTAAAAATGTGTGTGAAGAAGACTGATATCGCCGCGTCAACTCCGCTTCCCTTCAGAAAGCTGTGATTTATAGTCGATGTCGCCAGCAACTACCGGCCCCTTGTGAAGTTATTCAAATGTTGCCGTTTATTTTTCCTCCTTTTGTTGGAGAGCCCAAATAACTCTTGACCGGTAGCTCTCACTGATTCCTGGAAGGTGCAAGCATAAGACTATGACTAATGTTTGAAACTAAATCCTCCTTGGCGTCCACGTCTTTATGGCTAACCCTTAACTGGTGTGTCCACAGGTCATGCACTCAAGCCTCAAGTGTCGTCACTTTTCACCTCATTTCTGGACGGTCTAAAGAAACTGTACATCACCAAGGTAAAACACGAGCACAAGCGCTCAGTGTCGGAGGCACTCTCCAAGTGTTTCCCATGAAAAATGAACCTCGGCCTCTTAAATCCTCAGTTCAAAGGCTTCGACCAGAACCGCTTGTGCGTGGCTACCCTGCTGTTCGAGGGAGACCGAGAGAAGGTCCTGCAGCACGAGAAGCAAGTTTATGACATTGCCGCAATGTTTGGGTCAGTACTTCCTCCTCTTCTCTATCTCACTGCAAAGCACATGACTATGAAGGAGCAATAGGGCTACACTGAACCCCCGTTTATTGCAGGGGATACGTTTTAGACCTACCCGAAATAAATCTGCAATATAGAGAGACAGTGTAATTTAAAAATATATATATTTTTACACTTTAAACACAACTATTTCTTAGCACCTGTTCTCTCTCATGCACACTGTTCTCCAAATAAGAGGTTAATTGTGCTTCCTTCAAGCTGTTTGTCACACCAAGTTTAAGTTTACCATAAAACAAAAGAGAAATAAACATTCTATATTTAAACACCAAAATGTTCAACCAAACTATGTAATCGCGTCTAATGAAAGTCTGCATGCTTAATAATGCCAACATAAAATGTGAGACGCCAGAGACCGGCGAACAGAAATGAGCATAGATGTTATGGTAATTAGAAAGCTTCAAACAGCTGCTGCTTTAACACACATGGAGCAGCAACACATACAAACAGCATACATACAGCAATACCTACATACATATATTCTCTCTGCTTTGTGGGAATGACCACTATTACTGGAGCTCATTTGAGGCTCAACGTAATATTACACTGAAGGCGCATAACTCTAAATTTGGACTGGCATGTATACTGTAAAAACTCATACAAAACTGTATACTGAAAAGAAAAAAAGAAGTTATACAAAAAAAGTAATTATAAGAATGAAGTTGAAATATTACAAGAATAGTTTACTTTTTCCAGGAATATGAATTATAATTTTGTGAATTAATGCATTTCATGCATGGACCTGTGATGAGGATTTTGTCAAGATAGTTTGACAAATATTTGACACCGTTTGTTGGGTTTGTTCCAGTCTCAAGTGTTTTATGAATACTTAATGTTTTTACCTAATTGATATGAAAGGTTTCTAGAAAAAGACAGCTACATGTCTGTCTTTTTTTGTTGTTTCATGTGGGATTTTAGGCGTTCATTTAAAAAACATTACTTAAAATTCTGACTTCGTCTCCATTATGACTCTTCTCAGAAATATACAGCTAGCCTATTCTTGTGACATTACTTTATTTTTGTAACATTACTTTTTTGTCATTTTAATATTTCTTTCTTTTCAGTTTAGTCCTATGACTCCTTCATATGTCACAACATCAACAGTACACAGACATCTCTAGTCATGCAACCCTCAAAAGAAATCACTCGCCTCACTTCACCAGCCATAAGTAGAAGTAACCGTGAAAAGGACGATTTGGGCTCGGTGTTGCGCTGAGTTGTTTGTCTTGGTTTGTGGTGATGGATCACCTGTGGATGTCCTCCTGCCAGGTCCGCCTTTGTGGGTGCTGATCAATGAGGTATTTGTGGGGGGGGGGGGGGGCGCTGGGGGGGGGGGGGAGAATCAGCTACACATCAGGCTCCCTGGGATGCTCCACAGATGATTTAGGCCAATTTGAAACATTCAGTTAAAGTTATGTCACGTCACAGTACAGACTGGAAAGATTTGGGCCATTTTTTTCACACATTCTACAGTGCAACAGTAAGATGATTAAGAAACACTGAAAATGTAGTATATACTCTTTTGCCACATATTAGGTACATCTCCACAAAGGAGATCCAAGAAAGCTAATACTCACTTTAATTCACACTGCAAGCGCGCTATTAATTTAGCATACATATTTTATTATTGAAACCTGACTGGTCTGTTGAACAACCCAATTCCAATGAAGTTGGGACATAGTGTTAAACAAAAATAAAAACGGATTACAATGGTTTGCGAATCATGTTCAACCTATATTTAATTGAATACACTACAAAGACAAGATATTTAATGTTCAAACTGATAAACTTTATTGTTTTTAGCAAATAATCATGAACTTAGAATTTTATGGCTGCAACACATTCCAAAAAAGCTGGGACAGGTGGCAAGAAAGTTGAGGAATGCTCATCAAACACCTGTTTGGAACATTACACAGGTGAGCAGGCTAATTGGAAACAGGTGGGTGCCATAATTGGGAATAAAAGCAGCTTCCCTGAATTGCTCAGCCATTCACAAGCAAAGATGGGGCGAGGTTCACCTCTTTGTGAACAAGTGTGTGAGAAAATAGTTTAAGGACAATGTTCCTCAATGTACAATTACAAGGAATTTAGGGATTTCATCATCTACGGTCCATAATATCATCAAAAGGTTTAGAGAATCCAGAGAAATCACTGCATGTAAGCGGCAAGGCCGAAAACCAACATTGAATGCACGTGACCTTCGATCGCTCAGGCGACATTGCATCAAAAACCAACATCAATGTGTAAAGGATATCACCACATGGGCTCAGGAACGCTTCAGAAAACCAATGTCAGTAAATACAGTTTGGCGCTACATCCGTAAGTGCAATTTGAAACTCTACTATGCAAAGCAAAAGCCATTTATCAACAACGCCCAGAAACGCCGCCGGCTTCTCTGGGCCTGAGCTCATCTAAGATGGACTGATGCAAAGTGGAAAAGTGTTATGTGGTCCGATGAGTCCACATTTGAAATAGTTTTTGGAAATTGTGGACGTCGTGTCCTCCGGGACAAAGAGGAAAAGAACCATCCGGATTGTTATGGACGCAAAGTTCAAAAGCCAGCATCTGTAATGGTATGGGGCTGTGTTAGTGCCAATGACATGGGTAACTTACACATCTGTGAAGGCACCATTAATGCTGAAAGGGTACATGCAGGTTTTGGAGAAACATATGCTGCCATCTAAGCAACGTCTTTTTCATGGGCGCCCCTGCTTATTTCAGCAAGACAATGCCAAACCACATTCTGCATGTTACAACAGCGTGGCTTCGTAGTAAAAGAGTGCGGGTACTAGACTGGCGTGCCTGCAGTCCAGACCTGTCTCCCATTGAAAATGTGTGACGCATTATGAAGCGGAAAATACGACGACGGAGACCTCGGACTGTTGAACAGCTGAAGCTGTACATCAAGCAAGAATGGGAAAGAATTCCACCTACAAAGCTTCAACAATTAGTGTCCTCGGTTCCCAAACGTTTATTGAATGTTGTTAAAAGAAAAGCTGATGTAACACAGTGGTAAACATGACCCTGTCCCAGCTTTTTTGGAACGTGTTGCAGTCATAAAATTCTAAGTTAATGATTATTTGCTAAAAACAATAGTTTATCAGTTTGAACATTAATATCTTGTCTTTGTAGTGTATTCAATTAAATATAGGTCGAACATGTTTTGAAAATCATCGTATTCTGTTTTTATTTGTTCAACACAACGTCCCAACTTCATTGGAATTGGGGTTGTAGTATATACACTACTCAAAATGATTCAACCCCCATTGCAAATAAAATTTATTTTTAAAAGGACAAATAAACCAATAAAACAAGAACAATTTAAATAGCTCATCACAACAACTATTACAAGTGGCTATTATTTTTTAGACATCTATTTAAAATTTGTACATAAAAATGTTTAACAAATTAATTGCATCATTTTCTCTCATTAAGGTTTATGAATTGCAATTTAGTTCCCATTTGTTTGGTTAGTGCACACCTCAGCGTAGTGCTGCTCTTCTGTTTTACTCACAGTAAGCGCAACTACCTGCAGAGTCCATTCTTTGTCAATAAAATGCGCTGCGACATGTGAGCAGAGGTTTTGCGTAAGCCACCACAGGAAGTAAATAAAACTGCTTTAACTGCGTTAATTTTTACGCGATACATTATTTCAATTTATCTCCAAAGTTGTCGCAGTAACTTTGACAGTCATATTAGAAACACATCACCTTTATGATTCTACACCCCTGCAAAGTCCAATTGGACACCTTGGCAAAAAAAATAAAAAAATAAATACAAGTAAGCGTTATTTTACCCCTGCATCATGGGACTGAAATAATTCAGAGTAGCAAAAAGCAGTTTGTGTATTATTTGTTTCAAGAAGGAGGCGCTGCAATATGAGATATTGATTGTTTTTGACTATTAGATTGCTATTGGCTGAGCTGGAGGACTGACCTTTTGATACACAACAATTGCATCATAAGAAAGTTGGCAGGTGCACAGAGCCTCTTCCGCTTTATTGCATTATTTCCAGTAAAAGGCGATCAAGTGCCAGTGATGGATAAGTGCACCTCTTTGAGGGATCTTTTCCTCTGGTGTTGGAAAACAGCATGAATCGATATAGCGATTTTCTAATGAGCTTGGCCTGATTAGTTTGGGTGCTAGATGAAAATTTGATTACACACCGCAGGTGATGGATGTGCGGCTGACCTGCGGCGACGCACACAGCGCGGCCCCATTGATCTGCAAATTGTTGGATTGACGGGCTCGCAAGCAGCTGCTGGGAGAGCGGCTCACAAAGAAGCCACTGTTGAATATTAACCCTGTTATCTTTTTTTCCAGAGGCCTGGCAGCCGGAGAGGACAATGGGCAAAGGGGCTACATGTTGACCTTTGTCATCGCTTACCTCCGGGTGGGTGACCATTCTGTTTTTTTGTTTTGTTTTGTTTTGTTTTTTACGCGGGCTGAGCTGATGGGCAGCTGGGCAGGGCCTCAGACAGAAGATAGTGTAGAGAGGAACACAAGGAGGCTGCAAAATGTGACCTCAAGGCCCTTGATTTGATGTGGTCATACTTATTGTCAGGCTTTTTACCACCCTGGAGTGTGTTGATTTTGAGTATTACAAATTATTTTCTTTTTAAACCAATACCCATGTAGCATTTAAAGGCTAATCCACAATTGTAATACATTCTTTTAGACTTTAATATAAAAAAGGAGAGCAAAAGAAAAAAAGTGGAAGGAAAGGGACGGATAAATGAGTGATAGAGATAGATAGAAGAATGATGATCGATGGCTTGTTAGAGGGATAGATAGATGGGTTGGATGGATGGATAGACCACCTGTATGCCTCATCTTTGCCATTAGAACAACAACAACCCACTCAAATCTAACTAGATGAATATTTAATGGGATGCTCCTTTGCTCAAGTCCCAACCCACTAAACATTTTAGTGAAATGAAGTTTTGTCGAAGCATATCTTTTTCGACATACCTCAATAGGTGCATGTACAATGTTGATGTTCCTCTCTGGACAGGACTTGGGGATGGACTACTATGTGATAGGGGAGTCGTTTGAGACCTCTGTACCCTGGGACAGGTAAATACACAATGGTGGTGGTGACTTTGTTGCACCAGACACGTCACATTTAAATACTCCCCACAGCCACTTGGATCAGGACATTCAATAAAGGGGGTCTTCCATTTACAAAGTTGTGTTTTTACGCTAATATTGTAGTGAGGTCGTAATTACAGTAAATATTTGGAGGAAAAACACTTATTGGCCTTATATATAAATCAGGGATAACTAAGATATCCTTCTTGTGGCTGCATGACGTACTCTTACACTGCTGTGCAAACAAGTTCAGTGAGTGCCTTTCGTAACCCCAAAACCTTATGTTGGGACCTGCGTAAATCGAGGACCCTGATCACAGTGGAAGGTCAAACGCTGACCACAAATAGTTCCTGGATGCCTATAGATATCTGATTTGTTCAGATTGCAAAATACGGTGTTCCCTGCATCTTTGCGACTCGATTTAAAAAATAAATAAATAATAATAATAATAATAAATGCACTTTTGCTTCATCTAGTAGCATCTTGGTGCCAAGAAACTATGTTGAAGTGAGGGCTCTGTCGCTGTAATACAAACATTACCCCAAAGGAAATAATGCAAATAGAGATCATCTTTTCCTGGGTTGACCTGAAACTTTTACCATATTACCGTTACTAATACGAGGTAATGTTTTTAGTAACAAGTTAACAGTCTTAACTGCCATACAAGAGTTTGTATGTCACCGCTTACATCATGTACGTTTTGGCATACAGTTTATTCTTCTTCTTAGACCTCTTGTCACAAAAAAAGCCTAAAAAGTTTGCACTGAGCAAGAGTTTTGGTACTTGTTAAAGCGAGATCTCCTGAGGTATGCTGAGGTCTTTCATGCACAGCAGCAGAAGTCGGAAATAATTGTTCCATTGTATTTCAACCCACTTGCTTAAACCAAACATGAGCCACACGTTCAAGTCCCATCCGATTGGAGTGTGCTCCACTTTTCGTCCTTGTTGCCATTGTCGCCCCGACGTTGCGTAACACGCGTGACGGGAGAAACGGGGAGAGCAAGCATCCGAGGCGAGCGCAGGAGCTCGGCTCATTAGACATCCCCCACACAGCTGCACATGCTGGCGGCCATTTCCGAACCACTGGAAACCTCTCCCACAGTGGTCTCCATGTTCAAGTACACTTCCTCGTACCCCTTTTGTAATATCTTTGTACTGCCAAATGTAGTTCATATGCATTCTTTACCACAATGAAGAGAAAGAACTTGAATATTTTTCTTCACTTGCAGGGTTCTGGACATCTGCCGGAATGTCAAAGCTCGCATCGTTGGAGAGTGTAAAGACAAAGGAGTCCAGTTTCCTCCGTATTCCACATGCAGGTACATTTGCTGTGTGATTCTGTTGGATTGTATCAGTAGTTTTTTAGGTCCCCAAGTGTGCTCCCTGCAACAAAGAGTGCACGGGCTGTTTTTTGGGGAGGCGCTAATGACCATCTTTGACAATTTTGCAAGTGATGCATCGTTACATTTGAGATTAAAGTAAAGCTTCCTCCTTTGAACTTAAGTCTGCTGTACAAAATCAGCTAGACATAATGCATTTTTTTCACAATTGAAAACAGTTCCCAGGTTCTTTAATAACATTTGCATTTGTGAAAATAGCTTTAAGATCAACAATGAGAGGAAATTTTACACACCATATTTATTTTCTTGCTGAAATTAGCTTGTTTTTAGAGGTGACAGTTTACTCCGCCACATAAACTGCAGGTATAATAGCCAGTTGAGTAGCAACTTGAGTAGCGTCTATTATTTTTTAGCCCCCAGGTTAAATTTTTTTTTTTTAAAAAAAACATCGCTTGAAAGTAGCTCTGGATCTTCATCCCGGCAAGTTTACCATGTCATGATCGGATAAACTCAGTGTGGAGGCGTTATGTAAATTAGTGCAGAATGGCCTGCTCACAGGCACTGTTCAGAAATTGGCAGATAAAAGATTTACTTGCTTGTTTAAATTCATAATTGATGGGTGCGGAGGCACAACAGAGACCATATATGTCTCCTTAAAGCAATAGTATGTAATAACTGTTAACTATTATATAACTATGAATTCAAAAGAACATTTTCAAAATCTATCTGCGTGATTGCTAGTGCAAACCCTGGATTCCTTACTTTGTACGATATTGGTGAACCATGCTCGATGCTTCATGTCATATTTATCACTACACTCGCATTTTAGCACAGAGGTCTAAAAGTAAATGACACTTCCTAACTGCTAAAGTAGCCCTAAAGTCAAACAAATCAAAAAAATTATATTCCTTAGTGCTTCTTTAAGTATAATAATCAAGCCATTTTAGATGTTTGGATGTAGCACATAGAGCCGGGGAGTCTTCGCCAGAGCCTGACGGCGAGGCGGCGGAGGAGAGCCAGGCGGCCGCTCTATGCTCGTGGACAGATTAGGCCTCAGCCTGATTATGCCACAGCTATTCATTTCCTGGCCGCAGTCTGTCACATGATTGATTTGTCTATTTAACCTCTGGAGCAGTCAGCGTGCCAGGAGATGGGCCATGTCAAATGAACAAGGGCTCTGCCCTCGACGGGGAGCGAGGCCACAAGAGAGACTCTAAACCGAAGGACTCGTATTTACCTTTTTTATTTAGAGGCACGCATATAGGTAATGTTGTGTTTGGTTTTCTTATCGAGACATTTCTCCGTATGTTGATTTAAATCAAAGGGGTCAAACTTATTTTTGTCACGGCCCCTCAGAGGGCTATTATATTACTGAAAAACAAATAATAGTGTAGTCACCTCATTGTAATATTACATATGCACAATCAACTCTGCTATTGATAATTATAGTATTTTTAACAACAAATTGAATTTGAAATGGGAATTCATGGAAAACTGTGGCATGTAAGCATACAACTTCAGTTTTTGTAAAGAAGAGATTTGGTGAAAAAAAAGCTTGTCATATCTGTTACAAAGTGAAGAAAAATTTCAACTTCAAAATGAAAACAGCAAACCCCAAACCTCGCCACATAAAGTGATGCAGCGTGCAGGATATGCCCCCCCCATATTATCAATATTATTCATTCATTCTATAGTGCTTGTCCTCCTTAGGGTTACAGATGAACTGGAGGCCATCCCAGCTGACTTTTTGGCTGAGTGTGTGCATCCTCGATTGGTCGTCAGCCAATCGCAGGGCACATATAGACAAACAACCATTCACATTTACATTGACTTTCTCGGGAATATTCAGTCAGTAATGTAGTCAGGAAAACTGAACTGAACATTCATGTTTTTGGAATGGCGGAGGAAGCCAGTGTGCCCGGAGAAAACCCTCAGAACTACTGGGAGAACATGCAAACACCACACATGGGCCTGAGATTCGAACACGGGACCTCTCGACTGTGATGTACACGTGCTAACCGCTTTGTTACCATGCTGGCCTCAATTTTTTTCTTTCATGTTAAAAAAATAAGATGTCTCTGGAGAGTAAAGCTGAATTTCATCTGGATCCGATCCAGATTTCCATTTGAAAATTCCACCAATCAAGCTCAGATGCATTACTCTTAAATCTCTGTTATAGCTGTAAAATCTCATAATATCAGATATAGAGTATGAATTCTTTGGAGTCAGTGCCATAGTTGAAGACATTTACTCATTGATTTTGCAGATGTTTAAATTCTCATGTTTTGTTTTTCAGGGTAACTCAAACATATGACGCCGGTGCCTGTGTGTACTTTTACTTTGCCTTCAACTACAGGGGCCTCGCTGATCCAGTGCACGTGTATGAACAAGTGGAAGTGCGTTATTTACTCCACCCGAAGCACAAATATGCTCCCATATTGGGGATGGAATGATTAAAGTGTGAGATTTTATTTTTCCTCAGCATGCTGCTAGAGAGGAGATCCTTGCCAACGGAGGGAGTTTATCGCATCACCATGGAGGTAGGACAAGCTGATGTGGATTATTATTTTGCATGGAATGTTGTAACTGAAGCATTTATATGTATGCACAGCACACACACACAAGCCTCAAGATTGTCTGCAATTTAATAAGAGCCAGTACAAAAGCTATTTAACGCAACTACAAACGACAACTACAATGTAAAGAGATTTTTAGATTGTGCTGGTGTACCTATTGTTGTGATCATTATTATATAGATGCGTGTTACACAGATATTGATAAACTGGCTGGACCCCTCCCCGATTATCGGATCTCTCTAAAAGATTATCTTCGGACATTGTCTAAAATTGCCTATATTGATATATTAAACCATAAATATACCACAAACTAGGATCCTAAAACACTGTAGCATTTCAAACTTATAACCGAATCCAACTTTATTCAGAGGATGCTTTAAGAACAACACAGTTGGCCAAAGTGAACTTAAAACATACTTCCTTGACACCAATTACTACTTTCCTATTAGCCTGAGCTTTGGCCCGATCTTGTGGCATTTTAGGGCATTTCAGAAAAAGCAGATAATCTGCAAATTGGCAGGGCTACTGCCATTACCACATAAGATAAGATGGCCTAGCTTCTTCTATTTCTTCTTCTACTGTGCTCTTTGTTGTACTTAGTCTTTTCTGTCAGTCTGGATCCCTGTGGCACCATGCTGCCTCTCACAGGTCTGTCTCGGTACTGTGACAGATGTGTGTGGTGTGCTGCTATTCATTTTGAGTACACCACACACTACAGCAGCAGTAAAACACATACTTGCCAATTTTTTGGAGTCTCGCATTGGATAAATTTTAAAAATTTGGTATGCATGTTTCCCACTTTAGTATAAGTTGACAGGTATTGACATGCGTGCTTGAAATGCACATTTTGCATTGGTCTCCTTCATGGGTCCAAACTGCGTCCCGACAGCTGCGACAGAGCCGTTTGTTCATTTCGGCGGCGACCAAATGAAACGAGAGCAGGGGAGGGTGGCCATGCAACTCTGCTGGCCCCATCAGGGCTCAGCGAAACGCCCGCCTTATCTATATTGCCATCCGCCTGGCTGTTTTCATACATCACTTCAGGCTATTCATCACTCCTGTCAAAAACAGTATGCAGCGAATCAGCCGCGATATTAAATTGCAATTTTTTCCCCAAAGGCGGGGACGGGTTCAAAATTAAAAGATTGCTAATAAAAAGAAGGTGGCGGGGGCCGACGTAAATGATGCCGCCGGTGTTGCCGCTTGAATGCTGACCTCCAAACGGTGGCCCGGCCACCCTGAGCTGCCTGGGGAGGTGACAGGAAGGAGGTATTGATGCGACTCCTGTGTGCGAGGCCCACTCTGTAATTGTGATTAATAACAGCGGGGCTCGCTATCTAGCCGCAGACAGACCAGTTTGTCTGGCTACAATCAGCCGCTGACAAATGTAGCCGCTTCCAGTGGGTTTTGTGTATCAAAGCAAACAGATGTAGTCAAGGATGGCCAAGTTGGAGGGCACAGTGGGAAATACACTTTTTTTTATGTCGAGTAATCCACCACTGTCTGTGCAGCACAAGACACAATGCTAACATGTGCTAGTGAGTGACTTCACCCAGAGGAGTCAAGAACCTCTTTCACACACAGGTCCGACAAAATTGCCAAACCAGAGCTGTAACAGAAGAAAGGGCATTTATCTGCCTTTTCTTTTTATGCACCTGCAACTAGGTCACACATGACATGGCGTCCCACAATCAGAAAATTAAATTAGTGTTTTATTTGTACAGTGGTACCTTGACTTAAGAATGCCCCTAGTTTTTTTTTGTTTTGCTAGTTACGAGCTATCACTTGGTTGTTGTTGTTGTTTTGTGTGTGTGCATTGTGTCGCGAGCCAAAATTTGAGCTCCGAGCGAGCTTCAGATAAACCGCTGCAATTAAGGTACTGTAATATCCCCGCAAGTGGGCAAGGAGAGCCATAGTCCTCAATACACTTTCAGCCGTTTATTGAACGGGACAAACAGTCAAACACACAAATGCAAAATAAGAACACTCGCAAGGAGCTGCTGTAGGTCACAACTCACGCCCAGATGCTCACACTGAAAACTGGCCAACGCCACTTCAACTCCTGACATCAATCACTAAACCCCTCTCCTTAAAAACATGTGACAAATAGTTCTGGTGGTTCTTCTTACTCCCGGAATGTATCAATGGTATTTCAGTTAATTTCAATAAGGATTTTGTTTTTTTGAATGAATGAAACTTGTAAGTCAGTGTACATCATTATTGATTGATCAGTGGATTGAAGTGGGCCACTGTCCGCTCCCAACCTCCTGCATTTGAACAAAGGCCATTCGAGCCGCGCGGCTGAGAAAAATAGAAAACAAATGGAGCGCTAACAATATTACTGTTAACATTAATCCAAATTGGTACTACCCAATTTAGTATGTTTAAACAGAAGCTTTTAAAATGATGACCTCTCGTCCGGTCTGGCATTACGTACTCAAACAACAGATCATAGTTCATATCAACGCATTTCATCACCTCTCCAGACAGCGACAGTGGTTTCAACACAAGAAGTGAATATCGAGTTTGAAACTTCACACCCCATCTTGCTTTCTCTTAAAATCAGATGGCATCCCTCCTCTGTCAGGGTTGTGATACTGCCCCTGAAGGTAGAAAATTGCCTGGTCCACTGCCCCAGTCTATGTGGGTGCTATTTATGCAGTACACTTTCCATTATAGTACATCTTTAGAGTACAGTTCAGTTGTATTTACCTTTTAAGGACAGTACAATACATTTTCATTAAACCTTTAAGAACTGTTTGTTTGAAACATTTAAGTAATTATTTTTTAATTTAACTCATATAAAATACATTTTAACTAAATCATTAAGTGCACCTTTTTTCTTTTCTTATATTTAAGCACTGTGTTAATGTTTAAACTGTGCATAATGTTGCGGTAGCCTACAAAAGAAAATTAACATTTAATTCCTACTACCGTAGTGTATTTTAATAATGGTCATGATGATGGTACTTTTTGAGAGAGTAATTGAGAAAAGGGATAGATGGATGAAATTAGCCTGTTTGAGGGGGTGTTTTTTTCTGTATTGGTAAGGCAATAATTCCATCCATTCATATACTATAGTGCTTCATTATGGGGGTGAACTGGAGCCTATTCCAGCTGACTTTGGAAGAGAGGCGGGGTACACCCATGACCGCTAGCCAGCCGATTGTAGGCCACAAATAGACAAACAACCATTCACACTCACATTCAAACCTATACACAATTTAGATATTTCACCGAGTCTAACATGCATGTTTGGGGGAATTTGGGAGGAAGACAGACTACCCGGATAAAAGTCACTCAAGCACGTGGTGAACATGCAAACTCCACACAAAATTGTGAGGACAGACGTGATAACCAGTAACCTACCGTGCTGCCAAAGGCAAAAAAACAAAAAAGGAAGGAACCGGTGCTGTGATTGACAGGTGATCAATCCAGGGTGTACCCCGCCTCTCACTCTAAACTCATGTGGGATGGTCTCCAGACCCCCATGACCCTGAACAGGATAAGCGTGATAGGAAATGGATGGCTGCTTGTAAAAGCAGTGCTTCAAGTGGGTCACCGGTGCAGCAGCAGTGTGGACCCTCTGAGCATCCATCACCTGCACACCTCTCCATCTATCAATGCTTGGGGGAGGGGGGGGTGTTCAGTCCCTCGACCTCCATTTATCGGCGAGGAGGCCTTCGTCCTCACCTTTACCACCGTGCAGCGCTCACTAGATGGAGATGATTCAGTTGAGCTCTACCTTTCAGCGGCGGGACAAAGCCTTTGCCGGGGTAGGAAGGCGCGCCACAGCACCGCACTGCACCTCTCGCTCTTCCTGGCTCGCCTCAGCTGCGAGGCCGCCCGCCAGAGATTGATGGCGACGGCGAGCGAGAGAGAGAGCAAGCGCGACAAGATAGATGTGTAAATTATAACGCTGATGGAGGCAATGATGCAGTCCCGCCACCTTCTGTTTTCTCTCCTTCCCAGGAGGAGTCATGGAGGTGGAACCAAAGGGAAGGAGGGGGCCACCACCACCTTTTTTTTTTTTTAATTTATTTTAAATTTTTTATTATAATTTTTTTTTTTTTAGTTATGGGGCAGAAGCTGATTGGTCCCTCTGTCACCATCTGGAGGTGCATGTGCTATCAGAGCCCCCCGGTGACCCCCTTGTCTGGCCTCTTGTGTCAGGAGGCCCTCACAGCCCGATCCCCATCTGGGTTCCTTGGCTTGACTCTAATAACAAATATGTCAGGGCTCGTCCTATCTACACAGGCGGGGGTACTGCCCCCCCCCCCCCCCCGCCTAATCTCCTGTGATTACGCTGCTATTTTCAAGTATTTACACAGTGAGGAGCACCTGTTCTCAGCCTGATCCTTTCCCAAATAATAGTGTTACGCTGCTCTCAAATTGGCATGATTCCAAAAGTTAAAAAAGTCAAACAAAAACACTTCAGACACTTTAACAGAACTTTCACTTTGACTTTTATATCAGTTTTCATTTTTGTAATGTGACTAACTGAATGAATGAGGCCGGATTCAAGTGACACCATTTGTTTGCTTTCAAATGGCACAATTGCGTGAATAGAAGAACCGCATGAAATCAGATATCTGCAGATTGGAATGCGAACTCTTTCTCAGTGTGGATAAAAATCCCATACGTATTGGATATGTGCCAATGTGAGTGCATCGTAAATGGACAGATCGGATATACCCTGTCATTGCCAGCGTGATGTTACCCAAATACACCAACTGGTGACTTAGACACCCGCATAATCTGCCCACAGAAAAAAAACACTGGCAACTCTAAACTGCATCAAAAGAATAGACAATTAAACATGGTGTAAATGGGTAAGCAGTGGGGAAGACACCCATCGGGACAGAGTAATTCACAATATTTAAAATCTGTCTGTCAAAGTGTTTTTAAGAACGATGTGGGTATTGCATCTAGTAGGCAGGTTGTTGGGTTTACTTGGGAGAAAACTCGACCAAATCTCCTCGCATCAACCAGAGCAAAACTCCAGTGCTTCCTCAGGTAAAAATGAAGGTTCAGGTGTGTTAAAAATCACATTTTGAGATAAAGGACTGGATCTGATACCATCGCTCTTGCTCCTGAAGTGGTTTGCAAAAGTCCTCGTAGATCCCCACTGACTTTTTTTGGTGCTGGTTAAACGGTCAAAGGTGGAAAAAACTAATTTGGGATTGTTTTCGTTGTCTGTCATGAGTTTAGAGAAATGGGAAATGATTGCCTGTTTGACTGTTATTGTAGGTTTTGAGTTGTTCATTGAATATTTCATAGTGAACTGTCAACTTGTTTTTTCTCTCCTCCTCTTTGGACTCCTGCAATTTCTTTTTCATTTTTTGAGTTCTCCTTTTCTCTACAGTGGTAGGTTTTAATTTTATTGTTTCAGCTAAAAGTGGAGCGCTATAAAATCCCAATAAAAATTTTCAGCCACTTCAGAAGTCTGATTAAATTGGAGTTGGGCATTTGGACTTGCCGTGCAAAGCCGAGTCACTTTAATACAAGTAAATGGGGGAAAACAAATCTTTAAAAACCTTGGGAAACATGTTTGCCATCTTATTCACGTGAATGTCTATTTGCAAATCACATTATTTCAAAGCACATTATGAAGAAAATATAACTGCTTGTAGAAAGTTTTTAAAACATTTTATGTACTAAGTCATATGAAATGTTTATGTGAAATAACGAACTTAAAAACGGCACATGAGCCTCGTGTACTCCCCACACTTGGAAGGATGGGGCATTGTTTAGCCCCTCCATTTCGGGTCAAAGCTCACAGAGAGCGACCACGCCAAGGAAGCTCACACTTCTCCCTCTGTGAATGGATGAAAAGATGGAGGGAGGGAGGGAGGGCGGGAGGGAGGGAGAGAGAGAGAGAGAGAGAGAGGGCAAGTGTGTGGCAGAGGTATGGATGGAGGTTGTGAGCTGCAGGGTGTCATCTGGCTGGGTGAGAGGAGCGAGTGAGGGTGGTCAGGTGGGGCTGGGGGCCCTCCAGCCCCTCCCACTCCTCCTGTGGGAACACGCACACACGCACACACCCTAATGAGTTTGATAGTCTGCTGAGCTCTATAAATCATGCCATGCAAAACATTTCTCCTGGCTGAATAAAAGCATTTATCACCCTCTGTTTATTCACTCACTCTCACAAGATTGATTGGCTCACAGCAGCCTGCCGAGCAATCAGCCGTGGCCATACACCACCGCCGCCCCCCTCCCTACGCTAAACATCAGCCCTCGCCCCCCCCTTCACTCGTCTTCCTTCTCATCCATCCATTCATTTCTATTTTCGGTCTCCGCGGTGGGGAAACGTCGCAAGAGTGGCCCCCACAATATCGCAGTGTTTTTGTGCGCGTCGGAAATCTGCTGTTTATAGCCACGTGCGAATGCCCTCGCATGTGGGAAAGGAGAGCCAAAGTCACCGATGCACTTTTCAGCTGTTAATTGGATGCCAGGAGAACAGTGCAATATTAAATAGTGTACAGTGTGGAAAAACTAAAAATTCTTCGAATTTCCAAAATCATTACTTTTCAGGAAATTAAACAAATTCTAATTGCTCATGCTCACCCATCAGGCTCCGCCTCTTAAAGGCACACGCATGTACACACACATCCACTCTAAACGTCACCGCCAGCCCATCCATTCATTACCATTCTCCCCTGTGTCCACAGTGGGGAAACTTCGTAAGGAGTGGATGAGGCAGACCATTTCCAGTGTAGGCATGGGCATGCTGCAGTCCGTCAAAGACTACGTGGACCCCGGTAACATCTTTGGCAACAGAAACCTCCTCTAACGTCACACACACACACACACATGCACACACCTCCTCCGTCTTTCACACAGCCACTCTAAAACCATGCAAAGCGATTCTACAATTTGAAAGGGACTCTTGTGTTCTTCTGGATCCATCATGTGGTGCCATGTGCGTCCGCGATAACATGAAGTGATAACATGATGTGAAATGAGCGATAGCGATCGGTGACTTTCGTCTCGTACGCAACATCAACTCCACATCATCTCACTTCTATTGAAAGCCGTTGAAGTATTTATTCCATATCCTTGATATCCAGCTCCCCCCCCCCACTACCAGTGCCGTTTACAGCCTGGTAATATGAACTTTCCAGACATTTGACCATTCATTCTATATATTTGATATACAGCCAAAGATACGCACGAATAGAATGACTGTCGTACTAGTAAAAAAAAAAAAAAAAAATTTTTTTAAATAAAATCAACTACAAGTGCCACTTTTGGCTGACTAGTACAACCTCAAAATAGATATGCTTGATAAGTAGCTTAAGGTCCATGTACCTGTATGCTCTTTGTCTTTACTAGTCATACAATTCAGCACACTGGTAGAATCACTGTCTCAACATTTCCCACTACTGTATGACATTTCTCCACACTAGTAGGACAACTTTGTTACTAGAGAGGCAAAACTGTGCACTAGTTGACATCTATGTAGTTCTCGTACTACTGAGGAAGCGCTAGATGTTAACAAATAGAATTTTATAATGTTACTGTAGTTGTCCTACTTCTGTGACAAAGTCACCCTAGTAGTGAGCGTACTAGTACATCTACCTTAAACTGGATATTGGGTAAATTTTACGGCTTTCCGTACACGTGGTCATCTCGTTAGTGTTACTGAAGCTCTGTGCCTTTTCAAAAGCTTTTGTCTGCCTCCCCCTCCAAATACTTTACATGTATACTTCCCGACACGATGTACTTGCATACGTAAGCCTTTCCTTTGTGAAGCAACAATGACTTTGTGAATGTGTGTCGCACTGATGACGTGTTGCCATTGCCATAAATATTTTGTTTTGTTTTGTTTTTGGACCGAATGAACTAACCCCTGCTTGGACCTTGACTTGACTCTGTGTTACTTTGTGTATTTTTATACCCGAAGCTCCCAGAATGTGTTACTGACAAACAACAGTTGTTTTTTTGTTTATAACTTCACCTTTCGCTCACGTGCTACCAAAGGCTTAAAAACATGTAAACTCCTCCAAACTATTTTTGAATCCGCATTTGCAAATGCAAGAAGCCCTTTGAAGTGTTTCTTGAAGAACTTCCCGTTAAATTCCTTGTTTGTTTAAATTGACAGTAATAATTTCCCCCCTCTCTGCTACATAAACTGCATTTTCTCACCTTTTAAAAGCAGCTTTAAATGAGTTTTCTGACCAAAATGTTTGCCAAATCATTAGGTACACTTCCAATCTAAGGGGTGCATCGAAAATGATGCTTTTACGAAGATGTTAATGCTCATTTGTTATTTCTAGGGTTGCACCGATACTTACCAGTAATACTTGTGAAAATGCTCTGACGTTACACGCCGACACCACGCGATCGGCCTCACTTATACTTTTCGTGTAGGACTTATGTCAACATAAAAAGTAATGATAACAATCTAAAAGACATTTTCATCACATGTGCAAGAGGCAATGGCATTATCAAGTATCGGTATTCTGTATCAGCGCATACTTAAATGTAATTGTTGTACTTGTACTGGGTCTGAAAAAAAGTGCCTAGTTCACTGTCCAGTGGAAAGCACGATTCTCTAAAGTTCGCTCTCAGTATGACGCAGTGCACTGCAAATTACTACCACAATAATAAATCCTGAGCATTATTACTTTCATAAAGGCAGCACTGTTATATTTGGATGTGCAAGTGTACCTAATGATGTGGCCTGTGGGTGTATAGTTTACTATGAACTTGCCTTTGCCTCCCCTCAACTGATAATTTTTAAAAAATATTTCCTTAACAAATTGATGGATTGATTTAGGAGCTGCTGCCTGACATGACATCATCATTTTTTTTTTTATTTTTTTTTTACTTGACAAATATGTGTGCTTTTGACTATTATGTAGAATTCCCTTTTGTTATTCTCTCCAGATAATACAGTACAATAAAATCCAGTGTGTTTTGTCGGCGCCCTTTGTGCAATAAATGCAACTAAAACAGCCCTCTGGAGCATTTGTATTTATTGCAAATTATTATTTTATTTTTGTAGTTGTGTTTATTATGGATGGGATTCCCAGTGGGAGCCTGACAGCAGGCTAAGCTGAGGGGCGATTCAGGCCCTTCATGACAGGTCTTCTTCCCTGCACAGCAGATCCTCATTTGGGAATCATTTTCCACCCACGCAGCCGCCTACACGCTGCCTACTGACGTCACCGCCGGCAACGGCCGTCAGCAGCAGCGCGCAGCCTTGGTCTTGTCACGTCATGCTCCTGCTGCAGCTTTTATGCCGCTCACTCCCAATTCATGCATTCGTTTGAATGTATGGCGTGTCCCTTTCATGTATACAGATCGCAGGATGTATGGATTCATCTCTATTGCTCCCCTTATATGACGATGATGATGATAACAGAAAATATTTCCATTTTCAGCAATGTCTTATGTACTGTATATGAAAGCTATCCAAAAGTAAAGAAAATACAATCCTCGATTGACATATATAGTTTTAATATGGCATCTATGAAACAATAGAATAATGCATTTTGAGTATAAAATTATTAAAATACAAAATGTATTTAATACATCTATTAAAACAAAATACAATATATACATATAAAATATGGATTCTGTTAGAAAAATACAACTATAAACAAACATTTTCATTATGGGGTCTTCAAAAATAAAATCGTATTGGTTTAATATTGAGTGTAAAGAAAATGGAAATATACATTTTAATATCAAACCGAATAAATACAATACACTGTATGTGTACATATATTTAAAAAATACAATAGACTATCATGTATATTGGATTGTTTATATACGTACATTATATATGTATGTATTGTATTTTTGAAGCGATTCCATATGAAATCTGTATTGTACATCTATAGATTCCATGTTAACGTGTATAAATTGTATTTTTTTTATTTTGAATAGATTCCATGTTATATTTATATGTCTATATACTGTAATTGATTATTTTTTTAGAAATAGATTCCATATTAGTTTAGTCGATTCCAATGATTGTTTTTTTTGGTTTTCTTTTCCTTTTCATTCACTGCTACATATTTGATTGAGCTTCAGCATGTGGATATAGTTTTTTTCCACACGAGGGCAGCACGCTACTGAAAGAAACTGTTGGGCCTTTCATGTCAAGGAAGTCGAGTCCAGGCCATGTAGCAGCATCATGTTTATTCCAAGTGAAGTACAGAAAGTCAGTAACATTGCACATCAGCGTCATCATGCCTGGGCTTTTGCTTTCGCTTAAATAAGTCCAAAAACACAAAGAGAAGAAACACGTTACATCATGTAACTTACAAGTCAAAAAAGACAAGATTAAGGAAGGGAGACCGATAGAAAAATAGAACAGTGATAGTCATAATCAGCACAACCTCATGCAGTACTATTGAAGACATGCAGTTGTGTGGAAATCCGAGGTATTTGTTACGGTTCCGCGGTTGCTACATCCTCAGAGTTGTCTTTGAATGCAACACAGGAGTCATTAAAACATGCAACTTAAACGTTGTTCAATGAAAAACACATTAAGAACCATGCCTGGCAAGGTGCACAAGGTCACGTTAAAAAAAAAAAAAGACCCAATAAAGTACAACACAAGTCATAAGGCAAAAAAGTAAACGACTACTTAAGAGTATTCATATGAAAAGATTGGCTTGTGACCCTATGGGCACTTCAGTACTACAACTAAGTGTCAGTCAGTCAGTCATCCTTGGACTTGAAAAACTGTAAGACAGTCTGAAGAGTTGGTGAGGAGGGGGAGGCCAAATGCCAGAGAAATAAATGCAACTTTAAGAATCATTCTGCAAGATTAAATGGCTTACTTGAGCAGAAATACAACTTCGTCAAGGCACATTGTGTGTCCGTGTCCGTGTGCGTATGCGTGCGTTTGTGTGTGAATGTTTCCAGAAGTTTATGTGGTAAGGTTGGGTCCAGACATACAGTTAGGTCCACAAGTATTTGGACTTGTTTTCTTCTTCTGTGATTAGGCCTTTAATACACCATCATCATAAATCCTAAATGTCATTGTCAATTGAAGAGACATTCCGGGATTTCACAGATGGCGTTTGGACATTTGACATGATTGTAAATCAAACCCTTATTTTCATACTTGGGTGGCAAGTATCCACTAACCCTAATCTGAACCCCTAACCTCAAATGTTTTTGAACTCATCATAAATTTCATTTTAAATTTAAAAAACATTCAGCCATTCTACAGATTTTACATTTGTGATACAACCAGTGACGGTGGTCACCACATTACCTTCCGGGAACACACACAAAAAAAAAAAAAAAATACAAATATCAATAACGAAATTAAAATGTTTCAAATATATTTATGTATATATTTCGTTCGTCTCAGTTGTCTGATTTCGTGACACATTTCCAGTCTTGGGGCGCACAAAACTCCACCCATTGACTCTCGAGAAAATGCAAACAGATACAAATAAATACAAATACAACAGATCGGACCAACAAGAGGCGCAACATTCCAGCGCCCCGAGATGAATGTCCAAAAAGTCTCCTTACGATTTAAGAATTTTAAACAAATATGTTGAAATTGTTACAAAATGAGAAGCAGATGAGAGAATGAGCGGGACCAATTTTAGGGTATTATTTTCTATTTCTGTGTTCTATTATACAGAATTTATTTCAACAGGGTACCTGAAATATACAACTGGCAATGTGATTAAAAATGTTCATCACCACTGAGTATATAGCACAAATCTTATTAACTCATTATGTATTTCATCGGTTTCTTTGGTGATACTACAAAATAATTGAAAAGAGGCTTTGGCGGACACTGTATTTATAATCATGTCAACGGTCCAAATAGTTTTGAGAAAAAATGGAGATAAAGTAAACCCTGCAACAAATAGCGAAAGAATGCAAGTAATAGACGGCCCCCGCCCAAAAGGTTTATAAGTGCCGATATGAATATTTTTCATCCCGAAATGCATCAGGAACTATGATTCCAAAACTCTTTAATTTCAATTCAAACTCATCTTACAATACGACCCTTAAGATATATGGCTTACAAATAATTTGTTAACAAAAGTAAATACAAATTCCACCAGAAGTGCACATGTACATGCACATGCAGCGAAGACTCTCCATAATTTCCACTAACAAATAAATTAAACTCTTCCCCAACATACAAATATTTTATTCTCTCAGTCGATATGCAGCACTTCAACAAAGGTTCCTTGACACCAATTACTACTATTAGTGCATACTTTGGTGCCATCTTGTGGCATCTTAGGGTTTTAGAGAAAGTGTACGAAACACAGCAAATAGGTGAGTTTTCTGCGGAGAAGTTATAAAGAAAAAAAATGTGAAAATAAGAATTTGCGAATAGCAAAGTGGGACTATGCGGGGGTTCACTATAGAGTGTTCACCGGATTTTTGCGATTCCATATTAGTATAGTCGATTCCACAGATTTGTTTTCACACTGAACAGCTTGAGTCACCTATTCACGGAATTATTTTGGCTCATCTATTTTCCATTGTTTGCTGGAAAACGCATCTATGGGCTGTTTTTCTTTTTTTCCTTTTTCTGTAACACCCCAAAATGCCATAAGATGGCGCCAAAGCCCTGGCTAATGGGAAAGTAGTACTTTGTGTCAAGGAACCTTTGTTGAAGTGATGCCTCTCATCTTAGTGACAAACTTTGCATGTCAGGGAGGAGCTGAGATTAGCCTGGGTTGTTAGTAGAAGCTGCGGAGTCTTCATGTCAGTTCATTTTTTTTATATATCAAATCATCGTTAAACCATTTATTTTGAAAGGTAATGTATGACTTGGAAATGTTATTCAAGTGTTTTGGAATCATAGTCCATAGTATATTTACTGTTTAATATATTTATTTTGCCATCAAGCGGCGTCTTGGTACTAAGGAACTATGTTAAAGTGAGTTTAGGAACTTTATTTGGACAAAAGTAGTGCTTTGCTGCCATGTTGTGGCATTGAAACCTTTTTAGGGGCCATCAATTACTCACGATGTGGCTTGTAGTGGTGCACTGTACAGTGTTTTCTCGCGATTCGCGCAGGATAGGGACCGGGTCAGACCGCTAATAGCGAAAATCTGCAGACAACTGATGCCCATTATAATTGCGCAAAATAATTGCGGTTTTTATTTTAAACCCCCAGAAATGGATTGAATAAGTGGGATAAACCGCAAATAAGTGTTTTGGGGGTTGGTTCCCCCATAAAAGAATAAAACGAGGAAAAAAAATTGAAAACAACTTGCGAAAAGGTGAATCCACGGGTGCCAAACTGCGTGTGTCCACTGTACTCAATTTTACTATTTTATAAAACGGTAGTCCATAAATCCTAACTGGAAAATGCTATGTTGTTGTGAAACCTCTTAAAGTCTACACTTGAATCCCATCTTTGTTTTTTTTTTAATGTAAAATGGACTTGTGGTGTAAAATGGCAAATTGATTTAAAAAAAAATAAAAAAATCCATCACGGGTGCCATTTTCCCTCGTGCCCATGTAAAAGGAGGCCATGCATTTTTCATGGGGAATCTTTCAAACAAGGCACAGGAGGGGAGGAAGTGGAGCAAGCACTTCATCCTTCTACAGCCACACCACAATCCAGACTTGTGACAGCACTTGAACGCAACATGGTCCTCAGTAGCCTACAGTATGTACACATTTACAGAGAACAGCCGTCACGCAAGCGTCACCTCTCCACTATCTGGGCCGTGCCTTGCTGCGCGACGGCCGCACGACAGTGGTCCGCCGACATGCTGACACAGCTCATCCGCAGCCACCCTGACAACATTCGCACACCTCCTGGAGCTTTTCCGCTCGTCGCCGAGGAGCAAAAAGGTCCGAGGACCCCGTCTTCCCGGCAAAAGTCGCAGGCCGTAAGAGGAAGTGAGATGTCATAAAAGGCGAGCTAACCCACTGGTTTGGAGGCCGCGTGGCCTGCACTGCTGCTACGGCAGGGCGAGCCGACGGGCTCGGAGGGGCTCGCCGGGGCAGAGACACTGCGGTCGTGTTGCCTCCTGTTGTTCAGCTCCTCCCATTTGGACCTGTTGGCTTGGATCATGTCGAGCATGGGCTTCAGTTTCGGATTCAACTTGACCAGAGTCTGGAGAGACGCAGAGACAGAAGACAAAAGTATGACAGTGGGCTCAGTTCAATTCAATTGTATTTCTACTGTCAGTGTTACAGTGTTTAATTCCTTCTGTGATTCGTAACTTGTATGTATCTATGACCATCATTCTTCATTAATATGAATGGAAATGCTATTGTTCTGTGTTTAAATATGAACAAATTGATTGTTACACAATCTTTTTAGTGTGTGTGTGTCTGTGTGTGTGTGTGTGTGTGTGTGTGGCTGACTTGCTGTTCCCCCCATCTTTCCCTGTCCTTTCTCTGCCGTGTGGGGCAGTTGAGCCCTCTGCTCCAGGTTTTCATAGAAACATCATATTGAGCATCACTGGCATGTGACAGTTATTTGACTGTGCTGAATTCTGTCTAGACATTAATCACACGTGTTGTCTGTGTGCTTTGAGATGAGAACTGGGAAGTTTAAAAAAAAAAAAAAAAAATCATAGACAAAAACGCGAAGAGCACCACTCATTCAGGGGATAAAAGTCACAAATTGAGATGTGGGATTAACTCTGCAGACAGATTCAAACAAGATGATTGCAAATGTTGCTTTTACACATTTACTCTTTGGACACTGGAATGCTTTTCTCTGTTGTGTTGATGTAGCTCGGCTGTGTACAAGGCACAAAGTAGAGCATCAGCACATTATTCGAGCCACTATTCATCTCGATCCGGACGCTGCACCGAGTCTACTGGATCCATTAACTCTGCTTCATATGAAATGCGCTACACTCACACTACCGAGGAAAACCTCCACGCACACTCGCACACATTCACAGGCAAAAGTAAATGTATGTCTCCCTACATTTTCTATACACTTCACTTCATCGGGATTGTGGGTAACTGCAGTGGGTGGAATGCACTGGATTGGTTGCCAATCAACAGAGGGGAAAATTACATCAGTTTACCACATTTTAATCATGTGCAGCCAAAAATGTACTTTGATTTATTTTTGTGGTCCGTACACTGTAGATCAGTGATTCCCAACCTTTATTGAGCCAAGGCAGATATTTTACATTTGAAAAATCTCACGGCACACCAACAAACAAAAATGTCACTAAACGTGGATACACAAGTCAATTATACACTTTGTGCCATCTAATAAAAGAGCATTTATTTGTTCTGTCTGTCTTTATATGCCGCTGGCGTAGATAGATGAACAAAGACATTATTTTTTGTAAATAAATAATATTCTGACCTATGAAGTGAAATTTGATCATTTCCCGCGGCACACCAGAAGAGCTCTCACGGCACGCTGCTTGGGAATCACTGCTGTAGATGGCAATGTTTCAAATCGGCCTCATAGGGGCAGCGAGTTCAATGACCTCAGCATATTTCGTCCTCTGATTGGTTGGTCAGAGCAAAACCTGTTAGAGCCAATTTGGACCAGCAAAACACATCTGTAGCAATCTGCACACAATCCATTCATCATCAGCATCTCTGATTAGCAGTATGTATTTGTTCATGTGTTTGTCATGTCATTAGATGCATTCGGAACTGCTACAGATGCTCTACATTGTGTGCTCTTATGTTGCGTTTTTGAATAGTATTGATGCTTTCTATCATTGCAAAGTCATAGTGGTGTAATGACGAGATGGATAAAGTTGCGCAAGGCCCCAGTTAAGGCCCAGGTACCAAATACACGACCCGCCCCTGGGTTTCTCCTTAGTACACATCCGCCATGGAGTGGTGTCACGATTCCTGATCGGAAGAGTGAGGGAGAAGCGCGCGACAGTTATATAAGGGGAGGATTAATATTCCACGAAGCATCAAGACAGCAGCAGGAGAAAGAGATCAGCAAGATCAAGAAAGAGACCTTCCAACCACTGCCTCCCCGCTGCCTCACATCTCCCTCGTTCTCCCCTTCCCAAGTCTAATTGGCGGCGGCGTGATAGTGAGCTCCATATCTGCGTCTTCCCCAGAACATCAGCTCGCGCTGACAAACGCCCCCGCGCAGGTAACGCGCCTACTTTGATGCTTTGAACATGCTTTGTTCTTACTTCTGCCGCCTAATTGAATAAACTGGACAGAGGACACGATTGGTGTTGTCCGACCGTGACGGTTGCTCATCTTCACGCTGGCTTCGCCTTCGCCCGTTTTTCCTCCGAGCGCCTTCTGCCGCCCACGCAGCGAGAGGGGAGGCCGCCAGGCTCGTCGACGCAATTGGATGGCGCGCATTCTCTCACGGGCCACTTGCGTTCAGCCTCGGAGAGATGCGGCAGGCTTCACTCGCAATGAGGATATGGAAAGCCACATAGTTGTATATAGTCCATTTGAAGCCCTTGATATCCAGCTTAAGGTCCATGTACTAGTACGCTCTTGGTCCTGATGAGTAAGACAATTCAGTGCACTAGTAGAACTAGGAAGTTGGGTTTTTTTCTTTTTCCCGTCTTCTTCCCCACCCCCGCTACTAGTGCCACTTTTGGCATACTTGTACGACCATAAGATGAAGATGAAAGCTATCAAATACTGTAAATGCTCTCACGGCTTTCCAGCCAGGCTCATGTACTAGTATACTCTTTGTCCTCACTTGCAGGACAACTTTGCTCAAATGGCACCATTTGGGCATTTATACAATATTAACCTAGTAAGGCAGCAAGTAGGTAAGTCAGTGTACTAGTAGAACGACTAGGGCGCACTAGCAGAACGACAGTGTCTTACTAATAACGTTTTTTTTACACTACTAGCGCCACTTTTGAATGTCTAGTATTATGACCTTAAGCTGGATATCATGGATGTCGAATACATTCTTAAACGGCTTTCCATAACTGGCAAGATAACTACCTAGTAGGACAGGTACTGTACATGTTACTGGCGAGGCAAAACTGTGCACTTGTTGAAACTCTGTGCCACTAACACAACTAGTAACATTATAACAGCCTACGAGTTACCCTCTAGCGCTTAAAGTGCATAACAAATGTATTGGAGCACCCATCATCACGACAAGAGATCATGAATTGCTTTAATGCAGACTCTTTCAATATCAGTCCCCTCTCAGCATTTGACCATTTTCAAATGGTGAATTTCAAAGAAGAATTTCAAACCGGAATCACCTTTTTACACTATTTGAGAAGTCTGGAATTAATCAAGCAAAACACTCAACCACTAAAACATTTATTCTGTTCGCAAATGCAAGTAAATAGAATTTGACATCCTAATCAAGAAAGAAAATGTCAGTAGTATTTCAATTTCTGTTTATTGAAAATGCAAGCGGGCAGAAAATGGTTGTAGGGGACCGCGTAGACAAGGGGACCAGGAGTGAGAACCGCAGCAGAACAACAGTGAGACCGTCTAGATATCGACTACGGTGTCCTAGCCAATGCCAGCCGTAGCGACAACTGCAGTACATTTTCAAAACTGCGCGCGTGGGTTGCGCTAGACTTTAAACCTGAAATGTCAATGCAGAGTCGTAAAGTCGACTAATCAGTTCAATCCATAGTAGACACTGTTTAGGGGATTCGGGGCCCACTATTGGCAGACGTATTGTCAGAAATGGATGTATTTTAAGAGTCCGAACTTGACCCTCCAAAACTCACTCAGTAACGCCACCTGCCATTTTGCTTTGAAGCAGTCGTTTGGGGTGAATTCCAGGGCTCGTACTTTGACAAACTCCTCTTCGCGAATTTGCCCAAAAGAGCCCCGACCGGAAGCGGGTATCCTAGAGAGATGGGCCAAGCTAAATCGCCAAGCTGTTTTCCTCATGGCATTGAATGTGGGTGGAGCGTGGCGTCCAAATTCGATGATCATTTTGAGGATTTTCCATCTAAAAGTGGGAATGAGGGCCTAGTAGCGATTTCTTATTTGACCATGTTTCAAGTTATTTCCGTTCAGTTGTTGTTGTTTTTTTGTATACTTTGAGAAGATTACCTCATAGAGCGGGACACAAATTCCGTCGATCCACTCCAATTGAAGAGCAGGCAGCTCGTCCTTTCTGTTTCGGTCAAAGATGGCCTGAAACACAAACAGAAGAGTGAGTCGTTCACTTGCAATGTTGCCACGTGGACAGAAGCGACAGTCCAAATCGTTTCACAGCAACAAATGTGTTCGTTTCTCATTTTGTCTGTCACCTCTTTCTTCTGCAGCGTTTACTAAGACACTGCGCTTCAGCGATATCTGCGACGACTCACTTCAGAAGTTAATATTTAATTTCCGACACCCACACATTAAACGGTGCACGGTTGACATAAAGAGCACGGCAGGGAGGGGTGCTGCATTAGAGAGCGGTCAATATGGCGTGGCTTGATTAGTCATTTTGTCATGACATGAAAAGCTGCTGCCTTCCTTGAGAAATGTCTGTGTAGATTCTCAGTCCTCGAAAACGGTTTACAATAGAGGCTGTCCTTCAAAGCGTCATAAGCAAACAATCAGAGGCTGTATTCATAAAGCACCAATAGCTTAGACTGAACCAATTACAAAAAGTCATGCCATAATTCTTCGACGAGTCCCCTGAAAACAAGCGTGGCATCCTAAGGTAAAAGCTGTTCGCACTAAAGGAGGAGGACTTTGAGCAGGCTCAGGCCATCTTAAAATGAAATGTAATATAATGTACAGTATGTTGTATTTAATTAATAAGCAGATGAGAGAAATATCAACACTACAGTTAGACTTCAGCATCAGCATACTGTATGTGTCACCACTTATTCAATTAGATGGAGAAAAAAAAGAATCATCTTTTTTGTCATTAATTGTGCACTTTCATATGTATATTGTATGATGTGTCCTCTGCATTTAACGTTGGGGACAATGGTACGCACACGCCGGAGAAGGCGCAACCGAGAGCAGCTCTTTAGGGTTTTGATGCCTTTGTCAAGGATACCAAAGCCGTCGCTTCTTTTTTTTTTTTTACTTGTTTTGACGGTTAAAACATTGAATTTCTCTTGGAGTGGTTCAAAGGAGTGAAAACAACGACATTTAATTTAATGCAACAGTTTACAGTGGTGTCCCCCTTGAGATAAGAGTGCCCTGAATTCTTTGTCTTGAAATAAGAGCAACATTCGAGAAACGAGTGCGCTTCAGAACCCAATGGCTATATGGTGGCAGCACACTTCACAACATCCAGCCATCATCAGTTCACATTGGTTTCCTCGCAGTGAAAGAACAAAATCAGTTGGTGGCACTAATGCACCATTAAGCTGGTTTGCCAACTGCCAATAAACCCCACAGAAGAAGAACAAGGAAGGACAGGTTATGTGGAGAGCAAATGTTATGACTGTGTGTTTTTACACAGTACAATACTGTTGAGTGCAATTTTTCTTCCAAACAAACATTTAAAAAATATAATTTGGGGTATTGTTTGAGAGGGCTGGAACATCCATCCATCCATTTTCTGAGCCGCTTATCCTCACTAGGGTCGCGGGCGTGCTGGAGCCTATCCCAGCTGTCATCGGGCAGGAGACGGGCTACACCCTGAACTGGTTGCCAGCCAATCGCAGGGCACATACAAACAAACAACCATTCGCACTCACATTCACACCTACGGGCAATTTAGAGTCTCCAATTCATGCATGTTTTTGGGATGTGGGAGGAAACCGGAGTGCCCGGAGAAAACCCCACGCAGGCACGGGGAGAACATGCAAACTCCACACAGGCGAGGCCGGGGATTGAAACCGGGTCCTCAGAACTGTGGTCACTGAAGAGATTTAACTCATATCTTAAGGCACAACTGTATTTCCTTTACTTGCTACCGGGCAGAAAGCTACTCCTCTGTTAATTAATTTTTTTTTTCACACATTGATGGTCAGTAGTAGCGATCAGCCGGCCCGATTATTGGCACCGATATTTGGAACGTTTACATATATCGGCATCTGTATTTTTTTCAAATTATTTTTTTTATTTGATTTTATTATTATTATTTTCTCTGACGTGCTGATATCAAGAAATGAATTTACAACTGGGTTATTTCGGCTGAGATGCAGCCACGCCTCTCTCTCTCTCTCTCTCTCACTCTCTCTCACTCGCTCTCGCCTGCCATTTTTGTCCCCAACATTGTTCCACCCACGGCGCCATCTGATTGGTTAAGCAGCCACAGCACGAGTAAGGGGCGGGGCCCATCTGAAGCGGAAGCTCTTCTCACAAAACAAACGCCGGGCAGAGGAAAACGATTTCTCGTGTGGAGAACCACCGGAGAGCAAAACTCATGTGTCGAAGGTAAACGCAGAAAACTCTCCCAAAATTGTAATAAACATCCCAGTGCTCTACATCTCACAACTACTACTAACGTTACGTTACAGTGAGCAGCAGAGTAAACATTAGCGGCAACTCTGCCGGCTCGGAGTACCATCCGATATGTCTTGTGAATCCCCTGAAATATTCCTGTTGATGACGTCGATGTGGAAGGCTGCGTGTGTGATTGTGACAGAGCGAGAAATTCAATTCAGAAAATCTGAAAATGAAAGTGAAGTTGAGATTCTGTGGGCTATTTAGTGTTTTAACAGTTGGTTTAATCTCTTGCAACAAGGCTGCTGATAATATTGATATAGAAATGGTGACAGTAGTAAGAAGTATATGTGGGAGAGAGTAAAATTCAGTGATTGATCGAAACAAAATGGTGGAACATTTTAAATACTGTGTGAGCTCATTAAAACCCTAATGGCTGTTTGTGTTCTGTCAGGAGTTTGATTGCACTCATTGCAACTATTATGCTTTTTATGTAGCGTTTGTCATATTAATCACTAATAATGTAGCAGCATAGTTTTAAATGACAGGGTCATTGCTATTGCATGGTAAAATATAAAATGTAATAATGAAATCAATTTTAGACTACTCAAATGCTGTAATAAATTAAGCACTGTGAGTTGAGCATATGTCAGCATGTGGCCCACCTTAAACACTTTTTTAAATTTTTTATTTTATTTTTTATTTATTTTCTCTTCTTTCCCAAACCCTTGTTGCAGATGAATGGACCCAAGTCTAAAAGCGCAGTCTGGCAGTATTTCAATCAGCCAACACAAGGGAAGGCTGTGTGCAAAACATGCAATGATGAAGTCAGCATGGGAGCAACAATAGCAAGATATTTGTATTTTGTATGGTTAAATAAACATGCTTCAGGCATTTAAACGAAGTTAAGTGTTTGTATTCTTAAAAAATGTGATGCCAATTTTTATACTTTTACTGCAAATGAATATCGGCTCCAAATATCTGTTATCGGCCTTCTTAACTACTAATAATCGGTATCGGTCCTGGAAAACCCCATATCTGTCGATCTCTAGTCAGTAGCCACGTACTGTAGGTCTGTTAGTTTTAAAAATGATTGACCAATCTAAAGTGTTGAAAATGGCTTGTGCTCTTAGATGATACAATGTTAATGGCTCAACAGAAATGCCATTTTTTTGGGGTCTCCCGACAAGTGATGGACTCTTTCTATATATAAATATATACATAAACACACACACAATTTGTTTGCTTTAAGACTTGGGCTCTATTTTCTTGACTGGTTGCGCATGGCGTAACTCTGTGAGGAGGCGGGCCCGGTGTTGATAATTCCGTGGACCGGCGTGTCCAAGTGCATTTAAAAGGCGACGTCTGCACTGGTGTGGAGGTGTTCACAGCGGATTTCGATCGAAGCGGCGCCTCTCATTCCCCTTAAATGCGGCGCAATAGCCTCGCATGGTGACCTGTTCATATGCAGAAGAGGACGCAGTGGTCCGTGCATGACTGTATAGTTGAACGTTAGCGCGTACCCTTATTAAATACAGAATGAGCTGCTGAAAACCATTGGCAACTTTAATACTGTGTGTCCACAGACCTCCTGTATCTATAGCCCTTCGTATGCTCCCTTTCAAATTCACCAAAATCGCATTAGGCCACCTGTGCCAAATCTACGGTCCCAGCATGCATGAATTTATACGGACTTTCTGACACCAAATTCCACCGGCAAGGAAAGCGGGTACACCCTGAAGTCAAAATGTGAAAACGCTGTAAGATTGAAAACTGAGGTGCAGCACAATACTTTTGTGAAATATTTCCAAAAACGGAAGGGTGTACTCACTTCTGTGAGATAATGTAGATATGCAGTCTATTGGTCATGGGGGTGAAACGAACGGCACTGACATTTTCTAATGGACTCACCGAGGGTGTGAGCTTCAGCTCTGATCGCTCTCTGTCGCCCTGCTCAAAGAACTCGCTGGTCACTAACTCGGCCACCTAGAAGGAGGATATGTTGAAGATATGTCGACAAACACATCCTGACCCCTTGATCAAACAGGCGACCCCGAGTTGCTCACCTTGCGGGATATTTCCCAAGGCTTAGTGACGGCGCCGAGATCACACGCCGTCATCATCATGGATCTGAGAGGGAAAAGGACGATCTGCGTCATTTTAGATTTTTAGAATAGGGAGACATTTTTTTACGGTAGAGTTTGACCTGCACATGTCTCTGTGGGCCTTCACGTTCCAGTTGTACTCCCCTTTGTTGACTAGTTCAAAGAAAGTGTTTCTGTTCCTGAGAGGGAGAAGTAACAGGTGTAAGACACACAAGGTCCACCAGGGGGCGTTGTGAACCAAACTAGGCCTGAACTGGTTGAAAACTCGGTCAGTGTAATTAATATACAGTATTGAATGGTCGCTCCTGTACAAACGCCAGGCTTGCCATTTGAAATCTGATGATGTAGAACATACTCGAAGTAAAGAGTGAGGTCAGTGGCCAGAATAGACTGTTTGAGCAGCTGCATGAGGTTGCTGTACTCGGCAGATGAGAGGTTGGAGAAGATGTTGTGACCCTGGACAGACGTGACACAAACGGCGTCAATTCATAAATCATACGCAAGAACACTGAAGTGCACACCATACAACAGTCAGAAGACCCACACAATATAGTCCAAGAGTCACCAACATGGTGCCCGCAGTGTCTTCACATAGACAAATATAATTAATTATTAATAATAACATAATAATTAGGTAATTTGAGGGCAAATTTCCACACCGGTTGAATCAAGGCAACTAAAATGTTCTTGTTTGTTGAACAGTTCAGCTGGCTTGATTCAAACTTTGCACTGACCTGCATGACTGAGAATCTACACAGACATTTTGAGCTAATTTGTTATTACACTTAGTCAGCTGCTCAGACAGAAAGGGAGTCTCATCGATAAATGACAGAAGTGATGGAAGAAAAAATTGTGGATTTGAATTATTTTAATTTGCATACAACTTAATTGGTTTGATTATTATTATTTTTTTTAACATATTTTTAAATTGGATACATTCATGAAGTACTTGCCACATCCTTCTGTATAATAAAGCAAAGTGAGAATGACTGGAGCAAAAGGTGGGCGGGAGTGTTGTGTAAAGTGTATATTGTAATTAATGATTGGTGCAAGCCGGCAGATAGAAACCTGAGGAGCCTGGTCTTCTCTTTGAATTAGCCACACTATTCATTTATATGCTAATAGGACGGCTCAAGTTCGACGGCGGTATCAAGAGTAACCATTAGGATAGTCCAAGAAAACATTTGTCAGCCTAGTGTGTTGTCAGCAGCGTGATAATGAAGACTGCTGCTCAGCTGCTCCCGCAAAACGTCTTTAATTACAACTTCACACATACAAAAAAGCCAGTCATCTGCTAAAATGTCTCTCTCGCTCTCTCTCAACCAATTAACACTAAATCCATCACCCCAGTAATCACATTGATTTGAGGGGAGCATGAGCCATTTGTTTACTCGCGTCACATATTATTACAGTGGCCACATGTTTGCCTTTGGGTGAAAACGGCATGAACTCCTTTTGTATTTGTAAATGAAAGTAGGTTGGAAAAATAAATAAATGACAGATGCGACTATAAACATGTTGCAGCTTGTGCATATTATCGATGGTTTACATCCGCTGCCAACATGGGGAAATGTCTTTTGCTTTGCAGCTATTTGCTCATTACTATCATCGTCATCATTATTGCTTATTTGGTAACATCACATTTTATCCTGCGGAAGCCACAAGTTTGTAGTCTGTTGTTTTTAAGTATGTCTGGTAATTTTTTGTCTAATTTTTAACCTCACAATCTTAGTTCTTGTTAATCTCAGCACTTCAACTCATAACAATACTTGGAAGTTCATAATTTTTAAAGTTGAAAGTTTTTTTTTAAATTTTATAAATATTTCTTTTTAAACCTTTGCAGTCAATCCATCCATTTCCTGTACCGCTTGTCCGCAGGAGGGTCGTGGGTGAGCTGGAGCCTATCCCAACTGACTCTGACAAAGTCAGGTACACCCTGGTTAGGTCGCAGCTTATTTGTGGATATTTTACCAAAGATTTTAACTATATATATGTGTATATATGTCTATGTATATATGTATATGTGTATATATATATATATATATATATATGTATATGTGTATATATATATATGTATATGTATATATATATGTATATGTATGTATATATATATATATGTATATGTTTTATGCATTAAAAACAAAAACAACAACAACAGCGCAGCAGAAATATAGTTCACCTCGCTTTGCAGGATCATGACGGCATGGTTGAAGTGGTGGTGCTCAAGCGTAGCTGATGTCCCGTAAAGGAGAGCGAGAGCCGAGCCTGTCCTGGCACGTGCACACACACATTTATTTAACAGTGTCTCGTAGTATGGCAGTTGTGGTGTAGTACTGCACCGCATGATACTTTTAATGTTTTCCCCACTTGTGTTGTCAATTAAGGTTCCCAAAATATTATAACCTCAAACACAACAAACATTTTTGTAAAATGAATACTATAACTCACTGACAGTGACTATTAGTATCTTTGTAAGAACTGAATTTATTGTATAGCCCTTGTATTGGATCTCATTCGATTGTTCAAGTGCACGAGATCTTGTGGGCACTGGGTGTACCGGTATATAATTTACATATCACATCCTCAGCAACACTTGTGAACCCCCGTTCATCATTGGGGATAGAATCCAGGCACATCGGCAATAGGTGAAAATAGGCGAAATAGAGAGACCGTATTAAAGAAAAAACTGAAACAGTCCTACCCCTCCCACGTGTTTTAAATTGTAAACATAATAAACACACACAAAAATTGTAAACATAAAATGTATAGAAAATACTCAAAAATGCGTGTGATGTCAGCAAATCTGCTCCTGAGTGAGTGTTTATTTGTTTTGCGACTGTGACTCTCCTTTCCAACCTGTGAGGGCATTACAGTATGTTAAAAGCCATCAAAATTATGTGCAATTTAGCAGGGGTGCAAATGATGAACTGCAATATACAGTGGATATAAAAAGTCTACACACCCCTGTTCAAATGCCAGGTTTTTGTGATCTAAAAAAATAAGTACAGTAAGTCAAGCGTATTTAAGTAAGTATATACAGTAAATCATTTCAAAACTTGTTTCCTACCATTAATGTGACCGATACGCTGTCTAACTCAATTGAAATTTGTCATGGAAATGCCTACTGGAAAATCTGAACTTTATTTGGGGTTAATCAGAGGCACTTGAAACGGCGGCAAGTGTGTGGCAATTCCCATTTAACATACAGTAGGTTTGAATCTTAATGGTTAATTCTGGACATAGCCATATCCCCAGTTATAAGAGGGTGCGGACACTTCGGCAACCACATTATCTGTTGTCTATTTTTACTTGCCCTCTTGAAAAGAGAAGTAAAGGGTGCTCATGAGTGATAGAGAATGTCTGTTGCTGTCGAAGCATTTAAACTTGGTTTTAATCTGTCTATAATAACACTATAGTAAGATAAGCAAGCACAAATGTCACCTGCTCATCGAAATGTCCTCATCAATTAGACACTTTTGTAAGTTTTATACAACTTGCCACTTGACTCTTGCTGATCTGCTTGCTGCTGCAGGTGGCAAAACACTCCAAAGAGCGTGTAGGAGGATGCGCATTCGGCAGAGCGAGTCTGAGACACTTACTTTGCCTGAAAAGCGTTGTTGGTGCCCCGGTGGTCCAAGTCGTGACACACGCAACCCACGATAAGTGCTAAGATCTCCACTTCTGTCAGAGTCTCCTGGAAGCCCGCCGTCTGATCGGAAGATGAGAAAAAAAAAAAAACATGCTTACTCAGTGTTTCTTACTCTCTTATTTGTACAAGCTATGAGAAGGACACTGAATAAAAATGGAAAATGCTCCCCAGAAGAAGAAGAAGAACAAACCAAAAAGAATGGAGATGGTTGACAAGCATACCTTTGCATGACTTGGGTGAATGAGTTCAAGAGGCCATGTGCTGAGCGAGTCACAACATTGTGGGTAAAGCGGCAAAGATACCGAGGCCTGCAGCCAGCTCATTACGGCAGTGATTCTCAAAGTGTGGTACGAGGAGTACTAGTGGCTCTCTCTAGTGTTACGTGAAAGAATCACTGAATTAAACACATATAACATGTACACCATTTGAAGTGTTCAAACACAAAAGCAGATCTCTCCATTTTGGGGGAATTTAATATTTTTTTAATTTTTGGTTTCCAGGTTAAAGCTGATCATTTCTATTTAGGGTATTCTAAATTAGTAGAACCCAAGTATTGAAGAGGCTAATTTGGAAAAAATCTGAAATGATTGAATATGTCTTCAAAAGAGATCTTTGTCATTTTGTTGCATACCCAGAAAATTCGAAGAAAATACAATTCTTCAAAATTTTACTCTGCTACTGTACGTTATGAATTCCAGTACGGCACATATTCGTAGACTATTACAATTCATGCATCAATTCACAAGCAGAGCTCCAGTGTTGATCGATGATAAACTAATTAAATTTTTCTTCCATTAACAGCCAACATCAACAAGTTTCCATCTGCTGACCTGTTCTCGGGAGAATTTAGAAGGATTTCTACAAAATGTAAAGGACTATAATTATTAGGAAACTGACAACTTTTTGAAAATCAATACATGTTATGAAAATATTATGGCCTCACCTTATATGCTTAGAAATTATGCTTTTTTTTTGTGGCAAAATATAGTAATTTGAATGCAGATTGTCTCGCTCATTTATTGTCATCTATTGTGAAATTTGAACATATCATAGCTATTCAGATGACACAGTTATATCTAGCAGTGTCTCCAGATGACTGTAGTTCAATTGAGGTGTTGTGTCACTGTCTAAAACCGATACATAACTGGATGAGCCAATCTTTTCTTCAATAAACCACAACAAAACTGAGATGATTTTTGACAATACAGAAAAGAGGATTGCTGTTAGTAAATACCTGGAGTCACTCTCTTTAAAAACCAAAGATCAAGTCCGAAACCTTGGTGTGCTGATGGATTCCGACTTGACTTTCAACAGTCGTAGCAAAGCAAAGCAAATGTATTTATATAGTCCATTTCATACACAAGGTAACTCAATGTGCTTTACATGAATGATTAAAAGCATTTAAAAACAAAGAAAAAAAACGGTTTATAATCATTTAAAACAGAAAAAAAATACAAATTAAAGCAGCGTACTGTGCAAGAAATATCATTTAAAAGTGGAAATGCTCTAGAAAGCATGGGGGGGAAAGAAGAGTTTTTAACCTGGACTTAAAAACGCTGGCGTCACTTCTGTTGGCAACCTAATCCAATTTTTGTGCAGCATAATAGCTAAATGCTGATTCACCATGTTTGCTTTGGACTCTGTGCTCCACTATTAGTCTGTCGATCAGAGAGCCCTACTGACTATCTACAAAAAGAATTACAGTCCCACAGGTTTAAAAAAGTGAAATAACAAATCAATTACTAAAACTGCCTTCAACCGTCTGAAGAACATATCACAAGTGAAAGCTTGCATGTGTCAAGCAGACCAGGAGAAGGTCATCCATGCTTTTTTCTCAAGTAGATTTGACTATTGTAATGGTCTTCTGACTGGACTCCCCCAAAAGAGCATTAAATTGCTGCAGCTCGGGTTCTGAAGAGAACAAAGAGGTCAGAACATATTACTCTATTATTATTCTAAAGTCTCTACACTGGCTCCCTGTCAGCTTTATAAATACATTTTAAAGTTCTGCTACTGG
This sequence comes from Phycodurus eques, assembly GCF_024500275.1. Lineage (NCBI taxonomy): Eukaryota > Metazoa > Chordata > Actinopteri > Syngnathiformes > Syngnathidae > Phycodurus > Phycodurus eques. The sequence goes on from NC_084536.1 coordinate 17,258,138, forward strand.
TCTATAATTCACTAAATGGTTGAAGTCCTGAATACATGAAAGAAATGCTCATGGAATATAAACCCAGTAGGGCTCGGAGCTCTACAGACTCAGGTTAAATAGTGGAGCACAGAGTCAAAAGCAAACATGGAGAAGCAGCATTTCGCTATTATTCTGGATACAAATGCAATAAGTTGCCAACAGAAGTGACGTCAGCCCCAAGTGTGCATGTTTCTAAGTCCACGTTAAAAACTCTTTTTTTTTCTCATGTGTTTTAGAGCAGTACCACTTTGAAGTGATATTTCTTGCACTGTACACAGTTTTCATTGTACTTTTATTTTTCTCGTTGTTTTAAATGTTTATAAGCATTTTTTTCTTTGTTTTTAAATGCTTTTAATCATGCAAAGCACATTGAGTTACCTTGTGTATGAAATGCGTCATATAAATAAATTTGCTTTGCTTTACTATAACTTGGCTTTCTATACAATTTTCTACTTAAGTGCATGGTTCTGCTCATGTACTTGTTGATTTGTTCCTCTTTAATTTAGAGATTTCGTTCTATTTAAATATTAGTGTTCTTTAGCTACGGATTACTAGTCTTCTTACCGTGAGCATGGCAAACATGCACTGGCACACATTGAAGGCATGTCTCCAGTTGTGGTAGAGAACCATGCGGTAGTTTTTCCTCACCGTCAGCAGCCATCTGCACAGCGTCTGGAAGGAAATTAAAATGTATGATTATATTTAAATATACTGAGCAGGAATGCTGATTATCAAATTTATGAATGTGTGCAGATTGCAACAGATTTGTTGAACTTGTTGAACTTGGTATGTTCTGACCAACCAATCAGAGAATGAAAAAACATTATTGTGGGCCAGCTGTCAGATTTTAAATCTGATTCGTTAATGAAACCCATTGCCCTGCACGTTAGATTGGCATGGCAACTCTTAGAGATTGATTGGACAAAAAAAAAAATGTAACATCCACATACAGTTCTGGAAGCAGTACTGCCAGAACAAAACACTATCAAATGAAGAGAATAGACTGTTGGCATTAAATTAACACAACAAATACAGTGGTGCCTTGCGAGAGGAGTTAAATATGTTCCGTGCCCAAACTCATAACTCAAAACACTTGTATCTCGAATCATCTTTCTTCATTGACATGACTGAAAATGCCATTAATTTGTTCCAGGCCCCAAAAAAACCTAAAATGTCTGTAATGTGTTTTTTAGTAAGAAAACCTATTTTCTTCATAAAAGGATACACTAATAAGATATCGATATGTATATGTAATAAGAATAGAACCTAAAGAATTCAACAGTTTGTGCATAAATCATTTATTGTGGCTACTTCTGGTGTGCGGCGCAGTATAATCATGCGAATGAAGAACTATTGTGAGTGACGTAGTAAGACGCAGGAATATTGGTCATTTTTTGCATAAGGTAAAGAATATATGCCTGTAAGTGTTACTTTGTCGTTGTACCATTTTTTTCCCCAATATCTGTTGCTTAAAGCATTATAACACCATCACATACATGCTATTCGTTAGCCCGTCTATGGCATATCCTATTATCACGCGAGCGTACTTTGAGGCAAAGTTATGTGGTTGTCTTTAATACAAAACGTGTAAATCTCTTTGTTACTGGTAAGTTTGACAGGAAACTACCACAAGGAGTGGAATTAAACAGCTTTGAAGCCTCTTTTTTAAAGAATTGTTTACAATCTGTCAAACTGCTGCTTGTTCTGAAGTGAGTTGAGCTCACTGCCACCATACAGTGCTCGCATCTAAAATTTTTGCTCCCAAGTGAGAGCAAAAAAAAACTAAAACTCGGCTGACTAGTATCTCAAGACGCCACCATATTAGAATGTTGGTTGCAAATGTAGGTCAGTGTTTCTGCCTAGCCTTCAGCAAATATGAGAACAGTCATCAAAAGTGTTTTAAGAAAATTAATGGAATCCTCACCTCATAGTCAATCTTAAATTTGGGAACCATTCCCAGCTCCATGAACATCCTCAGCGCGGCCGTTATCATGGCATCAACGTCCAGGGAGAAATCGTCAAAGGAGAGCTTGCCAATTCCCAGCTCGCACACCAGAGGGATGTTGGCGGCCTGCAGCGTGGAACACCAAGAGGGACGAAGGAAATGAGTTTAGGAGGCTGCGGCGGTTACAGGATGCATCGAGGGGCTCACATTAATGAGGAAGCCTTAAAACCAGATTCCACTGTTTACTTTTACAGCTGATTAGAAGCAAAATGTGACATCAATACTCAATCATTTCACATGTAAACAATCCCAATTAAGCATATTAATAGTGAAGTGTGGTATAATAAGTGCTTCCTTAGCTCTGGTCACTATGTAGATGATCCTTTAATGCTGCTTTACCAGCACCTCATTTCAGTAAATCAAATTTGTCTTGCACGCATCCATTTCGGTTGGAGTATAAAAAATTTTTTTAAATACAACCCCGATTCCAATGAAGTTAGTACGTTGTGTTGAACGTAAATAACAGAATAAAATGATTTGCAAATCATGTTCAACCTATATTGAATTGAATAAAGGATTCACTTCAGAAAACCATTATCAGTAAATACAGTACGGCGCTACATGCGTAAGTGCAACTTGAAACTCTACTATGCAAAGCAAAAGCCATTTATCAACGGCACCCAGAAACGCCGCCGGCTTCTCTGGGCCCGAGCTCAACTAAGATGGACTGATGAAAAGTGGAAAAGTGTTCTGTGGTCCGACGAGTCCACATTTCAAATTGTTTTTGGAAATTGTGGAGGTCGTGTCCTCCGGGCCAAAGAGGAAAAGAACCATCTGGACTGTTATGGACGCTAAGTTTAAAAACCAGCATCTGTGATGGTATGGGGATGTGTTAGTGCCAATGGCATGGGTAACTTACACATCTGTGAAGGCACCATTAATGCTGAAAGGTACATACAGGTTTTGAAGAAACATGTGCTGCCATCCAAGCAACGTCTTTTTCATGGACGCCCCTGCTTATTTCAGCAAGACAATGCCAAACCACATTCTGCACGTGTTACAACAGCGTGGCTTCCTAGTAAAAGAGTGCGGGTACTATACTGGCCTGCCTGCATTCCAGACATGTCTTCCATTGAAAATGTGTGGCACATTGTGAAGCATAAAATACGACAACGGAGACCCTGGACTGTTAAACAGCTGAAACTGTACATCAAGCGAGAATGGGAAATAATTCCACCTACAAAGCTTCAACAATTAGTGTTCTCAGTTCCCAAACGTTTATTGAATGTTGTTAAAAGAAAAGGTGATGTAACACAGTGGTAAACATGACCCTGTCCCAGCTTTTTTGCAACCATACAATTCGAAGTTAATGATTATTTGCTAAGAACAATCAAGTTTATCAACTTGAACATGAAATATCTTGTCTTTGTAGTGTATTCAATTAAATATAGGTTGAACATGATTTACAAATCATTGAATTCTATTTTTATTTATGTTTAACACAATGTCCCAACTTCATTGGAATTGGGGTTGTAATTCCTGCACTGATGTTGGGCACTCAGGTGTATCTTTACCTCTCAATTCACAGCTCCAGGTTTTCCCAAATGTCAGCCAGGTTTATTTACTGACGCCACTGGCTCTTGCAGATAAACGCACTCAATAAGGATCCATACAGTATGTAGAGCAGTTATGAAAGAAGGGGGTTGTGTTGGCGGGTGGGGGTGATGATGCAGAGCACATTGCTTAAGAGATCACACAGGTGCACAGGAGGGGACATTTATAAAAATAAAAAGATGTTTCTATTTTGCTGTAATGGTCACACAGGAAAATCCTTTACTTGAAAGTGCGGAAAAATAGGTCATATCTACAGTATATTTCAGAAATGTCAACCCAATTAAAAATGTAAAATGTCTTTTCCGTTTTATGAAGAATGAATATAGCAATTGTCTATTGAATGCTATTACCCATTTTAAATATTTCAACTTGTTTATTTTCACTGGCAAATCTATATTTGTAATCTACTGTATGTATGTAATCAACACTATGTGCCAATACAGGAAGTGGTAAAGGAAGTCGGTGAGTCAATATACCCTTCTCTGATGTAATGTACATAGAGAGATTATCACCTAATGAAAAATAACTAAAACGTTCATTGCATTGCCATCTTAACAGTTGTAAGCTTTCATACATAAACAATAAACAGAGCCATCAGAGAAATCTTGGTTTAAGCCACTTTTATATTTGCATTCACTTGAAAGGTGACGTCACCGTACTTATGCTTTATTTTATTGTACAGTATTGCCTTGAGATAAAAGTGACCCCATTTACAAGTTGTTCGAGATAAATGCCGTAGTTCGGCCGATTATCGCTTTGACTTTGGAGCAGAAATTTGAGATGCAAGCGCAGTACGTGGCAGTCAACTCAACTTCAGATCACTTCAAAACAAACAGCAGTTTAGCATCGCAAACAAATCTTTAAAAGTGGCTACAAGCTGTTTAATGCGTCTCCCTATTAAAGATCACAATCAAACTAGCCACAAAACAAAAAGTGTGTATTTACAACAAACATAACTTTGTCTTAAAGTCTGCTATCTTAATGCTAACACATAATGGAAAATACAATTGCGGGCTAACGATTAGCATCTATGTGGTGGTGTTGTAACTCTTTAAGCAAGGGATATTTGAACACAAATGGTGCAGCAACGTATGTAGACAGACAATATAACAATACATGAATATATTATTTATTCTCTGCAAAAAATGACTAATATTACCGCAGATTACTGAGTCAGTACTTAAGTGAAACTCGTCTTTGTTTGTCTGCATGACTGTATTATATTGCCACCCGGTAGCCAAGTCACACACATCAAAAGGAGATGTGAATTAATCATGATGCACACAGTTTAGTTATTTAAATTGTATTTAATTAATGTTATTACTTACTGTTTTAAGTACAATATTATTGTGATATGTAACTGTTTTAAAACATGAAAAAAATTATATATATACATATATATATATATGTATATATATAATTTTCTTTTTTTGTAGGGCTGAAACGGGTTAATGGCATTTCCATTAATGATTCAAGTGTGTTGAGTCACGAGTGTGGTCACGGAACAAATTAAACTCATATTTCAAGCCACCACTGTATTTACTTTATTGCTAGCTTGTCAAACTCAAGCTAGCTTGTCAAGCTTGTCGCAGGCCACGTTGTAGTTACGGTTTCCCTCAGAGGGCCGTTATAACTGTGAAACCATAAAAATGTTTAATCGCCTCTCCATAGTATTACATATACACAACAACTTGATGGATAGCTACTGTAGTTTTGAAATCAGTTCAACTATTTTTCAAGTTACTGTAAAAAGGGGTTTGGTAACAAAAAATGCTTGCGATATCTCAATGTTATTATTTATTACATATGAAAATTTTAAATTTTGGTACAGATTTCAGCAAGAATCATGAAAGTTGATATACATGATTTGCTTTTGCGGGCCAGACGTGGCCCCTGCGCCTTGAGTTTGTCACCTATGTTTTAATGTGTCTGAAATGAACATATTAAGTTTATGTTTGAATCCAACATGAAGTTCACTTAGTGTAAAAATAATCGAACTACCAAACATAAAAATGCATTTAAATATCTTCTATTTCTGCTTTTAATCCACATACTGGTAATTAATTGTTTTTGTCTGTCAGCGGGCTGATTCAAAAACCACGATTGTGATTTTTTTGAAAAACACAGTGTGGGGGATCACAGACCACTTCCTTTACCCAAAGACAAAGAGAATGAATTGCAAAGTAAAATTGGACATGATACCGACAAAATCTGCACCAAATATTTTCCCATTTTGATAAAGAACTGTGCCAGTTTTAAGGATCCAGGTAAAATTTAATGAGGGGGGGGAAAAAATCATATCTCACAATGCTCAAGAAAGTCTAACGGGTTCCTGCATGTACCACCATCATCTTCCTGAAAAATATAATGGTTTTCCGCTTGGCCTATGCTCAATGTTTCCACCAAGGTTCATGGTCCTGATATCTTTTTCATCATGCAACTGAGTAGCAGACAAACAAACCAAGATGTGCAGGCGAATATAAATATATAAAAATATGCGTCTCCAGCCTTGTCCTTTATCTGCAGTGCACTTTAGTGGAAACATGCGCATTTGCTATTTTTAGCTTGATAGCCAAACTGTTGTAATAGCTTTGTTACAACAACGTTTTTGCGGAGGATGACAGTACTCCTGTAGTAATTGACATTTACCTTAAATTTGTCAACTTCAGTCTTGGAGCAAGTGGCGTGGTAAGAGAGTACCTGAAAAATAATGACACCGGTGACACACATGTTGTTTTTCAATTCATTAAAATACGCAGTGAGTCGGCGAGAAGCTTATGGCTGTGGCCATGATAAACAACGCTGCAGATTAGAATGACACTGCTTTCGTTGAGCGCATCTCTGAAAGTTTAGACTCACCTCCAAGTGAGCGCCTCTGTCAACCCTGAGTCAACTGGCATGTTCCCTACATTCCCCGCGAGAAATACCATGCACAGACCTGCAGTTGCGTATTTCATTAAGACATCATTATTCAGCGCTGGCAGATGTCACTTCCATATTACTTAATTCACGGTACCACCTTTAATGCCTAATTTCGCTCTCTATCAGCAAATGTGACAGGGTTAGGGTGCTAACTGCCATGATGCACCCCAACACTTATTATACGCAACGTTAAGTAATGGTGAATGGCTACTAGGAGTTGAACCCATTAGTCGACGAGTTGACTTCGCTACTCCGCATGTTTAACGGTTGAAGTCCACTAGTCCATCGCTAATTACGTTTTTGGCATCTCCCCTTCCAATCGGTCAATTAACAGAGAAATTTCGACTCGCCGTCTGCTGTAGTCGTGGGACTGTAACACGGAGTGTCTGGCCAACAAGGCAACCCGGTCTTCATACATCTGCACGGGTCCGAGAAGAGGTCAGGGACCGCTCTACTGTGCTGAAAAAATATCAATACCAAAATATGCATCATCGATTAAGCGACTAAGAGAACTACACAAAATCTTTAGATGTTCAACCCCTAATGGATACATAACACTATAGGGAAGATAAAGGATTTCTTTACCCAGCCTTTAATTAATTTGAATAAAACCTACAAAAGGGGGGATATCTACACACTGAGATCAACACTTTTAGATTTCTGGGGGAAAAGAACTGGGAACCAAAGAGACGGAGTTGGCAAACAACATCCAGCATTAATATGCAGATAAGCAAAAAACTTTCATACACTGGCCAATTTTTTTATTCCTTAAATAAAGTGAATTTGTATTTGTTGAAAGGGTATCTGCCTGGACGTTAGACAAAACAAAGTGCCAAAAAAGACTGCAGGAAGTTGAGTTGAGACATGAATGAACAATATTTGCAATTACTCATTAACTGAATAAAAATGCACTTTAACTTAAATATGGCCAGAGTATGAATCATTTTTTTTTTCCTGCAGACTTACATCCAGTGCCACGGATTGCTTGGCCCAGGACTTCTTCACCTGGTCGTACATGATGGTGTTGTTGATGCCCAGGCCACAAAAGATCACAAAGGCCTAAAAAAAAAAAGGATGGAATATTAACACAACTCCACTAGCGATGATACTAAATGACATTAATGCGGGAGAGGCAATACCTCAAAGAGACGCTGGTCCGCATCATCAAATGGTTTTCCATCAAGGCGGTTCAACACTTGAGCAACACCTGTTTGAACAAGTCCAAGGAGAACTAAACTAAGAAATGCCTGTTTGTTGAAACCTGCTACCCAGTAGTGCCGGGGATGATACTTGCAAATTGTTTCTAAGGAACGTTAAAAAAAGAAAATCAAAATAGCAAAAAGCAACAAAAAAAAATAATGTCACAGCAATGTAGGTGGCCTCAAGACCAATTAAGAGAGGAGAGATGTTAACAGCCCTGCCAAATTTGAATGACTAAAAAAAAGTATATAACATTAGGCTTGAAAATTGTGAGCCCTTGTCTCTGCTCTTGAACACTGTGGGTGTGTCTGCTGAATGCACTGAAACCACACCGCTCAACTGTTAATTTTCAATCAAGTACCACTACTATGACGTGGAAAACATTTATGCTACTTTGTCTAGCATCTTTCTTATGCCCACACAAAACTACATGTTTGAGCCATGAAAATATATCCACTTAAAGCCTCAGGTGGCTGGAACAGTTGGAACAGTTTTCACCCCGCAACAACGAGGCACTCGAAAGCGGCTACGCCAGCGCAAAGCCCCTGTCCACTCACTGGCTATCACATCAGACTTTTTTCCCCCCCTTCCCTCGGCCATCTTCTCTCCATGATATGCGCGCACTTACGGCTGACAACGAGGCACTCCAAAGTGCCCACACTAGCACGAAGACCCAGTCCACACGCTGGCTGTCAAGTTGAAGTTTTTATTTCTCTTCACTCTTCTGTCTCTCTCTGCGTGACCTGCGTGTACTCATGGCTGACAACGAGGCGCTCTAATGTGGCTACGTCAGCCTGAAGCCCTAGTCCACACGCTGACTGTCAAATCTCGAGTTTTCTATTTATTCCGTGTCTAACACTGAGCACTTTTTTTCAGTCAATACGTACATTTCAATTTAATTCAAGAGATGATTGACGTGAGCCCTCATTTTCAGTGATGTATACAATACATACTGTAGGAAAGAGACAAAACAGCAACAGAGCAAACAATACAATACCACATCTTGAGGTTAAAAAGCAAGCATACTCAAATGATCCATCGGTATACGCCACGTGATTTTCATGGGGAGGTGAGCATTTTATCAGCCACTGGACAATTACCAAATGCGGCAAGCAATTTGCAACCACCAATGTAAGCAGACATGGCTGGTTTATTGAGTAAATTCAAGGGGACAGTTGGTGCTTGGCTCAGATAGGAGGAGGAGGCTATTCGCTCTACGGAGTGCAATTTGAGTTAAAGGGGAGAGAGCCCCGAGTGTCCCATTTTTATGCACTTACACATTATGGCAGTGGACTGCAGTTGGGTTTTTGCCATGAACCTTCCGTTCACACTGTCTCAGACAGAAGGGCAATTTGCACGCTGACCTCAGAAAACATTCAGCACGGCTTCAAGCAACAATATGTTGTCTCATTTCAGCTGTAATCAACAGCTTCAAAATCATGACACACTTGCCTGGAATAAGGAGAAAAGTGTCCCTACCATCGCCATAGTGACCCTGGATTACCTGTTTTGGCCGACGCCTTTAATGTTTTGTTAGCATTAGCGTCTGTGCTAACATTACTACTCATAGTTGTGTGCAAGTTTTGTATGAACTTTGTTGCACACTATAATGACGGATCCTGTTTTTTTGTGATATGAGATTATAATCGGTACTGTTTTGCAAATACATCCATTAGCTTGAGGAGAATGCAACAAAACCTGGAAGTATGTTAATAGGGCATAATAAAGTTTGTATGTGGGACGGTAGGCATATGTATTCCCCCTGCGTCTCACGATCCTTTCAAGTTTTGCCGCACGTTCTGCCATGTTTGGAGCGCAGTCGTTTCGTTACTTTCAATCACGGCACGTCCTGGCATGTCACAGTTTATGGGTCCGACATTCCACAAAATGGCGCACGCGATCTGAGAGGGGGTAAAGCCGCCGGGTCCAGTAGGGGAGCTTCATTCATCCGAGTCTGGCGTGGCCACAAACATGGCCCAAAGCTGCCCAGAAAACATGTAAGACCTTGATCACAACCTGAGAAACGTGAGAGAGCCCATCAGAACGTGAAGGTCCAGGAAGGGACGTACTGACTGACATCTGTGGTAGACCGTGGGTTGAAACAGTAGGATCCCTTTGAGCCTCGTCACAGATACCATGACAGACCATAAGAAATCTTAGCACGACTAAAATACAGAAGGGGAAAAATGGCAAAAATGCCGAAGCCTACGGGAAAAAAAGTTGTATTTATGTTTATATTTGGATATAAGTAGATGTCCTTGGTAAATTAAGCAACTTTCAATTCAAATATACTGTAATTTAAATATTTGGAGAGCTTATGAATTATTAGTTTTTCATCACAGTTCCACAGAAAGTGCTGCAATGAACTGCCCTAATTTGGGCAAACACAGAGCCCTCAGTAAATTTGTTCTAATCACAGCAGAATGTATTGTGATTCCATTTTTGAATGAGCTGTTGGTTACCTTGAGAGATGACACAAGAACATTAATTTCCAAATCAAAAGTTTTCTTGACTTGAGAATTACATCTTCCGCTGATTTGTTTGTATAATGTGTTTCCACTTCAGGTCCTCAGGTGCCACCCACACATTGTACTTTTTTCATTCGTTTGTTCTGTCCTTGTTTTCCCAGCTTCTTGTCCCTGACAAATACATTAACACCTACGCCAAAGAAATGTTAAGCACACAAAGACACACACGTCTAAACTATCCATTTGCTGCAAATACATTGATCCCTTTTCACTCCCATGAAAATCATGACTTCCTGTGTGAGATCTCGGAGATCTGGGAGGCTGCTATCGTTGCCTCTTCACAGAAGTATTAAGCGCCGACACCGGTAGAGAGGGGATCAGTGATTTATTGCAGTGTCAGCATGTGGTGTTGGCCCTGCGGCTGATTCACAAACACAAAGCACACAATAAGGGAACACCAACAAAGTGTAGACAGGATCTAATCACAAAAATGTAGCCTCGAACATGACCACTGTCACACATTTGTCTACATGCAACAACAGCAAAAGAGGGGGAAAGGGCCAAAACTATTGATGCGGACTAATTATGACCACAAATCCTGTACATATTCACGCATATGCCAGCATCTAAACTCTTCCCAGAGGAGTCAAAGCTGTTGATTCAATATTAGTCTAAGGTGCCTTTGAGACTTCCCCATTTAACACCCACACCTCCAAAAAAATTGAGATCTTCCACTGAAATTAATATTGATTATGTTAAGTAGATGTTATGCTGTTACACACGCACATTGGTCAATCTCCCACGTTTTTTATTTTTTTAATTAAATGCAAACCGACAATGTACATGCAAACAACAAATTATGTGAGCTTGCTGAGAGGGTGGAAACTGGACATTTTTGGCTAATGTTAGCATTTAATGAGCACCTGGTGGACCTTAGCAAAATGATTCCGTTAGAAGGTGGACAGTGTACTTTAACAAATATATTTCAAATTTCTGGAATTATTTATTTATTTATTTATTTTAGGTAGAATGATATTTCACCATGACAGAGTGGACATGTCAAGCCCTTGCAACATCCAGCTACAAACATAACATGATGACAAATGTCAAACATTCATTCATTTTCCGTACCACTTATCCGCACTCGGGTCGTGGGCGAGCTGGAGCCTATCCCAGCTATCCATGGGCGAGAGGTGGGGTGTACCCTGAACTGGCCACCAGCCAATCGCAGGGCACATACAGACAAACAACCATTCACACTCACATTCACACCCACGGGCAATTTAGAGTCCCCAATTAAGCTACCTTGCATGTTTTGGGGATGTGGGAGGAAACCAGAGTACCCGGAGAAAACCCGCGCAGGCACGGGGAGAACATGTAAACTCCACACAGGTGAGACCGGATTTGAACCCAGGTCCTCAGAACTGTGAGGCAGACGTGCTTACCAGTCACCCACCGTGGCGCCAAAATATGAAACATAGCTTTAAGTATTGATTCTGTAACTTTCCACTGTTTCAACTTCCCCTCAAGAAAGACAAAAAATTGTTCGCAACGTCACCGAAACCATCAGAGGGCTTCTTAAAGGGCAGTTACCCCAGAATCACAGCAATTTTAGGGACACATGCAAACCATTCAATATTATAATGAAAATAGAATATACATGATCAAAATGGGGCGGCACGGTGGACGACTGGTTAGAGCGTCAGCCTCACAGTTCTGAGGACCCGGGTTCAATCCCCGGCCCCGCCTGTGTGGAGTTTGCATGCTCTCCCCGTGCCTGCGTGGGTTTTCTCCGGGCACTCCGGTTTCCTCCCACATCCCAAAAACATGCATTACTTGGTGGCTCTAAATTGCCCGTAGGTGTAACTGTGAGTACGAATGGTTGTTTGTTTGTATGTGCCCTGCGATTGGCTGGCAACCAGTCCTGGGTGTACCCCGCCTCCTGCCCGATGACAGCTGGGATAGGCTCCAGCACTCCCGCGACCCAAGTGAGGAGAAGCGGCTCAGAAAATGGATGGATGGATGGATGGATGATCAAAATGGGCGGCACGGTGGGCGACTGCTTGCTGTTTGTTTCTATGTGCCCTGCGATTGGTTGGCGAAGAGTTCAGGGTGTACCCCGCCTCTCGCCCGAAGATAGCTGGGATAGCCTCCAGCACGCCCGCGACCCAAACGAGGATAAGCGGAACAGAAAATGGATGGATGGATGATCAAAATGACTCTTCTGACCAAATAACAAATAATAAGAAGACCATGTAAAAAACCAAATAATTTAGTATTATTTAGTCTTATCAAAAAATAGTCATTTCTAAGTTAAAAATAATAATTAACTATTTACTGACTTACCAATAATTTGGTGATCACTGTTCCATATCGGAACACAAAGCACAGAGCGAATGTGGAAGTCGGAAAACTGGTCGGCCTAGAAAAATGAATATATTAATAACAACGATAACCATCCATCTGCATCGAGAACATATACAGTATTTTCATACACTGCACTCAACTTCAAAAGTTCCACAACAGACATTTAAAACAATACCGACCTGTTTGATAATAAACTGTTCATAAATTGTGTTTGTCACATTTGGTAACCTAAAACCGGAGTCAAAATGGACCTCATGTCATACTGTCTGACAAAACAGCACCTTGTTATTTCTCCCAGCCAATCAGCAAAGAAAGGTAATGATGATCATTTAAAAAAAATAGTTGATTGCTGCGTGGTTACCTCAGCATCAAAGCGAGGATCCTGGTAGGCGTCGCTGATGTTCACAGGAAGTCCTGTGGATGCAACCAGCTCTGCAATGCTGTTTTTGATGAGCCAGTCAGAGTAAGACGACTTTTCCATGCTGTCCTTGAAACTAGGGATAGATGATGAGAAATATGAGATGAAGTGAATATTAAACCTCCCCCGTGTCTGCATCTAATTTTCTCAAACAAGTTATGATTAATGTTGACATTTCTCAAAGCCATTCTCATGAAAATGTATTGGGTATGCAAATTGTTTTATTCACTTGCATATTAGAAGTGCGACATGGCAAAGCCATATAATATGCTAATTTGTCCCGTGTCTGTGGACCTGCTTCTGGGATGCATTAATACAGTCGGTGTCGTAAAGCTTCTTCTGCAACTAAGAGTAATGAAAAGTTGAATATGTGTGATCGGCTTGCTGGTTCTTTGCCACAGAAACCCAAGCACACTCCTCTAGTCCCATTTATTGCCGTCCGCTGACCCTTTCCGTTGTATCTGCTGCTTAATGTTCTGGGTGGTTCTCTCTGTAAAGATTCACAGGGGACATTGGTTTTGTTGTTTCAGCTTTGGTTTGAAAGGTGTCGCACTGGTCATTTGCAACACTAGAATCATGCAGTGCACTGTCTCAACACAACATTCAAGACTTGATGGTGTGTAAACATTTGAATGGAATCGTTCCTGGAAAGCTACTCATATAGAAAAATGTTGTTTTTTTTAAATCAATGAAAGGGGAAAAAAAAGAAAAAAACAGGTGGTAAAAAAGATGCATCACAAAACTGGATCAACACCTACAATATCTAAAAAAAACTAAACCAAACGCACAATTAAACTATATTCTAACAAAAGGCTATCCAAACACAAGCAGTGAAAGCTTTGCCGAAATTGTCTAAATATAATAATATACATGTGTAATAATATTCATATTCATTTAACAATATGCTTATTATAGTGCTGTGACTGTTTACAACATTTTGTCCCACTCGTGTGTGCCGTGAAATAAGGCAGACATAGCATTCATGGCACTCAGTACAATGCAATGTAATTGTACACCACTTAATAAACATTGCGTCAAATTAATACCTCACTAACAATGTTTTATCAAAACGGAGAATCTTAGCAACTCCTTCAGTGGATCTCATTGGCAAGGTGCACCTAATGTTGTGGGCTGTCGACAAGGTGTTCATCAAAACATTGTATGCAATAATTCAATCATTCGACACCCAGCCATGCTAGCGGTGGCGAGAATTCTCAAAATCAAAGACGGCTCCCGCAGTCGACCTGTTATTCAGTACTTCCACAGCAGAGGAGTGTATTTCTTTATTTTCATCTATTCCTTGACGAAAGCTTTACAGATTCAGACGCAAAATGCAAAAGGTGCAGAAACATGACACAGAAAGGTTTACCCAACTGAAAAGAGAGGACATTTCAAGAAAAACGTGATTATTGCCATTTGGACACATTTAATGGAGTAGGTATTTCTGCTTGTATGAACAAGAGCAGAGTCAAACATCGTACGTACGTACCTTGTTTCAGCATCTGCACTGCATTTAGGTGACAATAATTCAAAAGACTTCGTGAACTTCACTACCTGAAACATTCAAAAAGACAAACCACGAAATTTACTTTCACATTTTTTTTTCTCTCATAATATAGTGCTAAACTGTTGGAGGTGCACAAAATGTTATGTTCAGAAAAAAACAGTACCGGTGACTCAATGTCCTCCAGCAACTGAACAGAACAGCGCTCGCACTTTAGCAACGTTTGAGCACGGTGCATGATCTTCCTGACAATTTTCTCCAGGTCAGTCTGTTCTTCAAACAGATCGTTGACTACCTCAAGGAGTGCCTGAATATTGGAGGCAAACAAAGACACTACTGGTGTAACTGCCAGAGTTTTGCAGCCACAGCAATAAATAAGAAAGCATTCGGCAGGTTGTATCTCGCAGTCAAGATGCTTTGACCTCTTCAGCTGTCCCACTGTAAAATCATTGTTATTCTTGAGCTACAAAACATCAGAACAATGCAACATGATTAGCTTCCTCAGTCAAAGCTAATTAAGTCCCTGATGTATGGCAGGGTCAATCCAATCTAATACAAAGAACATAAAAAACATTTCTCTCCCACAGAACTGTGTCCTCATAATGTTCTCTCCACAGCAGATCGAGTGGCATGAATAAGTGTATCTCATAACATTCCCTCGGAGATGTCTATTGTGGATCAAACCCTCATCTGGAATGAGGCCAATCCCCACACCCAGAGTAGAGGTCTGTGCAGGTGATAGCCTACAGCAGTGGTGCCAACAAGGTAGGTATTGCTGATTCCACAGAGGGGAATGGGGGTGGTCGTCACTAGGTACTTACCCGACTCTTGTCGTATTCCTTCCTCGAGGCAGCAAAGAGTTGGGCATTCGAGATTGCAATGCCACAGAAGGGTAGGTACATCTGCAGTACCTGCGCGTATAAAAATCGAATTATCTTATCATTCATCATCAGCAGCAGCAGCAAAGCTCATGTTCCGTGCCTGATGGCGCAAAATTACTAGCAATAGCAACTATCACCTGATCTCCAAACATCTGTTTTTCTACAAAAAAAAGCTGTTGGTGCACAACTCTAGGGGATCTATTTTCGTAGACGCCGCAAATGTGGTCGAGCGCAAAAACTGCCGTATCTTGATTTTCGTGCAAGGTCAAGTCTCGCTGCGTGTTTGCCAATTTGGCAGACTGGTCTGAGCCAAGCCGGGTGTTTCGACGCATCAAGGGTGTGTCCTTGGAGATGCGCCTGGTGGAGTGGGAATTTGGTGGCAGAAAGTCTGTCTAAACTTATGCCTGCTGGGACCACAGCTACGTTTTGCCGCAACGGTTTCATGCCTAAAAAGCGAAGTGTGGAGAGTGTCGCCAAAATGCACAATTGCAGTCAATTAATGAGGCAACAGCCTCTGAAATATCACACTCCCCATTTATGTCTGGCCCGTTTCCTCTCTTTTTATTGTTACAATATTGCTACAGCAGCCAAAGCAATCCGCTTCTTCCTTGACAGTCGGACCACGTTGTTTCTGGTTCATTAAAACTAATAATCAGGCATATCTGTCACCTCAAAATGTTGTTTCCTGATCAGAACAACGGGTCAGTTTTTCCATTGAAGCGAGTTGGTATGTGTGTGAGGGCGCGTCGCCCAGTGTGTGCATGTGAGTTACCGACTGTGTTTTTTTTGCACGTGTCCAGTCCAGTCACATTTGGCTACATCGCTCAGTGTTCAGCGGGCTTTGGCAGAAGTCCCAAACGTGGATGTCAACCTGGGCTCATCATTCCTTCAACATCTCCATCAGGTACAACAACAAATATAATATATACTATACTTCAGCCCTCATTGTCGAACTCACTGGCCCAGAGTCTTTGATACACGCCTTCTAAACCACTGCAAACCATAGCCATGATTGTAAACAATGTTTAATTAATACCTCTCTCGCAGGGTCAATCAAAAGTGAGCCTTACTGTATCCCACCAGGATCAATTACATTTATAGTTGCTCACCCAACACATAACATTATCACATTTATGGCCTTTTTTTTTTTTTTCAAAATGATGTTGAGAAACTGTTCATTAACAACTTTCCCCAGAGGTAGCGCAACTAAACTCTAAATGTGCTTTAATCCAATTGCGTATTGGAATACATTTCTTGTATTTTTTTTTTTAGTTTAAAAAAAATGTCCCCGTTTGAATCAGTGCAAAAAAAAAAAAAAAAGAAATTTCATGACATAATGATTTGTTGGATTCATCAATTTAGCTGACATTTTACCATTTGACTGAACAGTCTGATGTACTGCGCCTTTGGCTGATACAATAAATGCACCTGATTTTCTATACATAAATAATGTAATCAAACAACATTTCCTACTTGCTGCCGTGCTTGATTCATAATGCACATCGATATCAGAGCACACACGCGACTTGGCACAAAAAGGGGCTTTATAACAATGCACATCCAGTAGGTTGAAATCTCCACTGTAAAAACATTTGTGTAAGGTGTCTGCCCCAGTGACATAAAATCAATAAAGATTTAGGTTGAGGGCTTCCTTACGAGACCTCCTCTTTTGTTATCAATGTTTAGCATCTGGCTGCAGTGTAAATGTCCCAATCGGTACAACAAATGCACTAATATTTACCAGCCCTCAGTCCAACCTGAAGGTGAGGAAGGCACAACAATACTTGAATGGCAAGTTACTCGGCTGCAGCTGCTGATATGTCCTTCCCCTTCCGGGACGACACAATGTATCAATTACTCATCAGGCCACAAATGAAGATGTGCAAAGCACTGCCGTATTGACTGATGTCGGATTTGTTTAAACATGCTTCACTTGAGCAATGGTTCACAAAGTGATTTAGGGACCCCCTTAGTAGAAATGGACATGCAGGAAATACAGATTAGATTTTCAGAAAATGATTGGAGGATATTTGTATTATGTGTGGTTAAAATGTTTTGGTGGTACGCATACTGAATACAGATATCAACGTCCAGCTTTGGTTGAGGCTATCAGGGGTATGTATTGAGCAATATTTATAAGTGGGGTTGTTTGGTTACTTTATTAATCTTACATGAGGGGCAAAATATTAGAAACGCCTCTGCATTTGATCCACTGCAAACAATCCATCCATCCATCCATTTTAGACCAACAACCATTCATATTCACTTTCATACTAATGGGCACTCTCGAGTCAATCACACAAACACTGCTGAAAACTTCTACTAATTGGTAAATTAATTGTGTAATTGGACAACAAGTCTTACTCAAGGCACGCATCTTTTATTTTTTATTTTTTTGGGTTGAGACTATAACCTTAATGATGTGGCCTGTGCAGTTATGATAACAATAAACAAATGTGTACATTCTTGATTGTAATTATGATGTAAAAATCCACAACAACGCTACCTTGATAGATAAATAAATAAAACCAATTTCTGACTCGTCCACTGTTTCCCACCTCTCGCCCAAAGGCAGCTGGAGAAGACGCCAAGTCACCCGTGACCCTGGCAGAATTTAGCTATATAAAAAGGATTTGCATCGGTCAATTTTCGCCGAGCATGTCATCTATGACAATTACAACCAGTATTAATATTTAAGTGTGTTTGACTGAACGTCTGTGGCTTCTGGTATAGCAACATTATTACGTAAGATGTTGTTTAAAAATTACTAAATTGCTCAGTTATCATTATTTCTCGATATCTTGCTCTTAGTGATTCAATCGTTTTACACAGTAAAGCATCTTGCTCAGTTTTGTTTTTCAAAAGGCCAAATGATGCTGTGCAATAAGCTTGCTGACTTTGAGATAACGCTACAATATCAAAAGGCAGCATAGGGCGAAGAAGACGTAGTGCTTCTTCTGTTCTTCTTACAATACAAAGAGTGCAGTTTTCACTTAACTGAGTCTCTGTCTCCCTTCCTGCCTTAAAATAATCTACTTGAACCCACCTGATGCAACCACTCCACTTCATCTGCGCCGCTGTTAGTGACAGAAATCCTAAGGCATACTTGGGCACTGGTTCTTGTCATCCACCTCTGACATGGCGGACCACCAAATTTCAGTTTGCTACTACCTCAGTCAGAGTCAAGTCACTGAAAGTGCCATAGTATTGATAAAAGGGGAAATAATCACAAGGTGTAAGTCTTCCTTCTCTTAACATTTTGTACGTTTTCATCCTGGTCTGGTCTTTTTTTTTTTTTTTTTTTCCCCAAAAGTGGAACCTTAAATATTAAACACAATCCGTTAAGTGACTTGATTTGCCGAAAAAACAAACAAACAAAAAAAACACCCAATCTAACACAGAAGGTGTAACTGACAATATGTCAATCATTTCTTGTCAGCACTCGCTGGCGCACTCATAGGGTGCACACCCTTGCAGCCTCGCGCTGACCAGTTACCTCAGGCTTCAGGAGCTTTGCTGAAACTATAGTAGAATATCCACCTCTGTAAAATGCCCATCCCTCGTTTGCCAACAGGTGGGCATAAGACAAGCAAACAGAGGCAGAGCGAAGGGACCTTTGGCAACTGAGGGGATTCCAAAGCAACATTTCTGCTCGACAGGTATATTTATAATTTAGAATTTTAATTGATTGTACATTGCACAAAATAACACTTTTGTACAATGTACAATCACAAAATAACACTTCAAACCCATCTGTGTGTTTGAACACACCCATCACTTCAAACCCATCACATTTAGTGCCCTATTTTCATAGGCGGTACGGCAACGCTTGAGCGTAAAAACTGCCACATTTAGATTTTCGTGCAAGCGCTATATTCTCTGCGTCTTTGCCAATTTGACAGGCCCGTCTGTGCCAAGCTGGGCGCAGCGAAGGTGTGCATTTGGAGATGCGCATGGCAGAGTGAGATTTTGGTGTCAGAAAGTCCATCTGAACATACGTCTACTGGGACCTTGTCTAGGTTTTGGCACAGGTGGCCTAACGATTTTGGTGAATTTGAGCCATGCAGGTACACATGCAGGGAGACAGACATGCGAGCTCGGCGGACATGTAGTGGATAACAGATGTATTTCAACAGCAGGGATTAAACCCTCTTAATCACTGTAGACATCAATTCATTGAACACATTATTTATTTATTATTGGGATGTAGATACATATGTAAATCGGCTTTTCACCAGCTCATTCTGTATCTGATAAGGGTAACTGATAATATTCAACGCTCCGGTCATGCACGGATTCCTGCGTCCTCTTCTGCATATGGAGAGGTCCACGTGAGATCCCATTCACTGCTTTTAAAAGGAATGAGGGAAGCCGCTTGGATTGGACAGGATTGAAGCCCACCTCCTTGCAGAGTTACGCCAAGCGCAGCGCTGGATTTGGGCTACTCACGAAACTAAAGCCCATAATGTTCTAGTAACACTAAACTATCTTGGTATTGCTAGCGCAACTATTTTGTTGACGTTAGCTGTGAGTTCTCTTTGATTGCTTATCACAAATACGCACTTCCATAATCGCACGCCATTATGAATGGCCATGTTTGAGTATTGCGCTCGTGCAAGTTAGTGAGGGGCGTGGCTTTGGTCAGCGACTCGAGGGGGGGAACCACAGAAAAAGATACCTTACTATCTCTGTCATCAACATCAATATTCATTGAACAGTTTTGTCTCACCAAGAGCTTTTGATTGTTGGCAGAGGAAATGTTACAAACTTTTTTTTGTGTGTTTTTTTTGCAAAATCACAAGAGCAACATACAGGCAGACAAGTAGCCCAGCACAGAAAGGGATATTATTTTTAAATTTACGTGTGTTAAACCAACACTTATCCCTTTGATGAGCGCCATCTTATCACTTTTGGCTGACTTCCTTGCTCGGTGATTTTCGAATTTAGAAGTTGTTAATTCTAGTTATTGCGTCTTACTGAGACAGGACATTTCAAAGTGAGTATGTATAAAATCAAGTGACACGATGAAGTAGGTTTATGCACATAAGACAACAGCTATAATGCTTTATAAAAGATAATGCAATTATACATTATACATGATTACTAAAGCTCCCCAAAGGCCTTCCATCCCGCAGAGGATCATCACGACACAATTAAAGCAGCATGGGATTACAGCCAACCAGCATGTGTTCAGATAGCCTATAAGGTTGCACCACACAAAGAAATGTTTAATGAAGACAATCTAAAATCGTTGTGAAGACATCTAACATTGCTGCATTTTCTAACAATTTGGAGTGAGATACATTTTCCTATTACTGAGACCTTCAGCAGTGCTACACAGTAGCAGCTTACTGTGTTCTGTGTAAATGCTACCATTAGATTTCATTACTAATTCATCTATCGCCAGCATTAGTGTGTTGTTAACGCAATGGTAAAGCCACTTAAAGCATAGCACAGCGAGGATGATAACACTTCAGTGGTGCCAGTAATGTTGTGTACTGTGCAGGGCTTTCATAATCCTAACTAAGAAAAGTTGACCCATATTAGTAACATTTGCTTTTGTTAGGTGAAATAAACGATACAGCATAGTGAGTATGATTCTCCTATGCCAATTTTCTGGGAGTGGGTAGGGGCAACAAATTCTGTCTGGCAAAGAAATATCATACAAACATATGAGATGGGCAAGAAAATAAGTACAAATTATAAAAAATATTATACCAGTCCTGTTTGTTGTCTCTGCTGTTTAGTACTCCGCCATTGGAACAGAAAATTGGAAATTGAAAAAAAGCACATCAGACAGCGAACATATTGCAGTTTGTCTTGTATGTAGCACAAGTGGTGCTGAAATTAAAATCCAGTCGACACTGTAATTCATGTCAACTAGCAATAAAGCTACTCCGTTCCATTCTCGTACAGTTTTCGCCTGTAAAGTGCCCCAGAGCCAGTGTAACTGCTGGCCATTAAGCTTCGTAGATGATAACACCAAACTGAAACTGAACACTGAGCACACAGGCAAAGTAAAAAAATAAAAATAAAAAATCCACAAAGACACCAACCGAGGGAAATTTGCTCCAACGTTTGGCAAGAACCATTGAGCACAAAGAGACACTAAGCATCGGAGCAAATATTCAACACGTCTGACAAGTGAGTGTGTGAATTACTATAATAATATATAGTTTGTTACAAAGCATGGCGTCCAAACAACAAAGACAAAATATTTCCTACAGTCCATCAGATAGGATGGATGGAAGTTCTGCATCATTATAATTGGGAAAAAAGACAACTTGTGATGCAAAGTAACCCAGGTAAAAAGCTCATCTAGCACTTAATAGCATTTGGCAACTCAATTTGACGTAACGGATTTACTTTAAACAAATCCTTACCAAAATGACAGTCGATTAACTGATCATTTTCTAGGGACTCGCTGTGACGGCCGTACATTGTATATTGTCAAGTACATTGTTCGACTAGTAGACGTGAAAGTGGGTCTCGCCCAGCTTGTCTGTGAAATTCAGGTTCGTAAACCACTGTACTGACTAACAAGTCCCTGTTGATGGCAGTGTTGCGTCACTCTAGATTTGAGATCAGCACAGCGTTTGACTAGTAGATAAAGATTAGGGGGTGAATCTCGGCTTGTCACGTCGATTATGAGGGAGAGAAATGGTAAAGTGTTGTACGTTGGACAAGTTTAGGCACTTCACACTCGAACAGATTATGTATATGTATGGTATAAAAAGAGTATGTGACGCGGTAGGTCGTAAAAATGTGTGTTGCGATCGGGAGAAAAGACAGTTCATGGAGTGAATGGCATGTAAAAAAGCCACTGACGTCCAAGTTGAGCTATGCGGTGAGTCAGTGTCAATCATGGCGCATTTCATAGTTGCATATCTGTAAACGAGTGATTAGCCACCAAAAGCATTTTTCCAGTCTTGGTTTTGTGGTTTTATAGTGTAAGGTGTCACAACAGCACAAAATAGTAGCGTCAGTCATTGTTCTGCTAGACATTTTTCTTTTCACAAAAACCTTGTTTTCTCATTCTTTGGGTGAAACCAGCCCATATTCCACTGTTGGTTACAAAAGAGTCACTGATGGTGTAGTGGTACACTCGTCTGACTTTGGTGCAGGCAGCGTGGGTTCAGTTCCCACTCAGTGACGGTGTGAATGCGGGTGCGAATGGTTGTCCGTGTCTATATGTGCCCTGCGACTGACTGCCGACCAGTTCAGGGTGTAGTCCGCCTTTCGCCCGAAGTCAGCTGGGATAGGCTCCAGCGCCCCGCGACCCTAACCAGGATAAGCGGTGTTGAAAATGGAATGGATGGATGGTTACAAAAGAACGGAAAAAGCTAGAAACAAACTTCTGGTGAAAGGAGACAGTCTACTCTTTCTACTGGTAGATTCATTGCAGAAGACAATATTCTGTGGGTCTTGAAAGATTAGTCAAAATGCTCAAAAATGGCTGCCAATATGGGGAACTGCCTTGAAAATAGCTGGCAGTGAATGAGTTGATCAGGCACAAAGAAAAAACAAGGAGGATATTGTGTTACAAAAACAGAATAACTACTGCCTACGTATCTGAACTGTACCGTGAATTAGAAACTTAGAGTATAAGCTTACAGAACAGTCTTTCAAGGGTAGAACCAATTAGAGTGTTTCATTGCCTTGCAAGTGAAGAAAAGACATTCCTTTTACTTTTGTTATTTCCGCACCTGCAACACCTACAGTATTAACGTAGAAAACAGTATGAAAACACAATTTCATAACAGCCTCGCTTTGGTCACGTACCACCAACACCAGAACCCAGCAGAGACAAATGAATGTTTGAAATGCCACACATGAATCATGAAGCTTGTGAGCATTGCATCTGGCTCATGCACTTGTTTTTCTTTGAAACTGTTCAGTAAAAACAAAGATGTCTAAAGCAGTGCTCGTAGTCCAGATATGTTTCACATGCTCCCCAAGTGCAAACTTTTGGAAGAACACCTTGCATATGATGGTTCTACAGCTTTGCTTCATCGAGAAGCCTAAAGTCTGCCATTTGCGAATCTTCTGCTATTTGCAGTAAGTTACTTTTACTGATCTCCTACTAAATTCTCAGGTCTGCTGAAAAATTGTGCTGACCACCATTATTTTGTATCTATATTATATTGAATACCCTATAAAGACAATATATTTAATAGTCAAACTGATGAACTTTATCGTTGTTTTTTTTGCAAATATTCACTTATTTTGAATTTGGTGCCTGCAACACATTCTTAAAAAAAAGCTGGGACAGAGGCATGTTTACCACTGTGTTACATCACCTGTCCTTTGAACAACCCTCAATAAGCATTTGGGAACTGAGGACACTAATTGTTGAAGCGTAGGTGCAATTCTTTCCTAAGCTTGCTTGATGTACAACATCAGTTGCTCATCAGTCCACAGTCTCCGTTGTAGTATTTTGCACTACATAATGCGCCATGCTTGTTCAAAGGGAGACAGGTCTGGACTGCTGCCATGCCAGTTTAGTACTCGCACTCTTTTACTATGAAGCCACATCGTTGTAACGTGCAGAATGTGGCTTGGCATTGTCTTGCTGAAATGAGCAGGGACGTCCCTGAAAAAGATGTTGCTTGGATGGCAGCATGGATTGCTCCAAAACCTGTGTGTACGTTTCAGCAATAATGATCCCTTTAGTCACCCAAAGTCATCCATGCCATGGGCACTAATATAGCACCATAACGCCACAGATGCTATCTTTTGAACTTTGCGCTGACAATACTCCGGATGGTCCATTTCCCCTTTGGCCCGGAGAACACGACATCCATGATTTCCGAAAACAATTTGACATTTGAACTCCTCAGACCACATTTCCACATTGCATCAATCCATCTCAGATTAGCTCAGGCCCAGGAAAGCCGGTAGCATTTTTGGGTGTTGCTGATATTTGACTTTCGCTTTGGAGTTTTAACTTGCATTTGTAGATATAGTGACAAACTTCTTCACCTGTGTAATGTTACAAATAGGTGTTTTTTGATCATTCCTCAACTTTTCCACTCTTCTGATGCTCCTGTCCCAGCTTTTTGGGAAGTGTTGGAGGCATTCAATTCAAAATGGGAGAATATCTTTTTTTTTTTTTAATCGTGTTAATCAGTTTGAACATTTGAACATTAAATATCTTGTCTTTGTCTTTCAATTGAATATAGGTTGAAAAGGATTTGCAAATCATTGTATTTACATTTTACATAATGTCCCAACTTCAATGGAATTGGAGTTTGTACATTGTTCATATAAAGTCACACACAAATGAGTGGTGAGTATTCTAATTTAGTCAAATAGATTCAAACTATTTTCTTTTTTTTGTTATTATTTAGATAAAATTGCTGTTTTGGTGTGTGCTAGGCTCAACTTTGTACATGTGTAGTGAACCCACGTTCCCTACGCCTTTTTGACTACTGACAGGCAGGATAATTGGCTGTGAGGAAAGAGCATATGAAAATCAAACAAAGAAAAATACATTTGTAATATTGATATGGTCTGCAAATGTCAAAGTAACAAGAGTGGCACAGGCTCCCCACCGTGACAAAGATATTACCTTTTCGTCATCTTCAGTGAAGAGTTCCACACTTGAGGTCTTGTTGATGGCCTGGGCCACTCCGATAATTTCTCCATCGCTATTGCGAATGGGCATGCACAAGAGGGACTTGGTCTTGTACCCTGTCAGCTTGTCAATTTCATCACTGAACCGGCGATCCTGCGAGCCCCACAGACAAGTACAGTACATGATTAACACATACAAGGTTTTTGTCAGACTTAAATGCTATTTTAGCCTGGTTCTCACATGACACTGCAGTGATAATGTATTAACTCAGCAGGACCTCAAATTGGGGACATTATAAGTGCCACAAAGCTTTATATTGAATTGTCTTTTCTACCATCCATCCATTTTCCGTACCGCTTATCCTCACTAGGGATGTTCTTTCATTTTTATTGTCATCACTCTTCTTTATTCTAAATGGCAATGCATTTAATCCATTCCTGTGACTAGCCTTTACTTTAAACAAATAACTTTGTGTTCTGGGATGGTTCCCAAACACGTTGTCTCTGTGCTGCCATGTTTACATACAGTATGTGTGTGTGTGTGTGTTTTCATTATTATTATGTTTTACTTTCAACTGCAGAACAAATATCCTCTTGAGGGACAATAAAGCTCTGAAGTGAACTAAACTAGAATTATGCTGTTTATATTTGAGAAAAGAATGCCTTGAAGAAAATGTCTTTTATTGTGCCAGGTTTTTGTGATGTAAAAATTAGTTTGGAAGATTTCACTGAAATGTAACTGATATATTTTTAGTGGAGAAGAGAGAAACCAAGAACAATGTGGTGGGATAACTGTGCCCAACATATTTTAGAGATACGGTATGTAGCCTATATACAGTGGATAGTCTACGCACCCTTGTTCATATAACAGTTTTTTGTGATGTACACAAATGAGACCAATATAAATCATTTCATGACTTTTTTTTCCCACAATTGTTTGGCCTGTAACTTACGATAGGGGTTATGCGGAACCAACTTCCGCATTTGGTAAAACAGGTCGAAGCACTTCCTTCAGTTCAGTTATTGTGTGCTGTAAGAGATCGTCAGGTGTGCCGTGGGAAATTATCCAATTTTCCAATTTCACCAAATTATATATATATATATATATATATATATATGATGTATCATTGACAGGCAGAATGTACATAATTTAACCACTATCCACTTTTTGTCACATTGTGGCTTGTTGGTGATCTTTGATGTTTATTTCCAGTGTAAAATATGTGCCTCGGGTTAATAAAGGTTGGAAAACACTGCGCTGTGCTACAGTAGTGTGTCCTAATTAGTTTGCATTGCAAAACGGAATTTTCTTACTATTTGGAATGTAGTTAAGCTAACCAGAAAAAGGTGTTATGAAACATGTCTTTTTACCTGCAGTCTAGTGTGGTGTTATTGACCTAAAAAGTGTTTATACCATTTAGGTAAGGTGCAAGCAAGCATTCAGTGGTGATTGCCTTTTATTGTTGACTGACTGCAAAAAAAATGGATATCGCTCTGAGAGAGATTGAAGGCTGTGATGAGCATCATCATCATCATAATCGGCCTGGGGGGGGGGGTCACCTGGTAGGCGTCCGGGATGTTGACGGTCTCCCCGTGCTCGGCCACGTATCCGATGATCCCTTTGCCCCAAGGCACCTGAACCTCGTCCGAGTTCATGGAGGGCAGCACGGTGGTGCCGGCGTGCACGTCGAAGGACTTGGACACGAGCGTCTTCTTGTTGCCAGTGCCCTCCACCAGGAACAGGGAGCACCGGTCCGCGTCCACCATGATGCACACGAACACCAGGATCTTGTAGCTGAGGCTCGTCAGGTCCAGGTCGTTGGAGATGTCTTTGACGAGCTCCAGGAAGAACTCCCTCTCGTTGTTCTCCTTGAGGTAATATTTGAAATCCACGGCCGTGGACGGGTACTGCGGGATGTTGACTCTGGATTCGAGCAGCGCGCTCAAGATGTGCGCGGTGGTCGGGGGCAGCGAGCTCGCCTTCCTCAGCAGGGCTCTCCGCCGCATGCTGCTCAGCGGCTCCTGGGCCCGAGAGTTGACTTGCTCGTCGTAGGTTCGGTTGACGTTGACGGCTTTGGAGCGGGCGAAAGTTTTGCGCAGCTCCTTTTGCGAGGCTCTGCGCTGGAGACCGTCGCATTTGCTCGCCCAGCTGTCCCTCAGAGCGGCGCCCTTCTCGTCCCTCGCGGCCGCCGGACCCACCTTGGCCGCCTGGTGGTTCTTGAGCCACTTCTCCACCATGCCATACGTGCCCTTTCGGTTCAGGTAGTCCTCAAACAACTCGGGGTGCGAGTCCAGGAAAGTTTCCACGTCAGAGAAACACACCATATTGGCCACTGCCATAACTGGTCTCCGGATGCTCCAGATGCTCCTCGGCGAACCAAAGCCACGAAGTCGCACGGGCAAAGATCATCTATGAGGCTGGGCTGGAGGTCCAGGTTAGAGAATCACCGGGAATCCACAGACGCGTCAGGCTGGAGCCCACCCCTCGCCCCCCTTGAGCCAACATCTCATCTCCAACATCTTACCTCCTCCAAGTTCATCGTATACTGTTCACTGAAGGGAAGAAGGCGGACCACCGCAAACGAGCAGGGGTGGGAAAACATCAGAGAGAGATCCACAAGCGAGCATCAGTGCGGTGTGTGTGTGCGCGCGTGTGCGTGCGCGTGCGTGTCTTCTCGTGTGCAAATGACTGTGTTGCCTGTGGTTGGCTCGGCCCGCTGACGTGGGCTTCGTCACGGGGCTGAGCTTGCAGGCTCCTGATGCTCGCTCCAGCATCCACAGTCTGTGGACATGTCAACTGCTCGCCCTCTTAGTCTCTCCAGAAATTGTTCTAAAATGCCTTCCAAAAGTATCAAAACAAACCCCCCCAAAAAACATGTCGTTAGATCCATTTCTTGTGAATTAGACTTTAAAACATTCCTTTGCATTCAGGAAAAGACTATTCCTCATGACAATGACTGCGATAATAATCAAATCCAATGACTAAGAAAATGTACATCTTGATTCAAGTGTTATTATTTCATAAGTGGAAGAATGCTGGCTTCTTGACTGTGACGTTGCTTCGCTGAACACTAGAGTGGGCTATTCTACACCAACTGCCATCAATTATTGAAAGTGTAACAACTCAGCAGTGGTTAGCAAACGTTTTACACAGAGTAGTACCGAAAAAAGTACCATTATAATCAACGCTAGAGCTGCGAGCGGCTATAATCGGGCCCTCGCAGCCCGGCCCCGTTGGGGTACCGGCAGCTTGAGGTCCTTGCACCATAAAAAATGTATTGCACATAAAAGTAAAAAAAAAAAGTCAACCTAAATAAATG
This sequence comes from Phycodurus eques, assembly GCF_024500275.1. Taxonomy (NCBI): domain Eukaryota; kingdom Metazoa; phylum Chordata; class Actinopteri; order Syngnathiformes; family Syngnathidae; genus Phycodurus; species Phycodurus eques. The sequence continues at coordinate 17,286,374 of NC_084536.1, forward strand.
CTCGAAAACAGACAGTTGCAAAAGAGAGAATGACATGCAAATGTGTTGTACTGCGAAGTCAACAGTAAAATCTACAGAAGCAAGGAGCACTTTAACATTGTTCAATTGTAATTTATTAAACATGCGAAAAGCAGTGAATCAAGCAATTATACAGTGCATTACAGTTATTTAGGAAAACTGTGTAAAGATGACATAATAGATTTGAACAATCAACAAAGTTACTGGTCGCACCTGCGCGAATGAATGAAAAATGTACTTGTACCGTCTCACATTTTAGGGGCAAAAAGGTCACCATTTAGGGTTAGGGGTGTCAAACTGTTTTTAGTCAGTCCAATTTGTTCTCAAGTGGGCCGGACCACCATATTTGTGGCTTAAAGATCCATACATGAGTCCTCAAAATTTCCCCCATTGTTTCTGTGCAAATAATGAGTACTTTCAGAAAATGTATTCATTATTATCTTATTGCAAATGTTGTTCAAAATCATATGAGCAATCTGAAATTTGTAACAAGAAATGATTTCAAATGATGAATAACGAATCCGTGAGCATGCACCATTCAGTAATGCATCCTTTGTACAACCCCAATTCCAATGAAGTTGGGACGTTGTGTTAAAGATAAATAAAAACAGAATACAATGATTTGCAAATCCTGTTCAACCTATATTTAATTGAATACACTAGAAAGACAAGATATTGAATGTTCAAACCGATCAACTTTATTGTTTTTAGCAAATAATCATTAACTTTGAATGTTATGGATGCAACACGTTCCAAAAAAGCTTGGACAGGTGGCAAGAAAGTTGAGGGATGCTCATCAAACACCTGTTTGGAACATCCCACAGGTGAACAGGCTAATTGGAAACAGGCGGGTGCCAGGATTGGGTATAAAAGGAGTTTCCCTGAATTGTTCAGTCATTCACAAGCAAAGATGGGGCGAGGTTCACCTCTTTGTGAACAAGTGCGTGAGAAAATAGTCGAACAGTTTAAGGACAATGTTCCTCAATGTACAATTGCAAGGAATTTAGGGATTTCATCATTGATAGTCCATAATATCATCAAAAGGTGGAGAGAATCTGGAGAAATCACTGCATGTAAGCGGCAAGGCCGAAAACCAACATTGAATGCCCGTGACCTTCCATCCATCAGGCGGCACTGCATCAAAAACCTACATCAATGTGTAAAGGATATCACCACATGGGCTCAGGAACACTTCAGAAAACCAATGTCAATAAATACAATTGCGGCGCTACATCCGTAAATGCAACTTGAAACTCTACAAAGCAAAAGCCATTTATCAACAACACCCAGAACCGCCGCTGGCTTCTCTGGGGCTGAGCTCATCTAAGATGGACTGATGCAAAGTGGAAAAGTGTTCTGTGGTCCGACGAGTCCACATTTCAAATTGTTTTTGGGAAATTGTGGCCCTCGTGTCCTCCGGGCCAAAGAGGAAAAGAACCATCCGGACTGTTATGGACGCAAAGTTCAAAAGCCAGCATCTGTGATGGTATGGGGCTGTGTTAGTGCCAATGGCATGGGTAACTTACACACCTGTGAAGGCACCATTAAAGCTGAAAGGTACATACAGGTTTTGGAGAAACATATGCTGCCATCCAAGCCACGTCTTTTTCATGGACGCCCCTGCTTATTTTAGCAAGACAACGCCAAACCACATTCTGCACGTGTTACAACAGCGTGGCTTCGTAGTAAAAGAGTGCGGGTACTAGACTGGCCCGCCTGCAGTCCAGACCTGTCTCCCATTGAAAATGTGTGGCGCATTATGAAGCGTAAAATACGACGACGGAGACCTCGGACTGTTGAACAGCTGATGCTGTACATCAAGCAAGAATGGGAACGAATTCCACCTACAAAGCTTCAACAATTAGGGTCCTCAGTTCCCAAACGTTTATTGAACGTTGTTAAAAGAAAAGGTGATGTAACACAGTGGTAAACATGACCCTGTCCCAGCTTTTTTGGAATGTGTTGCAGTCATAAAATTCTAAGTTAATGATTATTTCCTAAAAACAATAAAGTTTATCAGTTTGAACATTAATATCTTGTCTTTGTAGTGTATTCAATTAAATATAGGTCGAACATGATTTGCAAATCATTGTATTCTCTTTTTATTTATGTTTAACACAACGTCCCAACTTCATTGGAATTGGGGTTGTAAATGTAGACGTAGAAATACACGTTGTGACTGTCTGACATGAAGTCAGACAAAACAGGTTCCTGTTTTAGGTCAATAATGATGACTAAAATGATATTTACTAAATACCAGAATAGTGAGAGACTGATTTTGGGAAACCACACTGCAGGACAAGTGCAAAGGTATGGCCCAAACGAAGAAGAAGCAAGGAAATGAGGAAATAAGGAAGGAAACGAGGAAACGAGGAAACAAGGAAGGAAGTAAACAAGGAAACGAGAAAATGAGGAAACAAGGAAGGATGGAAGTAAACAAGGAAATGAGAAAACAAGGAAGGAAACGAGGAAGGAAGAAAAGAAGGAAATGAGGAAACGAAGAAGGAAGGAAACGAGGAAGGAAGGAAGGAATGTAATGAGGAAACAAAAGAAGGGAACAAGGAAGCAAAGTGAACCAATGACGCTTAATAGTATAGTAAGTATTTGATTATGTATCCTGTATTATATTGTCTTGTAGATGTATTTTACTGCTTTTTTACATCATGGCCAGGGGACTCCAGATGAAAACTAGCCTTCTGGCTAATTCTGGCTTTTTTAACCATGTGTATTTCATGTGTTTTATGAAGTTGCATTGTCCCCTTTCACATAAACTGATTTAAAAACTGCATTATGTTACAGTTGCTCACAATAACATTAAATCTACTTTTTAGGGCTAAAACCTCTATCTTGTTTTTGATGAACACTGTGGCTTTCTGCGCCGCATATGTCATGATGGTGGTTCTTGGAAGGTACAGGTTTTTTTTGTTGTTGCTTGGTTGAGAACCACTGAGCTCGAGCAATTTGTTTCCATTCGGGGTAAAATGCTCTAGTTCATCCTGCATGCAATAAAATCTTTAATTACATTTTTAATTACATCCAAAGTGTTTAAACAGAAACCATGTCTGACTTGTACAGCAATAAAAGGGCAGTGGCAGCTCTCATCACGAGAAATAACCAAACTACGTAAGTGGAAAGCAAACTGTCTTGTGACAGTTTAGCTTTACTGGCTTTTTGATGAGAGGACATCACTAAAATTCTAAAAGGGGTTGCACAATGTCGATTGAGTATACATTTCATAACACATTTTATCTTACGCGTACATATCGTAATGGTGTTCATATTCAGATCTTCTTATTTTACAGATCTATCTTATTTTACAAGATTATTATTTTACAATAAGATCTTCAGTAATGCTACATTGCATCTGTGATGAAAATGTAAATGTATGTATGTGGGTATTTTTACACAATAACAGTTTGCTAAAAATGATAAAGGTTTTCCTTCATGTATTGGACCGGTCTCCACTGCTTATCCTTTTCAGGGTCATGGGTGACTTTGGGCAAAAGGCATTACTACTACACCCAGGGCACATTCCCACAGTGACATTCCCACTGTCACTGAGTGAGAACTGAACACACGCGGTGTTTTCCTCCTGGTGGCCGGTTGGGGCACTTCGGCGGGACTGGAGGCTGCGCCAGGGTAGGCCTCCTGGTCTGCCCTTCCTTCCCGGAAGGTGGGACGAAGTCCTCCATCCTCATCGTGTCTGCACAGCAACTCCGGGACACCTCCGACGTTTATTGTGCAAGCGTGATTGTGTCAATTCAATTGCATGTGTCTATAGACACATTACACACGCATGGCCAAATGCCCGAGCAGGACAGGTTTATAAAAAAGAAAGAAAAAAAAAAAATTTTCCAGCTCACTTAAGCTGATGGTTGGCAATGTGACCATGACAATCACCATCTAACTTTTTTCCCCAACATAATAAAAATGTAAATACAATAAATCAGGTTTTTTGATGTCAGTAATTTGATCCTGAAACGTATTATTTCTATTTCCCAAGATTTTTAATGACAGCGAAAGTGACTCCCTTGAATTAAAATGTACCATGGATGTTCTTTACACAAGTCATCTGTAGTTTTGGTCAGCCAATACGGCAGAAATTGCATGAGACCTGTCATAATTTCTTTGAACTATAAGGAGGCCCCGTCGTCACATGTCGTCCTCTTCGATCTTCTGAAGAGTTTTTCAGAGCATTAATTCCTCAACCACTTTGCCATCAGGTGTATTGCGGGAAATGATCCAGTTTCCCTCAATTAGTCTGAAAAGTACTATTTACTCACTACAAATCTATCTTTGTTCCTCCATCCATGCCAGTGACACATTGTAATAGGTAACACAATTTAAATGCTCTTCCACGAGGTAGCAGAAGGTAAAATTAATGTGTAGGCCTACCCACCTGTTGTCTCTCATACAATTTAATAGCTTTTTGTTCAACTAAACAGCTGCTTTCACCTTTGTCATTATTTCAGTGTACTATACTGGTATATACTTTTTGTGACATTATACTTTGGTGATCAATCAGTCTGTCCTTCTGTCCGTCTATCTTAAGGGTGCTAAAAGGGGAAGAAAAGTTAGGACCCTGGCCACTGACCTTGATGACTTATCTGTTTACAACTATGAATTTCACACCACTGTTAGGGAATGTGTTATGCATGAAGAGGATGATTAAATTAGTGATTCTCAAAGAGAAAGAATAACTGAATTTCATGTCAAGTTTATTTGTACAGCCCTTAATCGCAAAAGAGTCTCAAAGGGCTTTTACAGGCCCACAGTTGGCAATGACTGACAACATCCCCTAATCTAAAGATGACCAGGCTGCAATGGATGTCGAGTGGGCAACATTTATCACATAGTATGGTGCTGTACAATGCTCATTAAAATGTTGTTGGAGTCAATTCCAAGAGAAGAGGCACCGCAGGTAGATGCCTTCGGGAAAGTGGTTCTACCTCAGCACCTGGCCCGGTCAGTCGGACCAGAATCCTCCACAGCAACAACTCTGGGAAAGTGGTTCACATCACATCTTGTTCAAGTTGTTCAGTGCCGCATCAATACAGCAAATTTTCAAACTGCATCATGTTACAGTGATTTAGCATTTTTTTAATCCACTACTAAACAGACCTAAGTACAGTTGAGTTGCATTTCACTTTCAAGTAGAATACAGTTGCATTTTATCTTTTAGAATTGTTTGTTTTCATGCATTTCGGTCCAATTTTCATTAAACTTGTTTTAATTCATCATTAAGTACATGTATTCATTTTCCTATATTTAAGCACAGTGTTAATGTTCAAACCGGAAGATGTTACAGTCGCTTCCGGTTTGAATGTTGGTCATGGTGGTATTTGGAGAGCCAAGTATTTTTTTAGGTGGTACTTGGAGTAAAAAGTTTGAATCACTGGACTAAATGATATGTGGTTTGTCTATTACAAGTTGTGCAGCGGGACTTTTAAGTACGCATTAAATGTGTTGTGTATTCCACTTCTGCATGCTCACACGTTACTCTTTCATTCACGCGTCACATCGCCTGGCCTTGGGGGAGTTATTGGCACATGCAGGAAAGAACAGCTTTGGAGCCAGTAGCGGAGCTAGACGTTTATCCTTGGGGTGGCCAAGGCTATTTCAGGGGGTCACAGACTATGACAATGATTTTTTTTCTCGACCAATGAATTGCAATCCGAGTCTCTAAATGTTGCAATGTACATACTCAGCACACACAAGGTGACGTTTGTGCGCATAGTTTATTAACAATGTTTACAACACAATGTACACACAAACACAACTGCAACAACTTTTCAATAATCACAGAGTAGCCCGCTCACACACACAGGCTCACAATTACCCACTCACGGTTACTCTCACACACACGCACACACACACGAGCTATTCACTCACATTCTCTCTGTCCACCTTACCGTTACCTTACTTGCTTCTCTTTAAAAATGTATACATCTTGTCTCCCTCTCTTTTCATTTCTCAACAGACCCTATGAAAAAAATAGGCCAGTTTTGTTACTCTTAGCATCACTTACAATTGCACAATGTTAACAAATCCCCACTTCAAGCCAAAAAATGTCAGGGGAAATAGACCACTGTAAATCTAAGTTTAATATTCAAACATTACAATTCATATTCATTATCATACATGAAAATAGTTTTCAGAAGGCCAATTCACAGCTTGTCTATATTAAAGATTAGTTTCAATTATTGAACTACTGAAATAATCACATTTTCCACAATATTCAAATTTCTCTACATACACCCATTGTTGAATTTGAAGCATAAGGCCAGCTACACAGGGGGGGGGGGGGGGAGTACATAATTAAGGGGGTTTCCCTTTGGTGGTATACTCAGTTCTTTTGCTCAACAACACAACATTCCTGCATTCTTGGGGGTTGTTTGGAAAAGGTACAAAATAGAAACAGCTACCTTTAGGTCCAGGGGAGGAGGCCACACTATCTATAAAAAAATCTTGTGAATGCGCACAAAACTGGTCAAAGTCAATCCAAATTATAACTTAAATTCACAAATAAAAGCATGTCAAAGGACTGAAAGCCATCTTTACTCCTAATCTACTTCAACAACATAATAGTTTAAGGGTACACGCTCAGGGGGAGAAAAGTGATGCAGATTCCAAGGGTCCAGGACAGACAGTCAGAAATAGCAGTTTCAATATGCAGCACTAAAGTCGTCCCAACCAGAGATCCCACACCAACATCTACCTACAGTGTAGTATGAACACCAACATTTCCAAACCATACTTGCTACTCCAAGGCACTGATCATATACCCTACTCGTACTACTTGTCAAAAAAATAAAACAATATTGTCCTGACATGACACTCACACAATATAAGATCTTGGTTAGTGTTTTATTCAATACAAAAAAAACAACCAAACATCTTAAAAACAAAACACTCGGTTGCTAAATCGTAACGAAGTAATATGTTGTTCTAAACTAGGACAGGCAATTGATGACAACAGATTTGTGAACTAAAACAACAGCTTTCGCAGCTTCTATGAATACAGTATGTGGTTTAATAATTTCTATTTAAAAAAGGAACTTGTTAAAACCAGGGATTATCCGTCACTCCACCAAGAAGGTGAATCATATAAAATCAGGAGGCATCGCTGTGAAAAAACTGTCCATTGTTGAGAAGAAAACAACAATTCACCTTGATGGTAAAGTTCTTTAAGAAGTCGCAGATTTAAGATATTCTATAAGGTCAGCACGCTCATTCTTCTTCTTGATGCCAGCAAAGATCATCTTTGTTCCGGGAATGTACTTTTTGGGGTTCTCCAAGTAGACGTTCAGGGTGTTCTCATCCCAGATAATGCCTGGAAGACATGGAAAGAATGTCTCCATCAAATACACTCATTAAAAATGATCATCACCGTTATCACACACACAGTTCTTACCTTTGCTTTTGTTTGCATCCGTATAGCTGTAACCTTCTGCCTGGCCCGTTTTGCGACCAAGCAGACCCCACAGGTTTGGGCCGACCTTGTGCTTCCCCCCATTTTCCACTGTGTGACACTGAGCACACTTCTGGACAAAGGACTTCTTCCCTTTATTGATGTCTCCGGGCATTTTGTCTATGGAAATAACACACACGTACGTTCATACAGATTGTTCACATGTCTTTCTATTCCATTACAACACAAATTATGTTTATATTATTGTAAAATAAGCCTTTTGACTTCCTGTGGTGCACAACTTTTTACATTCTGCCATCAGGGGGAGCTCGTTTACAATTTACGCTATTTCCCGGCGATTACTATAGCTCCTCTTGTCGGTAACTTCAAAATCAACTATTACAGTTTGACAAAATGTTAGTTACTCTTATACTCTAATGAATAATAAGTGAAAATGTATCCGAGATAATCACCTTTACGATGATAAAACCGAGTGGTTGTGGCTTAGCTGTGTGAGTCTTAATAGTGGAAGAAAGTCGTTAAAAGTGTAAGTCTAAAATTTTCTCATCCTAGCTGTAAAATGAAAACTAGCATACTTTACTTATATTATGCTACTAAGATAAGAAAGCAAGAGTGACCAGCAAGAGACAACGTTGTCTCGGAACACGGTCGTTTGTTTGACTAAAAAAGGTTTAGTATTCGTAGTTACAACATTAAAAAGGTAGATCTTTAGATAACCATCACTTACCTTTAAACGACTTATAGTCTGCCAACTGTATAAATAACTTAGTCGTCAGGTTTCACCGCTTCAGTGACTAACTCACACGTGCTTCCTGCCTGCCAGTGAATTTACGCCAATGTTCACGTCATCAGTCAGATGACCACTTACGTCACAGCCTTATGCCAGATGTGAACGCGATTACCGAACAGGGCAAGCAAGCTAATTCATGGCGCCCCCCCCCCCCCCCCCCCACATCTGTGTACTGAAACAAAATTGAACGTTAAAGTTTACTATAAAAACAAAAACAAAACTAAAAATTGTGAATTTTCACCAATTTCCTGAGCTAGATAAAGGCCTTTGCATCTTTCTTGAGGAATATCATCCTACAAGTGAATCACCTCAACGGTTTTACTTTAACTAAAAAGAACTTCAGTCAACATTGAATATAGTTTACCTTTTAAATGCTTGAATACGTAAGGAATAATATTCACGTCATGGTGATGAAAAGCATCACTCATGTCCCGCTCCGCTTCATCTTTACTGCATCTTCCTCGGCTAACACTGACAGCAGTGCTACTGCTACTGGCAAGAGTTGTCGGTCACGCACCTTTGGTGTCAATGTGAAAAAAGCTGCATCCATTGGTAGTTTTAATAAAAGCCGTTTGTTTTCCTCTTGTCGTCTCATCTCCGCTACACTGGGATAACCCGGCTTCATTTTCCTCACAATGTGCGAATAAGTTTATAACTTTTTGCTACCCTCTTCCTGAATCAAGTCTGCACATGCGCAATAGGAAAATGGAATAGGCACTCAACACACTTGTAGTTTCCTGAATGGGGTTAAGCTCGACGCATTCTTCCTTGAGTTCACTTGCTCACAAGACGCAGGTCTTTTGTTCAAAGAAAAACGGTTTACTTGACTTCAAAAACAAACACAAATATTTTTTTTTTCCAGATCCAATAGGGTTTCCACTGTAAAATTATAGAATCAAAGCACAGCAAATTCCAGACAAATGAACAGAGAACGAAGGAAGGTCTATCTATAGTATCCGGTTGTCTGTCTTTGGGTGATGTTGATTAGTTCGAGGACTGTTTTACATAGCTGACCTTCGTGCAGCAATAGCCCGCACATTGATTTTGAGCACCTCGGTTGAAATTGACATATTTGAGCTCGTAGTCACTTCGACTCATCTCTGCTTGAGCACGATTCAGTTAATCGCAAATCAATCAGGTTCAATCATGGCGAGTGGTTGTGGAAAATCTGTTTCAAAACCGGAGAGGAGCTCAATGCTTGAAGCCTTCCGATTAAAGTGACACATGGACATGTTTGACAAGGCCTGATTTTTATGGTAAAGCCTTATCTCTTGACTGCCTCTCAAATTACTAGTAAATCATAATGATAGGCCCCTACATTCTAGTGCCTGGATACTAATGGGTCCTAATCCTCCACCACAGGTCACTTGTGTATTCACGCATTATATGGAACTGATTGGCCTTGTGCTTTTCTCCTCTTGTTTTGACATTCAATAAACATGCTGCGTATGTCTCGAAGGGCTTCTTAGATCAATCCTGCAGTGGCTAACTTGTTTTGACTCCTCACATCAACACCACATTGGCCTTTTTGGTTCTGTGGCCACTGTTATTTGCTTTTGTTTCTGCTCAACTCATTAAGCGACATTTCACTCAAACCATGCACCAAATAAACAGGAGTTTAACATGCAGATTTGCCGAGTTGTAATTTTTTACCAATTACATCAAATAAACAAGTCATGTTATCTACCTAATTAAGCCATCATTTATTGAGCAGTATTCACACAGAAGTTGTAATATGCTCATTAATCCATGTCAAAGGCCCCATGGAGTGTACTTAAAAATACTAAAATGACAGTGATCACTGAGATGACTGAACAGGTTTGATGTATTCTCCTGTCCTTGTCCTCTTCTATCTTGTCCTGTCCTTCCCTCACAGGGTGTAGAACTACAGCCCCATGCAACACTCCTATTTAACGTTTCATTGTTGTAGATAATGTAATGATTTATTTCTCTCATCCTGTTTACAATTAGTGCTTTGTCTTTTGTCTTTGTTTCTTTCTCCCTTCTCGAAACTTTGCTCTGTTCGACTGATCAAGTCTGATTCTCAATAAACCTCAATTATAAAACTCCACTGTGACACAGTAAAACTGTTTCGTCATAAAAGGGATACAGATTTTCCATTCGGCTTGACCTAACAGCAGAACAGGGCAAAAAAAAAAAGTGAAATAGCAAGAAAATGCAGTCATTATCACAGGCTAAAACTGCTTTGATCACAGTCAGAGTTGAGACCTGCAGGTTCCTTTTATGTTCAAGCGACTGGAGTACCAGTACAGTATTTAGTCCCTTATACTGTATTTGACCTCAAATATGGAACTCTATACTGCAGTTTGAGAGTACACACTGAGAGGAATTGAATAAGTGGCAACTTAAAAACATGATTTAGCCGTCATTAATCTTGTGAAAATACTACCTGGGTAAAGTCATATATGCTCGAAGATAGTTGGAATAAGGCTACACAATGCCTGCGACCATAGTGAGGATAAGTGGTTTGGAAAATGAATGAATGAATAAAGTCATATACTGTACCAATCTCCATATTGTACTACTGTACCATATATGTTTATATTGTTTTTCTAGGTATCTGCACTTTACTTGAGTATTAGATCTATGCCAACTTTTTACTTTTACTCCCTACAACAGATTTTACTTTTTAATACTTACGTTGACAAAATGGGCTCTTTATTATTTTCAACCTCCGCAGTTGATGACATAAAAAGTTGTAAATAGGGAGAGTTCAAGTTAACCGTGGTTGGATCTTGGGAACTTATAAGGCACAAGAAAACTGGGACAGCAGTCTGCATTAGTCCCTCCTCCAACGTTTATTGACTGATTCAAACTAGTCCAACCATTAAATATTTTTCACATTCCAAAAATTAGCACAATTTCCTAATTCTACATTTTCACGCATTAGATTGCCTTCATTGTTCCCACCTCCTTCAACATTTCTTCAAACCACAACTACAAAATATTTTCCACCTGACAAAAGTTCCCACATTCAGAAAATGTCACTATCATTTCAAATCCAGCGTCACCTTTTCAGCATTCACACGCAATTTCTGCAGAAATTGCTTGGTCCAGTTTAATTAAGTTATTATACCTTAACGTATACGTTTCGCGGTCATTGAAAGTGTCCGCTTACAAAGATGATTTAAGACTCATTTGAGAGAGTTTGCGTCCTAATTAGGATTCATTTTGTGTTTAGTACACGGTGTATAATAACTGGTTGTTCCTACCCATGAGTTCTATTTTGAGTCTTGACTACTCCAAAGCCGTGTTTTGGCCCAGCAGGTGTCCGCCATGATGATCCATTCCGGTGCTTTCTTCCCGCCTCTTGGGGATCCTGCTGCAGGGAGGAGCTAGCGGAGTGCGGCTGAGCCGAGCCGAACGTCACAACTCGTATACGAGGACCCAGCAAACACAGCAGTACCTTTTCGCCCCCACTTCCCACTGCGTTCTGGCCTACGGACAAAACATGTCTGCTGCGATACATTGACGTATTGGGAGGTGGACTTGCGTTCAAACGGCCTGCTTTTGATAAAGTCAACCGTCTCTTACCAGGAGGGGGAGAGCAGCTCGATTGTTTCCTGCGCCAAGAACGGTAAAGACGTGGTCATTACACCACTGCATCTGTGGTAAGGCAATAAGCTGTTTCTCTCTCTGCTTGCACGACCAGTTTAGCAATGTAACTGATAAGAGTGCAACAAAATGCAGCTTTGATGTGAGGTGAGCAGTGTGTTGTGTCCGCCCTCCCGAGCATCCTTTTGTATTTGCATCCGGAGTGAGTCACTGAGGACCAGCCAGACATGACCGCCACCATCTAGCTGACTTTACTAGAATCTGCAAAGTGTGCCGTAAATGTAATGGATGTACTTTTACTGTTTGCTCACTGTCTGCTCGTCCGAACCTTTGGTTCTCGTGAGCCCTTAAAATAGGGATGCCGCGGAGGAGCATTAAATGCATTTAGACCAGGCAACTCTGCATGACATCAATGATGTAACTAACCTATTCACTTTTTTTTTTTTTTTTTAAATAAATGAAAGCTAAACAGCGAGTCTTAACAGGCCCTTTTATGTGATTTTTTTTTCGGGAGCCTTATCCATAAAGCGGAGTCTCTGTTCTTAATATTCCATCCATGTTGGGGAGCTTGGCAGCTCGCCCATAGAGAAAGTTATCCAATTTCTGTCACTTTATGGGATTGCTCCACAATATCTGCCAGTTTTTGTGGCCAAGGTCAGTCTGTGACTTTGCAGTTGTTTAAAATGGCATAAAATCACATTAATTAATGAGAAGCAGAGATAAGTGGAAACTATTCGGGAGTTGTTGTTTTTTCCGTAGCGCTCTCTCTTGCGAGGATCTGCAGTTTAATTTGGTTGGCCCTCCTGAAAAACCTTAAAATAGAAGATGAAAATTTAGACTTTCTTATCCCCCCTAATGCATATTTTCTCTCGTAAGATAAAAATATGGGGGGCGAAATTACCTTTTATTTGCATATTAATAACAAAAGCATGTCTTTGTGTTCTCAGTGTTCTATATAATAAATTTTTGTTATAATTATTATTGAATATTTTCTCTGCACACGCTGTTTATACATCCTAATAAAATAAAAACAATAACCAGACCGTTTGTAGAACAGCACTATGACTCGTCTGTAACGATCTTTGTCTTTTGCCTCAGTTTGTCATATTTACCGCCTGAGAGACCTGATGTGGTTTTGGCAATGTAAATTATCTCCACTGTGTTACAGATTTAACTTTATTACTCACAGTCTATTTTCCAGTAAGACAAGTGCACGAAAACCATTGCAGAGTAACACAGCTTTTCCAAGATGATGTAATGAATGCAGCCCAGGATAAACTGGCTCTGTCCAGTTACTGTTGTTAGGAAAAAGATGAGGCTCACTTGAAAGCGATGTGACTCCCCCTCGCTGCCTCCTGATGTCACGTGACACCTACTGGCTGGCTACTCTGTTGATCCATGTGCATTATTAGCCAGTCAAGTTATGAATTCAGTTGTCGTCGCAGATCGAGTCTGTTTGTGTTGGTCCACTTTAATAATGCAACGGCGCTCGCGTGGATTTTTGGAGAGTGCTTGTCCTTACAGTAATATTGTAGATGTGTGTCAATGTGGTGGCAATTGAATCAGGAAGACATTTCCACTCTGTTAAACCCCATAACTTCCTTGTGTTCCATGCTGGTGTTGAGGGATGGGCTTGCACTATTAGTGAAGTGTCACGGCGTGGGTTGGATCTTGTGATGGTGCCCTTATCAGGATGGATGATTCTCCTTGCTTTAATCCAGATTCTACAATGCTCCCCCTGAAGGAGAATTTTGACTTTTCACCAGCCTCCACTAAGGTCATAGCATATTTTCCTTCATAGACCCCGAGGGATTTATCTGGTTCAAAGATTATTCAGGAGAGCAGATTGTTGTTATGCTGCTGACTGAACCTGCTGCTGTTTTTCCACCCTAATTGAATACAGAATTAAAGCAATTGGTCAAGTTTGGAATACTTACTGTAAAAGGATGAATTATGTGGTTCACTGGAATTGTGCACTAAAATGACATGAGCTGTATACATTTGATTTGTATACATCATAAAACATTTGGAAGAGGAATGTTTTGTAGACTACTTTTTTGGAGACTGAGGAGTAGTACATACACTTACATTTGCGTACTTGCCGATACAGAGTACCAATACTTGATGCCATAATTTTTAACCAAATGTTCATTAAAGCAAATTTTGGCATTCACTTCACTCAAATATAACACTTTTTTTTTAGAGGAACAACTTGTCATTACCGACTTAACATCTAACTGCATGTTTTTCCAACAGCCTTGCCACAAATTTCACTTAAATGTAGCCTGTAACACAATGCATTTCAGTTTTGTGGTGTCTCAGTCCAAACACTAGTAGACAGTGTGTAAAAGGAGTACATAGATAGGAGATTAAGAAGAAATAAGTGACGAAGGAGAACAAGTAGGAATATGAATGCCATGTTCTCTCTTTGCATTCACTACAAAATAAAGTAGACAAGTAAAAAGAGAAAAATGAAAACAATTTAAACTGTGACAGGAAAACCTAAGTGATACTTATTAAACCATTATTTCTCCTTACTAAAGGTGCTCTGCAGCGCTGAGCAGGCGACGGCTCAAAACTCTGTGCTTGTCGGGCACCTCCGTCGACACCCGAGCAGAGCATAATTTGTAGTCGGCTAAATGTGTTCTCACCTATGTTTACCTTAAAGTCTCCACACAGCTGAAATGGTTCCTACCAAGATGGTAACTATATCTCAGGCTGGTGAAGTATAATTTTTTAGGAGTACATGTACAGTATAAATGTACAGTATCGGTGAATCCCTACATAATAGTTAAATTGTTGGAATCTATTGTCAGGATTGTGCAAATGTTTAAAGATGTACGCTTTTTTCACTGCAATACCCATTCTGGTAAACAAGGGCGACCTTAAAGGAGTCAGTGAAGGGGTTATGTCAGCATTTCATGGATGTCACCGTACAAACAACTGCTAACTGAAAACGGTCAAGAGGAAATAAGGCTGTGGGGGTTGGCTCATTTCCAACCTACATGACACATTTCCCCTGTGCATCATGTACCAGTTCAAATGTTAATATTAAATGGATTATTGTTACAGTCCTAACACTGAGTTGAACTAAATATTGGAGGTGTTGATAGCGCATATTGATGGTGCATATTGATGGCGCATATTGATGGGATAAACTGTTGTGTATTCCTCAGCCTTTACTTTAAACAACTAATTTCATTAACATCAGAAGGCAACATTACAAATGTGACACATGATTATGTACCATGCTGGGCTCATTTTACAAGTAAGTAAACTCTGATTTAATAAAATAGTGGTTCAGTTGCATTAAAGAGTTACCTAAATTTTGTCGTTGACCCTGCTTAGTAGTGGAAGTGGTTCAAGCTAAGTCACACTCAGAAACTTAGGCATTAGAAGAATCTTGTTGCATGTTGCACTATTTTTTCACTGTTGGCTTTTTTAATGTCAGTTAATGCGTCTCGCTGTGATGTTTTGACACTTCATTGTCACTGTGTGTAGATTATCTGCATATTGCACAAATGTACAATGATCAATACATTTGAGACCCAATACAGCACAAACATGGAAATGAGTGACTGGAGCATACTGATAATTTTTTTTATTATTAGTCGATATTCTTAGCGTGCACACCCTCTTATTAGTGGGGATGTGGCTGTGTTAGGAACACACATTCAAACTCATGTTAAATGGGAGTCAGCACACACCTGCTACCATTTAATGTGCCTCTGATTAACCTAGAACAAAGTTAAACTTTTCTTGCAGGCCTTTCCTGACATTTTTTCTGCTTCATAGCAGAAGCCTGAAGGTTTTGTGCTAACATTGACTGCTATTTGGAACTGTTCCTAATTCCTTCCACCATGACTACAGACCCAGTTCCAGCTGAAGAAAAATATCCCCAAAGCATGATGATGACACTACTATGGTTCACTCTAGGAATGGTGTTCTTTTGGTGATGAGCAATGTTGTGTTTGCGCCAAACATACGTAGGGAAATTTCAACTCGTATGTTTTTGCAAAATGTAGCTTGGGTTGGAAGTTTTTCTTTGTATAAGATAACATTTCCATCTTGTCAGCCTACCCCACAGCCAATAAATATGAAGATGGAAGAAAGTTGTCACATGTACTAAACAGCGACTTTAAACTTGCCAAAAAGTCCCGCAGATCCTTTGTTGCTGTCAGCACCCTCTCTGACCAATTTTATTCTAGTCTTTTTATCAATGTATGTCTCATCTTTTCTAATTTGTTTTTCATGTTCCAGTTCTTAGTAATGCCACTGTTATGCCATATGTTCACCACCCAATGATGACCGTCTTGTCCTTGTTTCATTGTATATTTAATGCATTGGAAATTATATTGGACCCTTCTTTCGATTGATACCTTTGAGGCTTTGAACATTGAGAGTCCTCTGATGCTGTGGAAGCTCCCCGTGCGCTATGGCTGTTGCTGTATGTTAACAACAAAAATGTCAGGAAATGATTACTACAACATCTGATATGTATTTGGGGTTAAACAGAGGCCCTTTAAATGGTGGCAGGTGTCTGCACACTTCCATTTAACGTAAGTTTCAATGTGATTGGTTGATTCGGAACCCAACCACATTCTTTGTTATAAGAGGGTATATGCACACTTGTGCAACCACATTATTTCAGTTGTGTATTTTTTCTTGCACCCACATTATTTTTTCTTCCCCTCTCTAAAAGATTTTCAATTGAGTTATACAGGCTAGAAGGCAATTTGAAATTATTTATCTTGCTCTCATTTTTTCATATCACAAAAACCTGGCATTTTAACAGGAGCGTGTAGACTTTTATATCCATTGAAAGTCTATTTTTGCATTTGCTAAAAGTGGGAAGGCGGCACGGTGGCCGACTGGTTAGAGCGTCAGCCTCACAGTTCTGAGGAGCGGGGTTCAATCCCCGGCCCCGACTGTGTGGAGTTTGCATGTTCTCCCCGTGCCTGCGTGGGTTTTCTCCGGGCACTCCGGTTTTCCTCCCACATCCCAAAAACATGCATAAATTGGAGACTCTAAATTGCCCGTAGGTGTGCATGTGAGTGCGAATGGTTGTCTGTTTGTATGTGCCCTGCGATTGGCTGGCAACCAGTTCAGGGTGCACCCCGCCTCCTGCCCATGACAGCTGGGATAGGCTCCAGCACGCCTGCGACCCTAGTGAGGATAAGCGGCTCAGAAAATGGATGGATGGATGGATAAAAGTGGGAATTGATAAATAAATAAAGTGCAGTGTTAGAACGTGAGAACGCAACTTCGGCAGGGTCCGACATTACGGGGGCCACCACACCGCTGTGTCGAGACACCACCCACGTAGAGACAATGGCCTGCATGGGCCAGTACAAATTTCTAAGTGACTGAATATTTTCGGCTGCCAAAAATGGCCCAAAACTGCCTTTTCAATGTCGATCTGAAATTCTTGTATCACAGAAACATCTCGTCCAAGACAGGATGTAGTGATGACGAACGGAGAAACTGCGACCAGCACTGCCCGGCTGGATAAACAGGCATGCATTCAGGTTAGCCGCAAGACGATAGCCGACTGTTACTGTAAAACTAAGCACACAAAAAAAATAATTACCCTCATTTTATATTTAAATACAACACACACATCGTTTCAGAAATCACCAGCTTTATGCTAACAGTCAATGGAAAACCCTCTTGACAGGTTAGCTAATATTAGCATTTGGTCACAGGAGGGATTTACCTTCAAATAACGAATATTCACACACAAACGCTGTAGTAACACATACAGACAGGTAATATAACAATACACACAGGTATATAGTCTTCCTAATCTGTGAAAAACGTGTTTATTAATGTTACATTGCGACATTTGTTCTTCTACTCTTTTTTTTTTTTTGCTTACATTGAACGGGTAGGTCCATGCATGCATTGCACCGGTCGGAAAATCTCACTCACCGATTATCGGTACTGAAATCGGCAGCATAAAACTCTGGACGGAGCACCTCTAAGTATACATAGTGTACAAAGTGTACACAACATGAAGACGCATTGACATTCCATTGTTGGAATGTCAATGCTAAGTAAATATATTAATAATTTTGTAATTGATTTATTCTTTCAAGCAGTATTATTAATTTGTGCAATTGCAAGGCCTTGATTTTAGTGAGGTTAGCACAGAGTCATCGCCACGAATGCAATTGTACAAATAATTTCTAAAATGGTCTTAAATAAGACGCTAAATATTAAGAAATCACTAAAGATTAATATATCTTTAATATATATATATATATATATTTATATTTATATTTATATTATATCATGACTATACGGGGCCAGTACAAGTTCTGACAGGGCCACCACAACTTGGCGGGCCACCACTCAAAAAGGTTTAATGTCGAACCCTCTTCAGTATAGACTCCTGGTCACCTGTGCTTAGATACTGTTGTGGCTGCAGCTAATCGGAGACGCTTGCTTTGTCCATGTGCTCACAGAGAGCTATAATCACAGTGACTGGATTTAGAATATTAAACTCATGACTAATCAAGTCCTGAGCCGAGAGCCCCTCACATGCCAACTATCGTCATACTGAGCAGCCTTGCCTTCCAGCCAAAGAGGACTCATTATATGGCTCTGCAGTGCTCTTCCAGTCCTCCAATTTGACAATGTCTCCACTTAGAATGCGTTTTTTTCCCCATCTTATTTTCTGAAAGATTACAAGAGCACTTCTTCACCCATCTGCCTTACAACCTTACATCTTTGCATGCTGCGTACACAGATAAGCCTGTTATACACAGCCTGTAGCAATTTTGTGGCATCTTTGTGTACGAAGTGTGTCAGAAAAGTGGTCCCCTTCAAAGTAATCCACTTGGTGCCTAACGCGCCTTCCCAAGGATCTCTGCCACACCTTCATGCACTCCTGGAAGGATTCTTCCGGAATCCTCTGCAGTTCCATTGTCACTGCTATCTTGTTGTCATCCACGTCTTCATAACGGGTCCCCATAGATCTTGACTTGGCCACGAGTTGCCCTGCCACAACTCACTTCTTCTCGCGCACTTAACGAAGCAAGCACCGCAGGATATCTTTGTAGATGCGCTGGTTGATCATCTTGCCCATATTTAAAGGGAAAGGTAGTAGCTTGTAGTTAGGGTTTGAAATATATCTTTTTCTGGCATAAGTCCTGCAACTGAAAAGAGGCTATAGATAACACTAGGTAAGCAATAGAAGTAGAGACAACTGACACTGTTGGTAAAATGCAGATGGCTAATCTCCATAAACCATGAACTATGAATTGTAACATATAAAATATTGAGCTCCTACCCATCCTTACATGCTGAAGGGAACATGAAGAGGAGATTTGAAACTTGTAACTGGTCATAGGAAGCCATTATTACACGATCACAAGTCCTTGTTCAGACATGGACATTCTGGACAAGCCCACTTAACAACATCCAAACAATAAACGTGCAACTAATATTGACTGTGAAAAGAAAGCTTTACATTTCTGGTGTTAAAACTGCTCAGTGCGTTTTTATGATTTTCTAATAAAAATTTCTATTTTACAGTTAATCAAAAGTTAACCTGTATTAACATGCTAAACCTCTCACTTTAGCTTCCTTATGGGGCTCTATTAAATAGGCTTAGCACCATACACCACTATGTGACAAGACTTAGAATCTTGTCTTGCCCAAGCTGAGATTTTAGTTGGCTTAATGCAGTGAAAAGATAGTGACATCGTTAACCGACTTGAATGATACATTATAGTGTGTGTGTAGTGCATCGTTGAGTGCCTAATGCTGAGGTGTGCAGAGCTGCTCGGAGGACTGGAGTTTCCCTACAGCTTGACAGACTTCACGCCATTAAAACCACTGGGTGTTTGTATACAGTACTAATTCACTTGTTACCACACAGTGGGCTGTGATCACTTACTGTTAACAAATGAGAGACGCGCCATTTAAAGCGCTATGCGATTAGATCCTATTATGATGATTTTATCCAACTATACGCTCCAAATCCCCAAATGATTTTTACACTCATTAATTTCACACTCACAAAAGGGGAAATCCCATCGGAGTAAATTCAAGCAGACAAGTTCAGATCATAAGAAATTGGATGTCTAACCGTCTTATCACAGTTCAGTAGCAACTGTTTCTCATCAAAGCCAACGGATGTTTCACTATATCTATGTTTATTGAAGTTATCTGCAAAAAACAACCATAACCGTTTAATTTATTATTACCATGTAATTAAGCTAGTCGTGATGGATATTTGAATTCGACTTTATCACAGTCTTATCACACGTAAGTCAATTCTTACATCAGCCACATTAATACCAAAGTGATTGCACACTTTCTTCATGGCGGTCACCTTCCTCAGAGCCACAGTCACAAAAAGACCAAACAAGATAAGATAAAAGATAAATGTCATTTTTCGCCCACATCTAGCAGCAACCACATAGATATTTACATCCACCAATTAAAAAATTGAATGAAGACTCGTAGAATACTGCATGAAATGCTGATTCACTCCGTGACACTTCTGATATGCCCTTTTTTGTATCCGTCTTAATACACATACAGATTCAGAACGGTTTTAGCTGATCTGATTAACTGGGACATTGACATGAATTGATCATTTGATTGTGTCTCTGGTGGTCACAGTTATCTGTCTCATGATAATCTTTGACTTTATGCCAAGCACATTAGCCAGAGAACATCTATCCAATCCGTTTGCTCGTAATAGCGATGAGAAGGTTCAGCAAAAATTGGGGCAGCAGGATTTGGATATTGGTACTTGGCTTGGGCCATTTATCCATCCACCCATCCATCCATATACTTTATACAGTAAATACGGTAGGTACAATTAACAGGAAATAATACTGAACTGATTTCTATAAAACTTTGTAGCAAGGTGGCTCATGGGCCATCAAAGGATAAGAAAAAAAAAAGACTTCACTGTTGAGTCATTATTACATCAATGGAGCAATCCGCCCGCCAGAATCATAATAGCACAGCCCGCCTATTCATCATTCTCCGTGCACCAGGAAGTAGTCGACTAAGAAACAAACAAATGGATAACAAACACAAATGCGTGAATCCTTGAGAGCATCTACAGATTACAACCACTACAATTACTAAAGTATTGACCAGGACGGTTTCAAAAATTGAATCAATTGTGAAGAAAACAAGCGCGGCATAGTTTTTACAAGACACTTAATAATTTGAACTTCCTGACTCTTGTGTTTCAGATGACGATCAATAATCAAGTAACCAGCTAATCTGTAGAGCCTACTGCCTTCTACCATGTCCCACTCGCAGCACTCGCAGCGAGGCACCCATGGCCGCGCCATGAGCTCTGAGGAGAGGTGCTCCGTGATGGTCAACAAGACTTCCACACCGGTGCACAAGAGTGCATCATCCTCTTCTTCGTCCCAGCGTGACAGCCGGCAGGTACTGTACCTTTCAAGCCCCAACAAGCATTGTAACAGTTACAAAAAGAAGCAGTGAGCCCAAAAATATACTACTTTGTTACATTTTAATGAAATGGTAATTGTTAGGTATTATACAGCGTGTCCCAAAAGTCACTACATACTCATTTTTTTCTATATTATTTCAGGTATCAGTCGGACAGACGAGAGCCCATCAGCATTTGACAGTTTAGTCTGCAGTTTTTGTAAGCCTACCACTCGTTTGCCCATGGCTTGCCAATTTACATGGAAGCAGTGTTGCAAAATTGCCACCTGGCAAAAAGTTTTTTCTGTCCCCCACTGCAGTTCAGTGCCAGTTTCAGAAGCTCTATGGCAGTCATGCTGCTCCAATGCAAAGTACAATTTTGCGCTATCCATGGCAAGTTTCTCGAAACAGCATCTGTTCTTGACAAACCACATAGCGGAAGGCCTTCTAGTGCCACCACTGATGAAAACATCAAACTTCCAGAGCAGGTGTTTACGTAAAGACATGGAAAGTCTATCCAGAGGGCTGTAATGGAATTCAGCATCAACAAAAGTTCGATTCAGCGGAAGCTTCGAAGAGTGATATAGCTTTACCCGTAACAACTTCAGGTTGTTCAAAGGCTTCAAAGCTTTTATCACTATTCCAAGCATCCGCTGAGTCGAGCTTTCGTGGATGCTGAGCTCCAGTGCAGCCCTCCGGGTAGACTTTCGAATGCTTTGTGCGATTGCCTGCTCGATGAGTTCGATGTTTTCATCTCTAGTGGTAGGCCTTCCTCTGTGTGGTTTGTCAAAAACATATCCTGTTCCGTGAAGTTTGCCATGGATAGCATAAACTGTACGAAGTATCAGTGCAGCATGAGGGCCATAAAGCTTCTCAAACTGGCACTGAACTTCAGCCGCGCACAGAAGAACTTGCCAGACAGCAATTTTGCTATTCTTACAAAAACTCAAAAGTCTTAAGCTTTCAAACGCTGATAGCCTCACGTCTGTCCGAATAATATCTGAAACAAAATAGAAAAAAGGAAGTCTAAAGTGACTTTTGGGGCACCCTGTATATATAGGACGGAAAAAATAATGAAGCAAATTTTTCCACTGAATGAAAGTGGAAGCTATGGCATCACCACTTTACCATCGGCACCAGGTTCTAAATATTTTATGAGGGACTGTTGGAGGCTTGGTGCTCTTTTGGTCATGTGGCACGCTGTGGTATGCTGGGTGGGAGCCTATGTTCTCATCGGAGTGCTCTAAGGAGGAAAGGGACTTAGTTTGATGAGAGCTGAGGCCTGTTAGGAAGCGCACAGTTGAGTCCTTGAGGCTGGATAATGCAGACAGTTAAACATCCTCCTCCTTCACTGTTCATTGTTTCTTAATGGCTCTTGATAACGTCGTCTTCCTGGGTGAAAGCGTAAAGTATTCCATCAACTGAAATTACGATGATCTACTTATTCACCTTTTCTCATTTATCTCCTAAAATGACCTTATAAAAGGTCAGGAACTGGCAAAGCTGCAGCCACGGAAATTCAAGAAATTCAATCTTTGTCTTGTTAGTAGAAAGCTCCAAGTTAGAGAGCAGAGGGGGTAGGAACGCGTTACATTTACTCAAGTAGCATTTTGGATAAATTGTACTTGTCAGAGTAGTTTTAATGCAGCATAAGAAACTGTACTTTTACTCCGTTACAATGATCTACATGCCGCTCGCTACTTGTATTTATCAATTATTGCATATTTATCGATTTTGATCTGTTTAGACTACGACTTCCACATTGGGCGCTCTTTGTTTTAATACAATGTAACCACTAGTGACGTTGAACTCTAATTCACCAATTGAACGACACAAGACAGTCACATGACCGCACACAACGTGTTCTATTGGGCTGAGATATAAACACGAGATACGCCAGCCCGGCTAACTGATGTGCCTACGTTGCAGCCACGTTGGGAAGGTCACCGTTCCCATAGAAGCCAAGGGCGCGTGGCTGTATTTACATTTCAGACAAGAACAACAACAGCTTTCATGCATTGTATTATTTGCCTGGGACTGTCTGCCCAAATGTGGATATTCCATCCCACATCTAAGTTGAGAACAGCTTGCGGTCAGTTTCAGATGTTTTTGTTATTTGTTTGGCTGTGCATATTAGCCCGCATTAGCCCTATTTTATGGTCATAAATTACTGTCAAACATTTGGGTACGTGCTAATCTCGTTCACACACACACGCTTGTGCACGCACTACCCACACACACACACACACACACACACACACGCACACACTTCACATTCACATTTTATTGAGTTATAGTTTAATTTTAGTTGTATTTCATTTGACATTCATGCTCTGACAAATCAGAAGTTACCATTTACTGAGAATTTTTAATTTTTTCACTGAGTAATTTCTAACAGTTAAGTAATTTTCGGGAGGAGAGCTTTTTACTTGTACTTAAGTAATATTACTTTCAAGTAACAGTATTCATACTTGAGTACAATATTTGGCTACTCTACCCGCCTCTGTTAGAGAGCATTGTATTTATGGTAAAATAATACTAGTAATGCTCTAGTTCTGCTAAATAGTGTAGTAGGGGAGTTCCCGTGGTCAATCCAGATACAGTTCATTATTTATCAACCACACAGGTAATTCAGATGATTGTTGAGGGACATATTTTGACTTTTCTATACATTTCATCCACAGATTTATGATATAATCAATTTCTACTCTATATTGAAAACAAATAATTCATTATATCCATAATTCTAAGCATGACAAATGCCTACGTTGGAAGAACGGCTGTTGAACCTTGAGCCTGAACATTGCTGATGCTGATGGTACTATTTAGTATTTTGTATTTTCTGTGCACGCTGATCGTTCCCTTTATGCCCACAAAGGAGGCACAGAAGATACGTGGGAAAGTGTTAGGCTAGTTTGGCTGGGCCCCAGTTTTTGTTGAAAAATAATAGGTGGACAGTTTCTTGATGGGAAGCCTTTAATGAGATCCAGCCCCCATTTTCAAATCAATACTTGACACGTTCCCCATTTGCTGACAGTGACTTGCTCGTACATTTATTGTGGTGTTATGTGTTAATTTGTCCATGTCCAACTTTGTATTTGTTAGTGGCTCACTAAAATCACTATAGATCAATCAGTCATGTTTTTAAATATCACATTGACTTTACAAATGTTCTTGGGAATTAAGGAATATCTACAGGTATGCATACCTGTAGATATTCCTTATTACTTGTCCTCATTAGGGTAGCAGGTGGGCTGTAGCCGAACTGAGCTGACTTTCGAACTGAGCTGACTACTCACATTCACACAGATGGACACTTAAGTCTTCAATTAATTAATCAAACATTCATGTTTTGGGAATGTGGTTGAAAGCCAGAGTACACTGGGGAAAAACCACACAAGTACAGTGAAAATTTGCTCACGCCACTCAACAGGACCTGAGTCGAGATTGAAACCCAGAACCTCTCGACGGTCAGGCAGACGTGCTTGGGCGGAGGCGTAAAACCACAAGGCAGTCATTGAAGCTTTTCCTATTCCATGACCAGTTACTACTGTAGCTTTGACATGCATAAAGGTTGCATTACACTCCCTAAAGGACACTTACACTGCATGCACAGTTGCTCTTAAACTGACAATTTCAACAGAAGTACAAGTGTGCTGCCACTTCTTTCAATCATCATTACTTGTCTAACGGGATGTTTGGCCTCCATAATCACCCTTGAATTATGAATAGTGTAGAAGTGGTGGAATCTCTTTGGTAATGCTCCTTGGTACTCCCTCAGACTCAGGGACATTTACTCCTTAGGAGGCATTGCAGAAGCAGATGTGTGCATGAAAAACTCATCGGAAGTGGGACACTGCACTGATATTTATAGTGATGATTTAGCTTAACATGTCCAGGAGGAGTGCTTGTCCTTGCGCAGTGAGAGTGTTACTGTAATAATTTAATTCATTGCAGGCATCAAAATTGGTACAATGCTCTCTGCAGGTTGGGAATGAAAAGACTCGATTAAACCATTATGTGTTAAATGTTCCCGCAACACAAAATATTGCTTTTCACAGAAAAGTGTGATATGATCAAGTGAAAAAAAGGGGGAGTAGACCAAGCTATTTACATCTTAGCAAAGAAGACTCACTCACTCACTCGTTTAAATTATTCTGCAGTAAGATCAATAAATGTGAGCAGGGTGCATGAAATCAAATTGGCTTCATTCATTTATGCTTTGAGGGTCAAAGAACAGGAGTTGTCTGGCATGAACAGTAAAGCAAAGCAAGGAAGCAACTTCCCTGCCTGTTTGGAAACAGTCTAAAGCTGTAACGTGACCGCAAAGCCATAGAGACAACCTCTTTAGTATACCCACTCATGTGTCCGTTGCATGACCTCTAATCATCCCGCCCATCCCTGGGGGCTTTCCTGGAGGGTTCACCTTGGTGCAACAGTCTTCCAACCAACCATCACACTTTAGGCACGATATATGACAGAAAAGTTCCATGACTGGTGTCACAAAAGATATGCAAACACAAAAGAGGGGTTTTCTCCTTCAGTGTGGGCAAGACGATCAACTAGTGTCGTCTACGACGAGATCCTCCTGCATTTGCTTTGGTCTGTGCACGAGAAGAGGCGAGAGTTGTGGCAGAACAACTTGTGGCTGCTTCACCATGACAACACGCCTGCTCACAATGCCCTGAACATCCAAGACTTCCTTTCCGAGTCGAGCAATTTATTTTCCTCTTTCCAAAGCTCAAGAGGGTCATCAAGCGGACCGGTTTTGAAGATGACATCATGATGACAGTGACGACGGAGCTGTGAAGGGTCTCGGAAGAATCCTTCAAGGAGTGCATGAATGTGTGGTAGAGAAGGCTGAGAAAGTGTGTTAGACTCCAGGAGGATTACTTCGAAGAAGAAAACTTTTGTGACACCAGTACTAGAACCTTTCGGACACACTTTGTATAGTAGTCTTGTGGGGAGTATAACTCAGGAGCAGTGTGGTGAAGGTTTTTCCCATGGCCAGATAGGGAGGGTGCCTCCTCATGTCTGAGGCTGTAATGCATTAATGTGCTGCTCATTTCATAGTGCATCACACGGTGGACTATGTAATGACCAGCTCGGTCAAAGTATAGGGCATCCACTTCTTTTTTTACATTGCCTTGAATATTGATGTACTTTTTGCTAATTAAGTTGTACACCCCCAATAGCTCAAGGCCACTGACAGGAGGGCGTAGGGTGTTCACAGGAGACGCATTACCTCATTACCAAACAGATCTGTTCAGCTGGTCTTTTGATTAAACAAGCTGTTGTCACCTTTTCTTAAGTGCTTTGCCTACCAATGTCAGGCGTCCTCAAATATATGTACTGAAGGTTACATCAGGCTCAGGAACAAAGATTTACAGTCTGCATATATTATAACTGAGTCAACAAATATATTATGGAATCCTTTGTAGATTATCTGGATGGTAATCACATTTATCCTTAAGTCGTATCCCCAAAATCAAATTTGGGACTACCCAATTGTGGAGAATACCACTGACTTTAATGCCCTTCTCTCTGGGCAGTGGGGTAATACCTGTCCCTGCCTGACCTTGCCGTCTCTTTGCTCCAGAGACGTTGCTTTGATTTACAGACCCACTAAAAACAAGAAGCGCATAGTCAGGATGAAGCTAATGGAGGAGAAATACTCAGAGCACATGAGGGATGTGATAGGGGGAACACAAACATTACGCGAGAGAAACGAATGAAGAGTTTCCTCCATGAGACTGCGGGCATGAGAGTCATCTTTTTTTTTCTTCTAACATGTACATCTCCCCTTCTGGAGGAACAAGCAGATCAATTCTGAGACTGCATTGTTTTGTTCTACTTCAGGAGACAGACAGCTGGGAAATCATCGAGGGGCTGAAAATTGGTCAGAGCAGCATCCAGAGGCCAGATAAACATGAAGGGTTTATGCTGAAGAAGCGGAAATGGCCTCTGAAAGGCTGGCACAAGGTGGGCCCCATTGGCAGCTTTTGTTCTTAGAAAAACACTTTCAAGCAGTAGCTGATAAAAGTTCCCAGTTGGAATAATTGCTGCTTCAAAAAAGGTAGCTCTTCAATACCAATTCAACTGTTATTTTCTTTTTAGACACCCCAAATAAGTCCCTAGCCATCACACCAGCACACAATGCACCATTTTGAAAGAAACATATTTGAATTAACGCTATTGCAGCTACAAACTCACTAGGGATTCATAGTCAGGTTTTGCCCTATTGTTTTTATTAACACAGGGTTGTTTTTTTCCTCTGCAGCGATTTTTTGTTTTGGACAATGGGATGCTGAAGTACTCCAAGTCCCCCATTGATGTAAGTAACCATGACTCAAACCCCCAGGCTCAAGCAGGCCAGCCTGGCAACAATGAGTCAGCTGGAATGTTTGCAGCAAAAGTTGCAGTGTTTGAGTTGCTTTAGCTTTGTGTGTTACACCAAAATGGAAGCATCTTGCTAGACACTAGTGATGAATCAGTAATGAAGACTATGAATGTCAAATGTATTGTTAGGCTCCACCAACCCGTGACCCTAGTGAGGATAAGCGGTAAAGAAAATGGATGGATGCATGGATAAAATAAAAAAACAGTATCCGTATCAAGTAGTAAGAAACTACTGAAGTGTAAAAAAAAAAAACAAGTACTGATGTCGAGATTGAAAATACCAGCTGCATTTATTCTTTACAATACATAATACCTCATTTTATTGAATGTAGTTATAGATAATAGATGCAATAATGTATTGCGCAAAATTATGTCGAGCTTTAATCGTGTGTCTCAGATCCAGAAAGGCAAACTGCATGGCAGCATCGACGTCGGCCTCTCTGTGATGTCCATCAAAAAGAAGGCTCGTCGTATTGACCTGGATACAGAGGAGCATATCTATCATCTCAAGGTAACGCCATGAGTCAATATTGTCATTTCACTATTGACTGAGCCGTCAAGCGGATGGCCGAGATCGCATAAACGCTCTCCTTCTTAGGTAAAATCCCAAGACATCTTTGATGCCTGGGTGTCGAAGTTGCGACATCACCGCCTTTA
This sequence comes from Phycodurus eques, assembly GCF_024500275.1. Classification (NCBI taxonomy): domain Eukaryota; kingdom Metazoa; phylum Chordata; class Actinopteri; order Syngnathiformes; family Syngnathidae; genus Phycodurus; species Phycodurus eques. The sequence goes on from NC_084536.1 coordinate 17,314,672, forward strand.
CCGACAGAACGAGATCGTACGATCTCCTCGGGACGCCTCCATGCGGATGTTCCCTCCATCGGCGGTTGCAGAGTCTCCACAAGCTGCTTCAAGTGTTGGACATGACACCAAGGTCACTTGTGACACAAACTATTGTGAAATGTTCGCAGAAAGTCTTAGTCGTGGAGTGAATTGTCTACCTCTTTGTTAAAAGGTCATTGTGGTCTCTGCAGAGTGATCAGACTAATGGCTGTGAATGTGTGGTCGATTAGTGTCTATTGCTGTAATGGTTACTTGACAGGTAAAATGAATCTGTGCATTAGGATGAGGGAAGTATTTTTCTGTCTGGCGTCTAGACACATTGTGTTCTGCTTCCTTTATCAATGAAAACAGTCTCCACTGTAGACTATTTCCACTGAAGGTGCCAGTATGTTAGACAGTATGTCTAAAGCAGACCATTACATCCCATAGTCAGAATCCAACAGAAAGGAGCTCCCTGAAGTGCTAAGAAAACACTCCATTCCTTCCTCCTGTCTTCCATAATTACATTCTCCCATCCCTTCAGACACAATTTGATATGATGAACATCTATGCATCACCTCATTAGTCTCTTGTCAAAAGAAAACCTGCCAATCAAATTAATATTTCTTCCAGCTGTACCTCATTTAAAAACTAAACGATTACAAATGGAAAGGGCTGCTGCTGTTTATTTTTTAATTCTGTATGGTTTGACAGAGCAGCACCTTTCCTGAGTAATGACAATACAGTGCCCCCCGCATAGTTGCCATTCGGTATTCATGAATTTGCGGCTTTCTTTAGTGAACCTATCCCCGTTACTCATTGAAAACTAATCCTAGTCACTATTTTTGTGCTCAGGCCAAAGCAAAGTCTAACAAAAAAATATTGGCCTAGGGCCAGGAAACCATGTTGAAGTGAGGGGATGAGCTTCATTTATTCAGAATAGACACTGACAACCACAAAACCTTTTTTGTGGTTGTCAGTTATAGATTTTCACTATTTGTGACTGAACACTATTTGTGACTGTACTGTGTTTATTTTTTGTCCTATTTTTTATTTTTATTTTTTTTTAAATATGACACCAACCCTTGTATCCCTCTAAAGCAAGTTAAACCCAGTGGGTTGCCATGGCAAACACCAGTCCCCACCAACAGCAGCCTGCCAGTCTCCTACAGCAACGGTCAGAGCAAGGTGGCTGCTTGGCTGCAAGAATCCGAGGAAATGGACAAATGTGCAGAAGGTGTGTTTCTGTTGTCTATGTTCATTTTGGGAGGATGCACGATTCTTGCAAATATCCTCTCAGTGTGTGTCCAGCAGTTATCCCTGATAACATACTGTCATCGTAATCAGCATCTTTCAACAATAAAATCATTTCAGATCTTGCGCGTTGCCAGTCCAACTTGGCCGAGCTGAGTGGCCTCTTGCAGAGTCTGGAGATTTTACAAAGGACTCAGTCGGCACCCAACTTTGCAGATATGCAGGTTGAAAACACACGCACACGCACGCACACACACACGCACTCACACACACACACACACACACACACACACACTCATATGGGGTACTAGCGTGCACTGATGTAGAGAGGCCACATTTGGAGTTCTGTGTGACTTGGCTTTTGTGTATTTATTTAAAATATACAGGTTGCCCAAAAGTCACTTCACACTTTTTCTGTTCGGTTCAGGTATCATTTGGACAGACGTGAGGCTGTCAACTTTTGACAGTTTAGGTTTTGCAGTTTTTGTAAGCATTTAATTCCCTTGCCCATCACATTGAAGCAACATTGCAAAATAAAACTTGCCACCTGACAAGAGGTTTTTCTGTCCCCGACTACAGTTCAGCACCAGTTTAAGAAGCTTCATGGTTGTCACACCGCTCCACCACATTACGCTATCCATGGCCATCTCTTGAAACAGAATCTGTTTTTGACAGCATGCAGCGGAAGACCTGCGACTACCACCACTTACGAACAAAATCAAACTTCTCGAGCAGGCGTTAGAGCTTTTGTGGATGCTGAGTTCGAGTGCAGCCTTCCGTATAGACTTTCTCTCATCTGCTCTGGGAATTTTTTATTTTTATTTTTTTCCATCAGCGGTAGTAGTAGCAGGCCTTCCCTTGCGTCCATCCATCCATTTTCTGAGCCGCTTCTCCTCACTAGGGTCGTGGGCGTGCTGGAGCCTATCCCAGCTGTCATCGGGCAGGAGGCGGGGTACACCCTGAACTGGTTGCCAGCCAATCGCAGGGCACATAGAAACAAACAACCATTCGCACTCACAGTCATGCCTACGGGCAATTTAGAGTCTCCAATTCATGCATGTTTTTGGGATGTGGGAGGAAACCGAAGTGCCCGGAGAAAACCCACGCAGGCACGGGGAGAACATGCAAACTCCACACAGGCGGGGCCGGGGATTGAACCCACAGTCCTCAGAACTGTGAGGCTGACGCTCTAACCAGTCGGCCACCGTGCCTTCCCTTGCGTAGTTTGTCAAAATAAGATCCTGTTTTGAGAAACTTGCCATTGATAAATTGTACTACATGACGCAATTAGGCAACGCTGCTCTAATGCCAATTGGCACGCCATGCGCAAAGAAATGATAGGCTTACAAAAACTGCAAAGCCTAAGCTGTCAAATGCGGATGATGGTCAACATCTTTCCGAATGATACCTGAAACAAAATAGAAAAATGGAAGTGTGTAGTAACTTCTGTTTCGTAGCTTGTCTTATTTTTTATGTGATAAACAACATATAGTGTGCATGAAGGAGCTCAGAAGCCTCTTTCACTTTAGCAAAAAAAAAAAACATGAGGTTTGCCAGTCTAAGAAAGTGTCAGTTTCCTCCATTCTATTCCCAGACAGACAGCATTCATTCATGCTTATCCACAGACAGAATTCAGTTATGCTTATCACCACCATCAACAGCTTAGCGCCACTCATCATATTTGCCTCAGAATTTTGTTTGCTACTCATTCGTTGGAATGTTGTCTGATTTCTAACTTCACAACAGTCAATTTATGTCGACTTTTGCTTTTGTGTGAATGTGTTGTCTTATTAACCACTCGACTGCATACTGTCATCCACATTTGCCACATAGACGGCTTGCGTAGAATTGTCAAAGAAAGAAAAGCGAATGAACAGAAGATGGAGGACAAAAAGTGTCGGCAAAGATGCAAAATTCCAGCTTCAGGTACCACTTTTTTGTTTTGTTTTGTTGTGCGCCACAAACACGAAAAGAAGCCTGACTCAGTCTCTCAGACATGATTATGATTTTGTGAAAGTCTTGCTTGAAACCCCCCCAGAGCAGAGGTCTCGAATTTAAAATAACAAGTTGAACAAATGTTTTTACTTTTTATTTAGTCTTTTTAGCTTAAAACTTACATTAATGGTTGTGGGATCTTTTTTTTGTGTGTGTGCGCCCAGTTTTGCTCTCATTTTGCTTAGCATATTGTGTGCTTCCTATAAAAACACTGGGCTTTCATTCACAGAGGTTTTACACAGATAAAAGAGTAAAAAGCATTTGACCGTGCGTGCTTGATTTGCAAACATCTCTACGATGAATCCCTCTCATAATATCGTAGTGCATAATATGTATTTGACTTCCATGGAATAACTTTACAGACACAACATGACTGCGCTTCTCAGTTGATTAACCCGCATCGTCTCTCTTTAGGTCCCGCTATCATCCAGCATGTCGCCTGTCCGCCTCCACTCATCCAACCCTAACCTCTGCGCCGAGATGGGGGACTTTCAAGCTCCCGTCTCCCGGCTGACAGACAGCGTAGAGTGTACCAGTGACTACATTAAACTGCAGGAGGAGTTCTGCACCATTGCCCAAAAAGGTAAGCATACAACCCCAATTCCAATGTCGTTGGGAGGTTGTGTTAAACATAAATAAAAACAGAATACAATGATTTGCCAAATCATGTTCAACCTATATTTAATTGAATACACTACAAAGACAAGATAATTAATGTTCAAACTGATAAAACTTTATTGTTTTTAGCAAATAATCATTAACTTAGAATTTTATGGCTGCAACATGTTCCAGAAAACCTGGGACAGGTGGAAAAAAAGACTGGGAAAGTTGAGGAATGCTCATCAAACACCTGTTTGGAACATTACACAGGTGAACAGGCTAATTGGAAACAGGTGGGTGCCATGATTGGGTATAAAAGGAGCTTCCCTGAATTGTTCAGTCATTCACAAGCAAAGGTGGGGCGAGGTTCACCTCTTTGTGAACAAGTGCGTGAGAAAATAGTCGAACAACTTAAGGACAATGTTCCTCAACGTACAATTGCAAGGAAATTTAGGGATTTAATCATCTGCCGTCCATAATATCATCAAAAGGTTCAGAGAATCTGAAGAAATCACTGCATAGTAAGCGGCAAGGCCGAAAACCAATATTGAATGCCCGTGACCTTCAATCCCTCAGGCGGCACTGCATCAAAAACCTACATCAATGTGTAAAGGATATCACCACATGGGCTCAGGAACACTTCAGAAAACCAATGTCAGTAAATACAGTTCTGCGCTATATCCGTAAGTGCAACTTGAAACTCTACTATGCAAAGCAAAAAACACTTATCAACAACACCCAGAAATGCCGCCGGCTTCTCTGGGCCCGAGCTCATCTAAGATGGACTGATGCAAAATGGAAAAGTGTTCTGTGGTCCGATGAGTCCACATTTCAAATTGTTTTTGGAAATTGTGGACCTCGTGTCCTCCAAGCCAAAGAGGAAAAGAACCAACCGGACTGTTATGGACGCAAAGTTCAAAAGCCAGCATCTGTGATGGTATGGGGCTGTGTTAGTGCCAATGGCATGGGTAACTTACACATCTGTGAAGGCACCATTAATGCTGAAAGGTACATACAGGTTTTGGAGAAACATATGCTGCCATCCAAGCAACGTCTTTTTCATGGATGCCCCTGCTTATTTCAGCAAGACAATGCCAAACCACATTCTGCACGTGTTACAACAGCGTGGCTTCATAGTAAAAGAGTGCAGGTACTAGACTGGCCTGCCAGCAGTCCAGACCTGTTTCCCATTGAAAATGTATAGCGCATTATGAAGCGTAAAATACGTCGACGGAGACCCCGGACTGTTGAACAGCTGAAGTTGACATCAAGCAAGAATGGGATAGAATTTCACCTACAAAGCTTCAACAATTAGTGTCCTCAGTTCCCAAATGTTTATTGAATGTTGTTAAAAGAAAAGGTGATGTAACACAGTGGTAAACATGACCCTGTCCCAGCTTTTTTGGAACGTATTGCAGCCGTAAAATTCAAAGTTAATGATTATTTGCTAAAAACAATCAAGTTTATCAGTTTGAACATTACATATCTTGTCTTTGTAGTGCATTCAATTAAATATAGGTCGAACATGATTTGCAAATCCTTGTATTCTGTTTTTATTTATGTTTAACACAATGTCCCAGCTTCATTGGAATTGGGGTTGTGCATTGTCTGCGATTGTCATTGCGATTTCCAAAAGTTCATCGCAAATAGTGTGGGAGCCTGAACAATATGCATTTGTAGCAGCATAACATTAATTTATGAATATGAAGTTCAATGGGGACGTCTCAAAGGGACCTTATGGTGATATTGACTCAGTAATACATTTTATTAGAAACACCTTTGATTTTACACAGCAGAAACTATCATTTTGGATTTGCGTTACTCCCAACTTTAGAAAGACAGTTGTATTGTTATTTTGGTGGGGTGGATGGTTTCCATTGCTCGCCATAATGTAATGGGTTCTTCCTGCTGTTTACTGTTTAGTATGTCAAAATGGTACTGTACATCATGTTCGGCCTTGTTTACCAAAGAAATATTTGGTCAAAGGTGTTCAACATGTGCAGCTGGCCTAAAGAATATATGTGGCTGCTTATGTAGACGGGCAGTGGACAGTGAGGCATGTCACATGTGTGATGCCGTGCCGCTGCAGTTGACTGCCATCGCTAGCTCGGAGGCACTTCTGCATTATATAATATAGTCAGCGACGGCATCGCTCTCTGGCTTCCCTCTGCATGCTCAGAAGGCAATTTTACATCCCATCGCATCGATGTGCTCCTAAATGCCTCCAAGATTTGCATTTTGTAGACTGCAATTCTGTGCCAAACAACTCAATGTGGTCACTAACATTATATTATCCTCTCAGTCTTCCACTTACGTAATATGTATTAAGAACGGTACGTTGCATTTACGCACCAAGTCAAATCAGCTGATGCGAAAGAATCGTGCTGCGCGAATGATCATTGTGCCCTTTTTGCGTCATTCTGTGTGCAGTCCACACGCTGCTCAAGTCGGCCTTCAACACAGTAGCCATAGAGAAAGAAAAGATCAAGCAGATTCTGTCTGACCAGGACCAGTCTGACCACTCAGCCCAGATCAACTCCCTCAGGAAGTCTCTGTCACAGGTAATGAGCCTGTCCTCAAGCCAGTGTGTAATGAATGTGTCTGTCAAGACACATCTGCTGCTTAGTATGCCACTGGTTGCCAGGGAACCATCAAGAAAAGTGCTGACTCGATAATTACTACAATTTAAATACAACTATACTATGGCTACAGTTTTGTGAAGTACTGTACAGTATATTCAAAAGCTGACAGGGAGTCAGCGCTGTCCCAGCATGAAGAGATGTGTGAGATCGTTGCGGCCCAATTGTCTTCTCATAATAATTGGTGAGAAAAAGAAATGTGCCGTGGACTTGACTACTGCTGCTCCTTGGGGGCGTCTTCTCTGCCCCACTAACTTACTGTAATTGGACTGTCCCTCACTAACTGTTTCCATCACACACACATAAAAGCTTATGTGACAACATCGTCCAAAAGCTGGAGGTCACATTTCTTGGCAAAAGCCTTGTGGGAAAAATAATAGTCACCAATCACTACACTGTGAAATTGGAGCGCTTCAATGGTCACAAATCAATATGGTGTCATTGTTTTTTCATTTGAAGCAGTGATATGTTTGGTGTCTTACTCTGGCTGCTCAACAGAAATTGGCAGACTAATTAATAATGATATATGCTGGTGAATCATACAGTAATTACTGTAATGTTTATTTAAACATAATCATTACATCGTTTAGATTGGTCCTCTCCTGCACTACTGGTACTGATGTAATAAGTATGCTGATTTATTTCTTATCCTCCAACAAATATCTTTTGTCTTAATTGGTTGATAAAGTATAAATTAATTTACATCAGACCAACCGATTAAATTTTTGCCCAAGGCCGTGTCCCAAAATGCAGAACTTCGAACCCGACTGAACCGCATCCACTCCGAGTCTGTCCTGTCGGAACAAGTTGTGAGCGTGAATATCATCTCCACTACTGATGAGGTAGGCCACTGTGTTCCTCATGGCTAATTTAGGGCTCCCATATTGATAAAACAACAGGGCAGCCAGGTAGTTATATTATTGGTTTCCTGCCTTATTGATCGATGGCCTTTCCGATTTTATGGTTTCTTCAGGAGAGGCTCAGTAATGTTTTAAGGGCTCATTATTCAATGCAGATGCTGACTTAAATGTTATGGGAAAATGACTAATTGCAAATGGATGGAAGCTTGCCATAAAATGAACTCCCGTGCCTTTCTGTCACTGTTCTCATGCGCGTCTCACGTGTTCACGATTGTCGGCAGGTTGTAGAGCACATGGGGATCCCTCTGACTCAGCAGACTTCCAATGAAAGTCGACTCTCCATGTCGGAGTCTGTATCCGAGTTTTTTGACGCCCAGGAAGTGCTTCTCTCAGCCAGCTCGTCAGAGAATGAGGTAATTTGAGTCTTTGGGGTGGAGCGCGAGGACCATAATGTAGACCCCGGATTAGTTAGCAACTAATGAGACTGGCCTGCAAGGTTAAAATAGCAGAATTAATGGAAACTCAATCATAGTCAGGCACTTAGAAGGGCTCCCTGTTAATTGGGGCAGACGCCTCATCCCTCATTTGGCTTCAATATGGTCTTTTATTTCTTTATGTTTAATTAGAACAATGCTTCCAGCTCTGTTTAAAAGAACAATTAGGCCACTTGAACCCATCATTTCTGTCTGCTAACTCTCTGTAGCCTCTGAGGGGCTATTAAAGAGGGTTGCTCTCCAGGCATGCATTGACCCATGTGAAGGATCACTCTCATAGGACATTTATCACACTGTAGCATGAAGGCAGGCCCATTCAGACCCGTGTTGGCCAAACGTAAAGCACCAGGAGACTGCCACACGGGCCAATACAGATGTGCTTGCATGAAAAATGTGCTGTAGTCTCTCGCCTCGTGATAGCTGCAGTACTGTGCTGCAGCTTATTCCCCTTGGGGAAACTGCAGAGAGTGCAGCCAAACCTGCCTGCAGTTTGTGTCCAACTATCCTGAATCTCCCCCTCTACCTGTTCCACTTACAGGGCTCAGACGATGAGTCGTACGTCAGCGATGTGAGCGATAACATCTCAGAGGACAATGCCAGTGTGACCGATAACGTCTCCAGGCAAAGTAGGTCCACCTCGTTCTGCACCGTCACTAACTTCGATTCAGCATTTTCCAGTTTTGTGTCAGGAATAGGGTGCAATGACTCAACAGAGGATCCTACTCTGAGGAAACTATAAACACTGACACGCTCACACGCTGGTAAGGCGCTTGGCGAGCTCCTTTATCATTGTGGCTGAAGCCACGGACTTTCCTGGGCTGCTCTGTACCAAGATCTTTTCTTAGGCTTTATGAGCCGCCTGTGTGGAGAGGGATGGGCTCTCCCTCTTTCATCTCTGTCACACCCCAAACACTTTTAGCAATACATAAAAGTAAGGGAGCTTTCAGTAGTCTAGTCTTGGAAACGTCAAGGTCATGCGGACACAGTGGTAGGCATTAAAAGTAAACAAAACCGCAAAACTCAGCATGCAGTTTAGCAGGAGTCAAGTGAATAATCCAGTTTCAACACAAGTTGCACCCCGATATGAGAGTAGAACTATATATTCTATATACAGTTGCATCACAATAAATTAAGAGTATTGCCGAAGTTAATTTCAGTAGCTTAATTGAAAAAGTAAAACTCATGTACTATGCAGATTGATTAAACCCTCATGAAAATAGTTTTCAGAAGACCAATTTCTAACTAACTTCTATATTATTGTGACTGAAGCAATATTCTAATTTCTTGAGAGGTGATTTTTTTTTTGTTAGCTGGAAGCTACATTCATTAAAATTATACAAGAAAATCATATTTCACTAGGTGTAGTGAACCTATGAGTTTGTATTTCCTAATGGAACTACTGAAATAAATTGAGTTTTCAATAATATTCTAACCAACTGAGATTCATCTGAACATGTTAAATGGGATTTTCCATGTCAAATGTAAATGAAATCTGGATCAGATCCAGATGCAATTACAGCTTCTGATCCTGTATACTTGTAACAATCTGAATTTACATGACATTTCATTCGTTCACTGACAGTGTAGTGGCTTACTTGCCTGACTTCTGTGCAGGCAGCGTGGGTTTAGTTCCCACTCAATGACGGGGTGAATGTGAGTGCGAACAGTTGTCCATCTCTATATGTGTAATCTGATGGACGGTGACCAGTCCAGGGTCTAGTCTGCCTCTCACTCAAAGTCAGTTGAACAGGATGAGCAACGTGGAAAATGGGTGAATGGACAGATTTGACTGATATATATTTTCACATAAAGAAAAAGCCAAATTGAGTTTTTTCTCTTTTCAGTGGCCAACGGAGACTTTGCTGGCTGTGCCTTCCGTAACGGCCGGCGCATCTGCCTGCCGGCGCCCTGTCCCGACACCGGCAACATCAACCTGTGGAACATCTTGCGAAACAACATAGGCAAGGACCTGTCCAAAGTGTCCATGCCCGTGGAGCTCAATGAGCCTCTCAACACGCTGCAGCGCATGTGTGAAGAGCTGGAGTACAGCGAGCTGCTGGACAAGGCCGCTGAGACGGAGGATCCCTTTGAACGCATGGTAAACCTCAAGTACCACCCAAAAACATTTCTTGGCTCTCCAAGTACCAATATAATGACCAACTTGAAAATACTGTACTTACTTTCTTATCTGTAAAGATTTTTTTTTATCTGTGGAAGTTAATGCCCGTAAAAAAAAAAAAACGGTTGCAAAGCTTGTTTCGCATCAGGAAAAATAAAGCAAATCCAAGACGGGAAAAACTTTTTCTATAAGCGACGAGGGGAGAAAAAAAAAAAAGGAAATAAAATGTTTGTGTAACAAAATGGTCATTTTGTTTTAAGGCCATATCGTTCGCCTATAAACACACATCCACACCTAAAGGCCTCAGCACAGGTTTTAACCTAGGCCAAGATGTGAGCGGCTATACCACTGTGCCTCCCTGCCAGGCGACAGGATGCCTCAGTACTTCCTATCTTATTTATAAAACCTGCTAGTCCCTTCTGGTTGATGTCCGAAGTGGTGGTGTTTTGCTTCTGCCAGGTTCTGGTCGCTGCCTTCGCCGTATCAGGCTACTCATCCACCTACTACAGAGCAGGAAGTAAGCCATTCAACCCGCTCCTTGGAGAGACGTACGAATGTATAAGAGAAGACAAGGGCTTCTGTTTTTTCTCTGAACAGGTAAAGACTTGCTCACACGATCTTTCTTACTGGAATCACACTCACTGTGCAAAACATTTGGTACAGCGGTGCCTTCAGATACGAACGACCCGACCCGACCCCCCTTATGAGTCTTTGGAGATACAAGCAATCGCTCAGCTGATTTCTGGCTTCGACGTGAGGAACATTTGAGATACGAGCGCTAAAGAACCATGTAAATTAGCCTTAAAATCCTTCACCTTAAAAACGACTAATACTACTGCAGCTTACTGAGTCTCTTACAGTAGCTGTGAAACTCTTGTGTGTGTGTGTGTCTGAATGACTGTATTGTATTGTGCCCCCCCCCCACCCCAACCCCCCTGTGGCCAGGTCGGACACACCAAAAGGAACTGCAATGAATTAATCATGATTCACAAACAAAATTCTTGTTTCTTTCCATTCTGTTTAACTATGTTATTGCTATATTCTTTTATAAAGTACAATATTATAGAATGCTACTTTCCTTTAAAAAAAAAAATAACATTACCAAATTTGTTGTTGGCCTTTTTGGGAGGAGGCTGTTAAGGTTTCATGGTATTTCCATTGATTTCAATGGGGAAAAGATCATTTATGGTAAGTGTTTTGACTTATAAGTGTATTCACAGAATGAATTAAACTTACATATCAAAACATCACTGCATATCTCATTTATTTATTTATTTATACAAGGTGTTCTAAATATGAAATCATTTGAAATATGAATATCTGAATAAGTACATCACCTAGGCAAACAAAATTAAATAGGGTTCATGTTGAAGAAAAAGATTTATTCATCAAAATTCCAACATTTTTAAACGGCTATAGATTCTATGACGGATTTCACAAAACTTAACGTGTGCGCTGCCTGTGACATGACCCATATTTTCCTTTTTGCCTTCCTTGAATTTTTGTGTTTTTTTTTTTTTTTTACAATTTAAAATGACAGAGTAGTCAGACTTTTTCTTCTCTCAAGGTGAGCCACCATCCTCCCATTTCTGCCTGCCACTGTGAGTCCAAGAACTTCACGTTCTGGCAAGGTAGGCTGCACCTCTGATTTATGGGGGATTTCTGGATGGATGGATGGATAGAATAAAGTTTCAGATGTCCTTGTTATTCCAACATCAATACAATGTAACAATATGTTGCTCTTGACTGGCAGAGTTTTGCTGTTTTTCTCCCCACAGATGTGAGATGGAAAAATAAATTCTGGGGAAAATCAATGGAGATATTGCCAGTCGGGACAGTGAGCCTCATGATTCCCAGGTAACCTCCATACCGACGCACTTATTCTCACTTATGCCTTCAAAACGGCTGCCTAAAAAGCGAGTGAGTCTTAACACACCACACACATGAAGAAATACGGTGGAGCCTGTGGGTTCGAACATCATCTGTCCACAGATGTGTTCCTATTTAGAATACATTTTGTCGCCAATATGAATCCCCTTTATTAAGTGCACAGGCATTGGTTTGCCTTTTTGTGAGATACACCAGTCTTATGTGATGTCATGCACTTTAGTCTTAATTTTTCTGAAAATTGTGGTTGAATTCCAATGTGTTCGACCAGGTGCGAGTCAATGAAATTTTACCTGTAAACTGACACAAAAGTCTGATGTTGTGGTAAGTCCTTCTGGGTGGTTTTCATTTCAAGTCTCACACGCTGCAACTATCTAATGCACTGAGTTTAATGTTTATTTTTTTAGTTTGACCTTCACTTGCATAGAAAAGCCATTTTGTGTATTAGAATATGCTCCAACACAGTGTGCAACGTGCATTTCTGAGGAAATGTAATAAAAAATACACCTACTTGAAAGCAGATTTAGACATGGCGCAAAAAAAAAAGAAATATCAAAGAGGAAGGCAAAAGGGGAAATGTGTGTCAAATCACAGACGGTGCGCATATTGAAGATTTGTGAAGTGTTGTCAAATAGCTAATAAAATCCCCGTTTTATTTTTCAACATGAAGCCAATTTCATTTTGTGTGCCTAGCACATGTAGTTATTCAGATAATTATATACATATATACTATATACACACACACACATATATATATATATATATATATATATATATATTAAATACCCTGAGTTCATATGGCCTACTCCGAGTGGTCACATAGTGAACGTGAGATATTTGATGATCGAAATGGCCTTAAAAACAAAAGTTAAAAGCCTTCCATTTTGCTTCTTTCCACCTGCAGCTACCATGTCTGGGTTCTTGTATTTGATGTGTTCCCTGTGTCTGTTCAGGTTTGGAGATCACTACGAATGGAACAAAGTGACCACGTGTGTCCACAACATCCTCAGTGGCCGGCGGTGGATCGAACACTACGGCGAGATCACCATCAGGAACACAAAAAGCAGCGCTTGCCTCTGCAAACTCACTTTCGTCAAGGTCATTGGAGGTTTGGTTGGAGCTGGGCCACGTATGGTCTACATGTGCTGATAAGTGGACCCTCCTTCTTTTAGGGGAACTACTGGAGTTCGAACTTGAATGAGATCCAAGGATTTGTGATGGACCAAGAAGGAAAAGTGATCCACAGGCTTTTTGGAAAATGGCACGAGGGGCTTTACTGTGGTGTCCCACCGTCTGCCAAATGTATCTGGAGGCCAGGTAGGCACCTGGATGGGGGATACAATGAACCATTCTAGAGCCACCCTCCCGAGTTGAAAATCCGCAGTTGACCAGATGATTTTTTTTTTTTTAAATAGTTTGACCTCTCCCACACTTTTAACACATTTAAACTTATTAAAATAAACTTAAAATGATTAAAACTCATTTTGAGTATTCATTAGGCAGTGTTCTTGCCTCAAGTTACACAAACATGAAAACACAAAACAAAAGATATAGTATCACCAAAATGTTCAGCCAAAACGTGTCATTGTGTCCAACGAAATTCCGCTAGGTTAATGGTAACATATAATGCAAAAAAACACAGATGAGGTAATGATAATTAGCATTGATTTTTCGGTAATTAAAAAAAACTGTTACTTTAACAGACATGGAGTAGCAACAAATACAAACCGGAATTTAGTGGACCCCCATGTCGTCATGTTTTTTCTTTGGAACCTATCTCCCGTTATTCGCAGGAAATTATTATTATGTTTTTTTTAAACCGTTTTTTTTTCATGGTAAAATAACGTGCAGTATGTTTGTAAGCATCTGAAATGCTATGGCACCTTTTCGAAATGTTTTGGGATCAGAGTCTATGGTATATTTATGGTTTAAACTTTTAATATAGCCAACAACAATCAACTACTCCCATATTTTACCATTCACGTTTGGGCTTGGTAACTAACCCAGCGACTAGCGGTGTCCACTGTATATTCTGCTCTGTGGGAACAACAACTATTACTGGGGTTTAGTTGAGGACCTTCTCTGCCTATTTTTCTTTCTGTTAAAAACATGTTGCATCTCTTCCAGTAGACCTCAGTGTTGCTCAGCATTGCTACACTAAAGCCGTGCGACTTTAAACTCAGACTTGCCTGTATACTATTAAACCAAATTGATTGCTTAAAAATCTGACACATGTCAAACTGGTGGCCCGGGGGCCAGATCTGGCCCACCACATCATTTTATGTGGCCCGCGAAAGCAAATCAAAATTGATAATTGTGTTCTATTATAATAACGTTGAAATATCCCAAGCATTTTTTGTTACCAACCCCCCTTCGAAAAGAAATGTACTACTTGAAAAATGTATTATAGGCTTCTGAATTCCAAAGTAGTTATTCATCAATTTGTCATGTAATTATATGAGGTGATAATTCCTTTATATGGGTTCACAGTCATAACGGCCTTGAGAGGGAAGCCATAATTACAATGTGGCCCGTGACAAAAATGAGTTTGACACCCCTGATCTATGATATAGCGGGTTGCGAAGTGTACCCAAATATTCATGGTACGATATTCGAGAATTCACTTTTTTTTTTTTTTTTTTAAACCTATTCTCAGTTATTCGCTGAAAAACCCATTGTTCAAACCTATAGGCAAATGGAGTAGAATGTAAACTTTTTGGGGGGTGAGCCAATTAGTTGTGGATTCCGGGTATTCGCTGCAGGGCTCGGTCCCTATCCCACTGTACTTCTAATGCTGATCATCTTCTTGCTAGGCTCCATGCCCACAGACTACGAGCTATATTACGGCTTCACCAGGTTCGCCACTGAACTCAACGAGCTTTGTCCCGAGTTGAAAGACGTCCTGCCGCGAACGGACGCACGATTCAGACCCGATCAAAGGTCACAAGACCACCAGCAAACACAAACTCCACAAAGTGGATAGCAACTTTAGTAAATCAATGTGCACTCTGGTTCACACCAGGTACCTAGAAGAGGCAAACTTGGAGCTGGCCGCCTCCGAGAAGCAGCGAATCGAAGACTTGCAGAGGACAAGGAGGAAGTGGAATGAAGAGAATAATGTGATACAAGAGCCTTGCTTCTTCAAGTAAGACACTGCACTCATTCATCATACATTCACCCTGGCTTACGAAACTTTGCCTATTCATTTCCATTATTTCTGCCGTTAATTTGCATAAACATTTAGTCCCTTTCTGACTGCGGTGCATTGTCAAGGCTCTAGTGTGTGCATCACAATGACGTGGGAGTTAAGGGCAAAGTGCGACTAACTGTCCTTGGCAATACAAGAACTAAAGAAGGAAATAAAAAAAGAAAGAAAGAAAGGAAGAAAAGTCCACAACAGAATACAGGTCACAATTTTCTGGTACTAACGGCTTTATTTTTGTTACAGGAAAGTGGTTGATGCTAATCACAGGGAACGTTGGGTGTCCAACAACATGTATTGGGAGCTGCGCAAAACCCCCGGATTTATCAACATGGAACCTACAGTGAGCCTGTGGTAGCCCACCGCCCCTCGCTCCCCTCCTCACATTGCACCGTCTGACTGCACACTTGAGATGTGAGGAGAAACACTAACACACACATTTGGACGTGAGCGAGCCCTGCTGGGGCTCTTTGGCCCGCCCTGATTGGTGGGAAGCTGTCAAGAGGAGCGTCACCTTCATTGTGCTTGCGAAGGTACAAGTCCCGCGCGGATCTTTTTCAGCTAGTTAAACGACTCCCGAGTCGGCCTTAAACGCGTACACCCATACTTAGCTACAACCACGTGCATGCTTGAGAGCTTTCACTGGCATCCGGCCATATTTAATACATTACTCTTGTAGAAAAACTGATATTTTTATAAAATATCTTAGCAGATTTTATTTATTTTTTGCCTTTTAATACAATTTGTGATGGGGAACAACTTGTCAAGCCACACAGCTGCACGCACACGTCCAATAACATGTTACACTACACAGTGTAACCATGTTCAACTGAAAATCAATAGACAGACAGACACTAGGTAAAAAGTCTCCTCGCTCTCACCTTGTGGACCCCTCACCCCGTCCGTGCCCGCTATCTAATTTTAACCATCTGCATAAAAGCCACTTTGTCCATATATAGTGGTGAGCTTACTTCGCTACACTGCAGGGAGACCCTCTAAACCAGGGGTGGGCAAAGTGCGGCCTGCCGAGAATTTACATTGTGAAGAATCCTGTTATATTTGTTGCATTAATGTAGCCATTTTTTGTGCGTGTAAAACTGGCTAATTTAAATGTTTTTAGTTATTTGTTTTTACTTTTTTCCCCCTAAAACCGGTTCATTAAAATACATTCAGTCATTCATTTTTTTTTCGTAAGTGAATACATGGTAAATGTATTGATTGTAGATATTAGTTTTTGCCATTTTCTTACTCTAAAATGGATTAAAATATATTTATTCATAAAATCAATAGTAATTCAATAATTGGGTGATTGATTGTCAATATTTCGCCATTTCCCCCCTAGAATTGTTACATTAAAAAGTCATTGAATAATTGGGTAATTTATTTTTAATATGATTTTGTATTCAATAATTGGCTAAATTATAATTTCATTAATTAAAAAGAAATGATTGAGGTTGAATTACTATTTTATTATGAAAACAAAATATTTTACATACACATTTTAATAACCATCTGGCCATTTTAAAAATCAAACGAATTACAAAACAAAAAAGTTTGCCCAAACCTGCTCAAAACCCACGTTCAGTGAAGGAGGACTGTACTAGGAGCAAAGTCAAACACCAAAAGAATATACTAATTTATTTATCTGAAGACAGGTGGCTTCATTATTTTACTATAACCACCCAAAGTGCGGTACTATTTTCTATTACGAACGTCTCATCAACACACTTATTACACTACATGGACTTGGACAAAGGTATTGGGGTGACTGGTTGTTGTACCCATGGAAAGTTAAGTTTTTTGGAATGGAGGAGCCTGGGAGAAAACCAGAGTACCCAGAGAGAAAATGCAAACTCCACACAGGAAGGCCCGAGCCAAGACGCAAACGTCCAACCTTGGGACTGTGAGGCAGTTAGCAGATTCTAACCACTAGGATACTGCGCTGCCCTACAAATTAATTCATAGACTGAAGAAGACTTTTTGTCCATGCAGTGTAGTATGTCAGGTTCTGGCAGCTACTTTGTCAACCCTAAGACAGAAGAGCCACCTGCTGCTCACTCAAGGAAAATACAGCTTACTGATACAGGTTTTATTGATCGATTTATTATTATTTAGCTGAACAATAACTAGCAACTAAAACTGATAGATACGACAGCTATTATTGGACGTTTTTTAACACCAGTGCTGACAGACAACATAATTATGGAGTAGAACTTTACTTTTGCTTATGATGTTTGTCTGCACTTTCCCCCCACAACAAGTCTTCAGTTTCATCGCTGTGCCTTAACGCATTTAAGAATGACACACACACACTGCTGGTGAGAAGATGTTCTGCCATTCACATCCATCTGCATCTCTGCTAAGCGATAATAAAGCTAAAAGACTGCGTGTGTTCTTGCTAAACATATGTCTTACAGTAGATTTACACACACAAGCCGTAAAATAGGTTCTTTGCTATGCCGCCATACAACATGCAACCTGAAGTAACTGTAAATACAGCACATCTAGAAAATGAATCCATCCATCCATCCATTTTCTGTAGCGCTTTTCCTCATTAGGGTCGCAGGTGAGCTCGAATCTATCCCAGCTGACTTTGGGCAAGAGGCGGCTTACACCCTGGACTGGTCGACAGCCAATCGCAGAAAGTGGTCATTCTAACAAAAGCGAAACAGTGTTCACCCAGCAGCACAAGCGGAAAATAGAATGGACGCACAGGCATGACGACGCTCCTGGGAGAGAGAAAAAAGTCACCTCCATCTATTGTCCCACCTGCATGTGTAACCTGCCAATGATTGTTGCGGATGCCTTACAGAAAGGTTCTGTTCTTGTTGTGGGCCGGACCGCGTCCGCTCCGTTTCCTGATGGTACCTTCTTTAAAAAGTGCAATTGAAATAAAGTACATATCTTTCCATCAACACTGTACACTGCTGCTACATAGTGCTTGTACTAATAAAACCGGACCTTCGGTGTGTGGTTTATTCACCCAACTTGCCCGCTTTGTCTGTGTGTGTTTGTGTGTAAACACAACAAAACAATTTCATATTGTTGAGTTGAGAATTACTCAATGGGAAAGTTGACTGGTTTTATTTTTGAACTTGATACACATGGTTGAAGTAGACATGGGTAGGCGTGGAGTATACATTTTGCCAAGTTCACACACACACGTCACTTAAAAGTATTTGAATCTTTGTCAAGTGCTTCATTTAGTTAGCTTTCAGCCACATAAGTACATAAATAATAAATCATTAACACACAATGGTGTCCTGACATACAGGTGGTTGTAGTTTGTGTTAAAATGTACTTTCCAGTCCAGTTTGTGCATTTTACTTGGTGGAGGCCATGATCTTGATGTACTGGAGGGCGCTGTGTGCGGCTGCGTTGTGCGCGTTGCTGCGGGAGATGCCCGTGCCGTGGCACACGGTGACGGGGGAGGTGGACAGCTCTACCAGGCACTGGTACTGCCCGTTGGCCGTCAGCTCATCTGCAAAGCACAGCCACAGATCCTTAGAACGACGCATACGGGTGAATCGGCACGTTCCCATCTGCTCAATAAGTTCGGTGATTGGTTGGGCAGCTTGGTTGCCTTGGAAACCAGCAGGTTTGTACCTTTCTATTTGAAAGAGATTATATCAGTGGTGAAAAGAATGTCTTACCAAGACAACACCCTTGTTGTAATGGGAGACTTTGGTGTTCAAAATGTAAAAACTTAAAGCTGTATTTTTTTTTCCAAAACAGTTTGTTCAAGGGCGTCGTCCACTTGAACAAATAAAGCACCTTCAATAGCTGAAGAAATGATTAAAACACATAATCTAAAGTCAGGGTTCATGGTTTACGACTGAGTTCCGTTCCTACGGCGGCAATGTAACCACTAGCACTTTGAAAACCTGCATACAGTAATTTAAAGGACCAGCAGCAAATCATTATCAGGTTACGGAATTTGAAATTCCTATACTGTTGAGGGCTGTGGATGCTACAACATTGTGCCAAAGCCTTGGCTGAATAAGAAAGTAGTAATTGGTGTCTAGGAAGTATGTTGAAGCGACACATCTTGACTGAGAGACAGGTTTGTATGTGAGGGAGGAGCTAAGTTTGGCCTGCATTATTCGTGAAGGTTTTATTTTGTTTTGAGTCTCAATTACAGTACAATACTTACTTAAAGTCCGTGAATACAAAACAATAAAATATAGATGTTCTTAGAATGTGGGAGGACACAGAATATGGTGAGGAGACACATGCACAGTGTAGCGTATCCTGGCCATACACATACCGATGTCCATGTAGGCGATGTCGAAGCGTTGCTCCTTGGACAGCTCGGCCATCAGCTGAATGTAGTCCGTGTTGGGAATGCTCAGCGGGTTCCTCCTTAGAAAGGAGATTTTCTCGGCCGATGAATTCTTAAGGTTCTCGAATTGCACCCTTGGTTTAGGTGTCTGTGATGCAGGGAAAAAGAAAGCATGAGTAGCTATTTGACACAAAGTTGAGCATAAGACCCACCCATGTGATTTCAGAGGAGCCTGAAAGACTCTGAAGCTTGGCCACCAACTTCTCGGCAGCTGCCTTCTTTGCCGCTTTTTTGGAGCTTCCAGCAGCTGCTCGGTCAAAAGATGAGCAATGATGAAGACGTGCGGTCACCTGGCTTTATTTCCTGTGAACGACATGATCGTACCCGTCTCTGACAGGGACTCCACTGCGCAGGTGATGGTGAATTCTCGCCTGTGCGGGGGACCGGTCTCCATTATCATTGTGTACTCGGGAAGACGCCAACCTCTCTGCAAGGACAGCTCCTACCAGGAAGGAACGAGTACATTTCAGCAACTCAAACTTTCAAGGCATTTCATTGGGGAAAGACGATTCCATCCCCCACTCTTAATAGAATAAGACTGTCTGTAAACTACTGTTTGCATGGAAGATCTAATTGAACACCTCTACATGCACACCACCCACGGGGGTAACATCCATGCTATCATGTCAATGCTAAAAGGTAAGCAGAGCTGTATTGAATGTTGTTAGATGCATTGAGTTATCTTAACAGCGTTAGCTTCGGATAAGCAACACATACTTGATCGCTCAGTGAACTTCTCGGCACGGTGGGGGAGTATTTGTGTTTTGTGACGTGTCCATGCGCCACATACAGTGTAGCAGTGTTGGTGCTGTCCACTTGCCACCTCGCAAATGGCGAATGAAAACAGAATTTGGGGATCCAAATATTGCCCACTTTAGCCACGCTGGCAAATCAAAATTGCCCGCGTCAAAAGCCCTGCCTGATAAAAGCTAACGTGAGCGCGCTCATTCTGGCGTGTGCGAACGGTGTTAGTGGTTTAGTTTTCCCCCCGCTTCGTAAAATGTTTCAATCCGCCTCGTCGGCGGCCCCTGCACACTCAGCATCTGTCGCCACCCCACGAGTGCCGCCGTTTGTCAGGGTACCTGCTTGCAGCTGAAATCAAGTGAATTGAGAAAGGACCAAATCAGTTCATGGAAGGATTCCATTCAGTACATTTACTCAAAAGATGCGTTCGTTTTAACAAGTTGTTCGTGAATGACAATATTATTCAACGCCGGGTTACCTCTCTGCTCCACTCCCTACTCTTAAAAAAAAAAAGCTTCGTACGCAAATGCGTAGACACACTATTATGGCTTTTAACATTTTCAGTGCGCATGCGCACTACGTGTGTGCACCCCTGGCTATGATTGTTGATCCTTGGGGTATTCTGACAAAAGGGTGTCACAGACATGTTGTTATGAAGACACCTGAGAACTGTTTTAAATAGTGAAGTGCGGGTAATGAACAGAATAAGTTAATTACCTGCAGCATGCCCACTGAGTTGTTGTGGTCGTTTGATTTTGCTGCAACGTCGTTACTCTCGGACTTCACGGGGAGACTCCTGCAGGAACATCATCAAGATTTAAAGGTCCCCCATTTTGCCAAACCAACTTTTTCTAGCATTTGGGATGTAATATTGGCTCTATGGTGCCCCAGCAAACGTGTGAAATACGAGTTGAAATCGTGCACGCATTCCTGAGTTCCAGATGCTTTTCTGCTCCGAGGCCTCAAATCAGGCCATTTGAATTGTTAGATGTTAGAGAGTCACTCTGTGGAGTCACAGTTAGAGAGTCACTCTGTGGAGTTCTAAATAGCCAAAATATGGGACCTGTAACATCTTTGGCTTTCGTCGTTAAAGTTAACATTGATTGTTGTATTGTACAAGCACTTTCCCCATCATTTTCTATTGGATCGATTGTGTTTGTTTGATATTGTACTGTAATAGGTAATTGAATGCCTTAAGCGGCATATTGGATGTACTTACACAGCTTCAGTGTTCATTTGCAGGATGCGCAGCGCATCCTCAGCAGCCATGTGTTTGGCTGCCTTTTTACTGGAACCTTCACCTGGAAGACATAGCATAGACAAGATCACGTCCTAATCAAATATAATAGGGTCTGTTTTAAAGCACAAACAAATGGCAACCTTTGCAGCAGACTTCTCCGATAGTCACGCTGAACACGAAGCTGGGCTGGTGGGCCTCGCCTTCAGCTTTCTCCTGCACATAGGTGGGGATTTTGCCATGTTTGATGCCGTACTCATGCAGCATCTGGATTGGGGTCTTGCTGGCGACATTGGTCCCTTGGGACTTCTTCTTTATTTGGGCTGAGTGGGGTCACGCAGAAGAGTTGAAACATCATCACTAACACCCGGGATTGTATTTTCCTTATGCTGTATATTTGTTAAGTTTTTTTGATGCAAATGTTACATGTTAACGCTAATGTGCCATTGACGTGCTAACAACACATTTTAACGCTAATGTCACATAATTCAGATTCATCCATCCATCCATTTTCTGAGTCGCTTCTCCTCACGAGGGTCGCGGGCGTGCTGGAGCCTATCCCAGCTGTCATCGGGCAGGAGGCGGGGTACACCCTGAACTGGTTGCCAGCCAATCGCAGGGCACATACAAACAAACAACCATTCGCACTCACAGTCATGCCTACGGGCAATTTAGAGTCTCCAATTAATGGATGTTTTTGGGATGTGGGAGGAAACCGGAGTGCCCGAAGAAAACCCACACAGACACGGGGAGAACATGCAAACTCCACACAGGCGGGGCCGGGGATTGAACCCCAGTCCTCAGAACTGTGAGGACACTCTAACCAGTCGAGCAGCGTGCCGCCAATTCAGATTCAGAAAACTTTTATTATCCCGGCTGGGCAGTTTAACGGTTAACACTAGCATTTTCATGCTAACATATTTTAACACTGACATGACAATTTAACGCTAGGGTCACACTTTCGTGCTCTCATTACGCTACACTAACTCTTTTATCCCTTCTGAAATAAGGTTGCTAAAAGCACAAAATGGGAAATAAACTGAGATGCAATTATTCATTCTGCATGTCGCTTGGCTGTACGGTCACTGGTTGTGGTTGTTGGTGTCATGCCATGCGGTATTACTGTGTTTGTGTGTATATTTATGTATTTATAGGGATATATACTTATGTACATGTACACATCTGTTTCCTGTTGTTGTTACTTTTGTACTATTGACGGGTTTATTGTAAAACTAAATTGCCCTTCTTGGGACTAATCATCTGAATCTGATGAGTTTAATTGCCTATGTTACAATTTAGCGCTGTCTCATTTTGAGGACATTATATTTTTTTGCTGCCACATTTTAATGCTAAAATCACAGTCCAACACGTAAATTATATTTTATTGTTAACATCACATTTCAATGCTAACATTACATTTTATTGCTAACGTCACATTTAAATGTTATATTTTACTGCTAACATCCGATTTTAATAGTGATGTCACATGATTATGTTACATTTTAACGCTTATATCACATTTTAATGCTAACATCACTAACATTATATATTAATGCTACATTTTAACACTACCGTCATGTTATAACTAACATCACCTTTCATGCTGTTATATTTGAATGCTGATGTAGTTGAACACTTATCTCATACTTTAACACTAACATTTTAATGCTAACGCCACATTTGACCACTAATGTTACATTTTAGGGCTAAGGTTCCATTTTAATGATCAAGTCACATTTAAACTGTCACGGAACATTTAACGTGTTCATTTTATTAATACTAACGTCCCATTTTAACGCTTTCATAGACGGCTAAAACGTCATCAGAATACTGTACAAAGGTCCTCGGTTTACGACGCACTTTCGACTGTTTACGTAAACCGGGACTCGACGTAGGCTATCAGTAACCTAGGTTAACGCAGTAGTAGTCATAATTACAGTCAACATTTGAAGGATAACGACTTTTCGGCGATAAATATAAGAATGTGAGGGGGGGAGGGGGGATTCATATTATGTGGGGGGAGGGGGGGGGGGGGGCTTGTTGTGCCGAGCGCCGTCTGTAACCTCGGAATGCATCGCAAACCGAGGACAATTTAGCTTTCACTTTACCAACGCAACTTCCCGTTCGGTTGATAACGGCCCTTTTCACCATATCGCCACAACATAACCGGCCTGTTAAGGTTGGAAATAACCCAGAACAATATCGTGACTTGGCATAATAAGTGTAGTAGGCTAACCTCGAGTTAGTGGACGTGATCTCAGCCTGATACATTTCCTTAGACATCTTCGCGGTTTTGTGATCTCGACACGTTATAAGTGCGTTATTTAGTAAATACCTATCAATAAATATCAATATCTATAAATGTATATTTATCTGTGCATGTAAAAAGAGTAACGAAGCCCGGAGTTGGGATGCTAAAAAGACTTGATTGTGGTTCCGGCCGGAAGATAAAAGCTGCAGTGTTGGTATCAACATCCGGGATACCGCGTTCACGTGACGTGACTTCACGTTCAGCATGCTGTTGGTTCGCGCCCCCTGTTGTCAGGTTGCAGAATGGCGTTTTCATGTATTGCCTTCTATGGGAACGATGACCTCCCCAACATGGCCGCCGCGTAGGCACGTGGTGGCGTACCCAAGAGGAGAGGCCTAACCAAGAGTGGGCGTAACTAAAGGAGAGGCGAGGTGAACGGTTGAAGATTAATTGAGTGACTGAGACAGTGACTGACTGATAGAGACATCTATTTCCACATTTAGTAATTTATTGATACAGGCTTATAACAGCTCAATCAATATCGCTCCCTGGGTTCACAAATTTAGAGGAATTCTAGTTTACACTTTTAGAGGTCCCATATTTGGGCTATTTAGACCTCCATAGAGTGAGTCTCTAACATTGACTTAGTATAAAAGCATCAATTTGTCATACGAGTGTCCAGAAAAGGTCCCTCTGACAGCTCCTTCTGTTTGTCCCAGTTTTGTATCCAATTTGTCCATATTTGGCTAAGTAATTTCCTCTGATTGGTTGCCTCCGTGGAGAAGACCCACTTGTGAAGGCACACGTGTTTATGTTGACAACGCTGGCTCCAGAGCGGAAAGGGAAGGCGGAGATCTTCGCTAGTGAAGTAGCTAAACTCGAGAAATTCGAATGACCTGATTTCAGGCCTCACATTAGAAAAGCAGCGGCCCTAATGACGTTGCGAAGGTGGCGGTGGGCTCGCGTGGGGGGCTGCCACGTGGGTGCACACAGCAGAGATACTGTATCCCAAATAACAGAAACAACTTCAGGGAAGTTGCAGGCATAGTTCAGTAGCTAACTGTATGTTGTGCTGGTAGAAATGGGCCAAGTTATTATAAATAAGGAAATTGCAATTGCGCTGAATGGCCACTGCATGGAACAAGGGCGCTTGGTACTCTCATGCTGGAGGTCTCCTTTGCATCATCTGGCCACCGTTTTAGCTACGCCCAAAAAAAATCTGTTCAACTGAAATGGTGAAAAAGAGTTTAATGCAATATTTCTGCAATTCAGTCCTTGTTCTCAGTCATTGCAAGTTTTTTTTTAAATCAGCCCGTTTTGCATGCCTCCCAGTGAAAAGAAACACAAAAAATGACTTAAGTCGTTCTTGGCGCTGAATGTTTGGCTTCTAAAGAATGACTTTAGTTGTCTTTGGCATTGAATGAGTTAAAAAAAATACAGGAAATGGGATCATTATCGTATGAAAAGATTCTGTTAATCTCATGGTTGACATTGATACAGGTTTTGGTTTACAGCAACAGCAGTGATTTTCAAAGTGGGGTACGAGTACGACTAGTGGTAGGCGGGCTCCCTCTAGTGGTGTGCAAAAGAATCACTGCTTGAATACATCCATCCATCCATTTTCTGAGCCGATTCTCCTCACTAGGGTCGCGGGGGTGCTGGAGCCTATCCCAGCTGTCATCAGGCAGGAGGCGGGGTACATCCTGAACTGGTTGCCAGCCAATCGCAGGGCACATAGGAACAAACAACCATTCGCACTCACAGTCATGCCTACGGGCAATTTAGAGTCTCCAATTCATGCATGTTTTTGGGATGTGGGAGGAAACCGGAGTGCCTGGAGAAAACCCACGCAGGCACGGGGAGAACATGCAAACTCCACAATGGCGGGCCCAGGGATTGAACCCAGGTCCTCAGAACTGTGAGGCTGACGCTCTAACCAGTCGTCCACCGTGCCGCCTGCTTGAATACAGTTCAGATGTATTTAACATTCAACACATTTGCCTTTAAGGTTGAAGAACGGTTTGTTCTTTAACATTTATTTATTTAATCTTTAACATTTTAATTGAATAATTTACTCAAGTATTTTTTTTATTTTCCTATATCTCTGCAGTGTTAATATTCAAACCATGTATAATGCTGCAACATGGCTTTGTGGTTAACTTGATACAAGTGAATTAAAAAAAGCGATGGATTGTCTTTTTGAAAACACATGCCGATGACGAGCTGAACATCAGCACCACCACCCGACTCGGATAGTTTTGTAAACGTTCACCAGAGACAGCATGGCTTCATGGGTAACTTAATACTAGTGAATGGGGCAGTGCCGACTGTCTAACTATCTGGGCTTCCTCCTACCGTCCCGCTGTCGTCAGGTGCCGTGTTCGGCTGTTACATTATGTTCCCAACAACGAGGGTAAGTTAACTTGTGTGCTGATTTTTATGATTATAGTCCACAATAACCATTCAGTTTTGAAGTTGAGCATCTGAACGTGATTTTACATCATATAAACTAACATTTTTTGGCCCTGTTTAGTGCCACTTTAATATAATTTTAGGAATAAAACCTCTTTTGCGTTTTGATGAACACTTGGGCCTCCGACATTACTGTATTTTACTGTTATTCATGATGGTGGTACTTGGAGAGCTAAGTATTTTTTTAGGTGATACTTGCTGTAAAACATTAAGGTCCTGAGAAAGACATTAACATCCAGAGAAAGACACTATGAATGTAAAACGGCAACAAACGTCCCTTGGAGTATTCACAGGTGCGGGACGGCGTCAAAGACGTTCAGGATGCTCTATGGGAACCGGAAAGACGACTTTCTTCCTGAGACGGGAGTCACATCGTGGCATCTGCTTCAAGAACCTGGATTCCAACCACGCGGTCTGCTGGCTCACATCATTGTTCACTTTGGTCATGATATCCATTAGGTCGTAATTCCTGGATTTCAAAATTCAGATGATGAACTAGACAACAGGTATCCACAACCATTTTGAAGAACGTATCTTTAACTTTGTAGTCGCAGTGACTGTGGCTATTTATAATAAAAAGAAGTATTTGATACCTACACATATACACATACAGGTGCATCTTAATCAACTAGAATATGATAGAAAAGTTCATTTATTTTAGTAATTCAATTCAAAAAGTGAAACTCATACTCTAGACCAGGGGTGCCCAAACCTTTTGGCTCAGGGGCCATATTGATGTAAAAAAATTGTCATACGGGCCAGCATTAATTTTACATGCTACCGACGAGGGGAATGCTTTTTTGTATTTATTTTTATTTTACTTTGTTTTACAATGCTGTCTGCTGCTAGGTAGATCTGATAACTGCCTGACCTGGATAAATGAAGGTTAAAATAAAAATTAATTAAATGCAAAAGAAAGTATTTTTATGGAATTTGACTCAAACTCAAACTTTATTCATCTGAATCAACAAACAACATGTTTGCATTAATGTGAAGGGTGATACTGAGATCTCGACTGCAGTAAATGGGCCAGGTCGGGCTCAAAAGCGGTGGTTTTAATGCGCAAGATGTCACGCAGGTGGGAGTCACTTAGTCTTGTCCTCACGCGGTTCTTATTCATGTTCATGACTGAGAATGTCTTCTCGCACAAGTATGTCGAGCCAAACAAGCTCAACATTTTCTTAGCAAATGTACGAATCTCTTGGAACCTGTCTTTATCCCGCTGCTGGTAAAAGTTAACAAGAGGGAGTTGTTGGTACCGGCTGCAACACTCCGTGTCACACTGCAGCTCAATGAGCTCCAACTGCAGGTGGGCTGGAACGTCACTGAGATCCACGGAAACGGGAGAAGAAAAAAGCGTGATCTCCTTTTCAATAGTTGCAAAATCCCTGAAACGTTGTTGAAACTCCTCAGTCAGAGATGAGATGTTAGCGGCATACCTCCTCATTTGCGCACTAATATTGTGCGCTGGAAAACATGTCATTATTTCTTGCAGAGATTGGAAATGTGTGGTATTGGGCTGCGTTTGTGACAGGTGGGTTTGGAAAAGTAGCAGCTTGGTCCGAAAGGCTTTAATATGTGAATACAGTTGGCTTATCAATGCATTTTGCCCCTGAAGGCTCGTGTTCAGGGCGTTCAGATGTCAGGTTATGTCAACTAAAAATCCAAAATCAGACAGCCAAACAGGATCGGTTAGTTCTGGCATCGGCTGTCCCTTGTTCGCCAAGAATTGTCCAATTTCCTCTTTGAGTGAGTAGAAACGCTGCAGTGCAGACCCCCGACTGAGCCATCTTACATCGGTGTGATACACAACATCTCCGTATTCAGCGTGGATATCCAGTAGAAATTGTTGAAACTGGCGGTGGCACCGGGCTTTGGAGCGAATATAATTAATAGCCTTTATCACCGGTTTCATAACGTGATCATATTTCAGATGTTTGGCACATAGAACTTGTTGGTGAATAATACAATTGAGTTTTATAGCTTCACCTCCTTCTTCGCTTACTTTGTTACACACTAGGGTTGATAATCCCCTGTGCTCGCCAACCATGGCAGGTGCGCCATCCGTAATAATCCCCGTGATTTTATTCCAAGAGTAATTTTATGTCATCTACGGCGGAACAAACAGAAGCAAATAAATCTTTCCCTCTTGTTTGGTCCTTAAGGCTCTGGAGGTCAAGTAGCTCTTCACGCACGTTCATTTCACTGTCCACTCCTTTCAAAAAAATCAGTAACTGAGCGGTGTCGGATGCATCCGTGCTTTCGTCACAGGCTAACGAAAAAAATTCAAACTCCACTCCTTTTGCGTCCAACTGTCTCTTAATATCAGAAGAAACTTCTTCGATCCTTCGTGACACAGTGCTTCGAGCCAGGCAAACATTGGCGAACTGTTGCTTTTTCTCAGGACAAATGTTCGCCACCATTTTCATCACACAGTCTTTAATAAATTCACCCTCAGTAAAAGGTTTGCAGTGCTTGGCAATCAGCGTTGCCACCTCATAGCTTGCCTTTGTTGCATTTTCATTCGACTCATTGGCTCCTGTGAAAAAGTGTTGCTGTGCCGTTAAACCAGCTTCCAGTTGCTTAAATTTTTCACTGCGTTCGTTCGCAGTTAGCTTGTCATAATTAGCATGTTTCGTCTGGTAGTGCCTCTTTATGTTGAACTCCTTGAACACAGCCACAGTCTCTTGGCAAATTAGGCAGATGCAGTTGTTTCTAAATTCAGTGAAAAAATATTCAGACTTCCATTTGTCCTGGAAACGGCGGCCCTCGCTATCAACTTTCCTTTTCTTACTTCCAGTTGCCATTTTAGAAATGGGCAAAAAACAGATCATGCGCAAAACGGCCCCGCGACAGTTCGGCCACAAGTTTACTGTCATCCTGTGGTGAAATATAAAATTGCGCGTGTATTTTGCACTGCCGGTATTGATTTTATGACAGATGCTTCGGGCCAGTGGAAATATGAACACGGGCCGGATTTGGCCCGGGGGCCGGACTTTGGGCATGTCTGCTCTAGACAGATTCATAAAACAAAAAATACTTTTCAAAGACCCAATTCCTACCAAATTTCTATGTTAAAAAATCATTTTAATGTCATGTATGTAATATTCCAATTTCTTGTGATGGTGAATTTGGGGTTTTACTTGGCTGTCAAGCTATAGTCATCAAAATTATAAAATTATAAAATCATTAAATATTTCAATCTGTGTAGTGAATCAAGAAAAATGAATAAATGACTTTCACTTTTTGAATTGAACTGCTGAAATAAATGAAGTTTTCTACAATATTCTAATTTATTGAGATGCGCCTGAATGAACATGCATTTGTAGTAAAAAATAAAATAAAACTTCAAAAAGGCATCTGTGAGTAGCCTCCCTGTTACAAGAGCTCTGCTGTGCTTTATTTGTAGTTTTACATCCTTTATTACCATGTAGTTTCATTTTCCGTTGTGCTAAACTGTTTTGCACTGTTTACAGTGTATTAGCTGTGACATTGTTTTATTTATTTATTTATTTTTGCGGAGAATATCAGCGATTGTTGTTGTTGGGGTTTAAGGTTACTTAACGTTGTCCCAAACTGTTTGCACTATTATATATACACTTAATTATATATGATATTGTATTTAGCAGAAAATATCGCCACTATTGGACTTTTTGCCGTTTGTCTATGATGCTACAACTGTGAGGAGCTTTGCCCAAAATGCAGTCGCCTGGCGTCCCCTTGGCGAAGAATACATCGTGGAGGAGAAATGGAAAATGACGCGAGCAGACACTGAAATGACATAAAAAGAAAGCGAGAGCGGGGAGGACTAAATGGTACAGGAGATTTCTTCTGTATGCGAGTTAACTCGCCAACGGACGAACTGACGGCTGTTAGAAAACTGCAGTTTCTTTGTTCACGTTCAAACGTTCAGCTTGCGCCCATCGCAAGTGACGTCATGCACGCCTTCATAGTGGTCAGTGGAGACTTCAATCATGCTGCGCTTTCTTATCGATGAACAACTTCTCACTATACTCAGCAAGAGGGTGAAAAAAAACTCTGAACCTCCTGTTTGCCAAATGCCAATGTGAAGGGAGTTCTTTTATATTTTATTTAGAAAATAATATATATTTATTATTATCCATCCATCCATTTTCTGAGCCGCTTCTCCTCACTAGGGTCGCGGGCGTGCTGGAGCCTATCCCAGGTGTCATCGGGCAGGAGGCGGGGTACACCCTGAACTGGTTGCCAGCCAATCGCAGGGCACATACAAACAAACAAAACAGTCGCACTCACAGTCACACCTACGGGCAATTTAGAGTCTCCAATTCATGCATGTTTTTAGGATTTGGGAGGAAACCAGAGTGCCCGGAGAAAACCCACGCAGGCACGGGGAGAACATGCAAACTCCACACAGGCGGGGCCGGGGATTGAACCCGGGTCCTCAGAACTGTGAGGCTGACGCTCTAACCAGTCTGACCACCGTGCCGCCGATATTTATTATTATGATTATTATTATTGTGGTTTACATTTTATGTTCAATCGTGCGATCTTTTGTTTAAAGTGCTCCATAAATAAAGTTGAGTTAAGTTTCGGTTGAGTTATTTCTGTAAGGGCAGCCTTTCTGAATGCATGCTTTTATGTTGGATCTTAATGGGCTGTGGAAGTGTGCAGTGAGGTAGACAGCATAGTTTTGATGCCTAACGTACCTGGGGACCATTGTGGTCAGGTTTTTGCACAAAGACTGAATAAACCAAGTGCCGAACTTCTTGTTTCTGCAAGAAACATACAATGGGATGGAGGCCACAGCCAGCAGGAAGTCCGCGTCAGCTGGGATGGACCTTTTCACTGGTGCGGCATCGTAGGACAAGTTGGTGTCTGTTGGGCCGTCACTCTGAAAGTAAACGGGGGTTTGCTTGGCGGAGCCCTGGCAGGCCTGGATGAAAAATAGTTTGGGTTTTCCGTTTAAAGAAGGGCAATGCAACCCATTGAGCGGTTGCATGAGCTCAGTGAGCTGGACAGTGCGGCCATCCACGCCGTACACGCTTTCATGCGCCCCGTGGCTGAGCACGCAGCACACCAGGCAGTCCATCTGACTGTGATCTCTGGTGCTGAGCTCCTGTATTGATGAGATAATCTTTTCCTTGTTGCAGTTACGCTCGATGTTAACCTCGAAGCCAAGCCATTCAAACACCTTCTTCAGACGAGCTGGAAACACACAGAGCCAGCAATCATCATTTACACTTTTTTTTTTCTTTTATAGGTCGGTTGTCGGTCGGTAGATACTTTATTTACCCACAAAGGAAATGTACTATACTAATACTATATTATACTATACTATACTTATCGAGGGAAACACCTTTAGTAGACAAGAGACAGGACAAACCCTTTCAGGATAAATAGAAGTATAATTGAATAAAAACATGCATGCCAGGAGATCAAATGCAATCCGATGGCTGCTTCTAAGAAGTGTCTGCCTATTTTCTCCTTAGGGGCTCATATAAACTAGGGCCCGGCCGATGAGGTCGATGCCAATTTTGATATTTGGGAGAAAAAAACAATTCTGATAACCGATTCATCGGCCAATATATTAAAAAATATTTAATGAATAAAATAACTTCTTTTTGGGTCCCCTAGATATCTTGATATAACATTTTTACATAAAATTACATTAAATTAATGGCAATTAATTTTTTATTTTCTATTATCTATGTTATTTATTTCCATTTGTTACAGATCCCAGCATGTAATTAAAAAAAATAAATGGACAAATTAAAAAAATGGCAGGTTATTTTTGTCGGCTGGCCACTCCTGGGAAGGTTCACCGCTGTTCCATGTTTTCTCCATTTGAGGATAATGCCTCTGACCGTGGTTCGCTGGAATCCTAAAGATTTCCAGATTGATAGATGTCAATTACTTTATTTCTCATCTGTTCTTGAATTTCTTTGGATCGTGGCATTTTGTTGCAGCTGTTTGAGATCTTTTGGCCGACTTCATTTTGTCTAACAGGTTCTATTTAAGTTATTTCTTGATTGAACAGGTCTGGGGGTCATCAGATTTGGGTGTGGTGAATGAACCAATGAAAATGAACCAAAAAAAGCGGGGCCATTACTTTTTCACACAGGACCAAGTACTGTAGCTTTGAATAGCACCCCCCCCCCCCCCAACACCCCTTGATAAATAAAATCACCACATAAAAACAGCATTTTATGTTTACTTGGGTTATCTTTTTCTGATATTTACATTTGTTGGATGATCTTTAACGTAAAGTGGGGAAACTATGCAAAAATATAAGAATTTGAGAGGGGGGGGGGGCAATACTTTTTCACGGCACAGTATTTTGAGACATTAAACATCGAATGGGGTCAAATTTACACTTCGTCACATTAAACCGCATACACTCCTTGAAGTCTCAGCGCCCTTTGCACAATGGTCATTGCACCGGACTATTGCAATATTAGTCATTCGAACTGCTCTAAGTGCTAGAGGACTCTGCATCTTTTTGCACAATTGTTTTTTGTCAATGTCTTTATGTCTCCAAAGTGTTCTGTAAATTGACTGTCTGTTGTACTAGAGCGGCTCCAACTACCGGAGACAAATTCCTTGTGTGTTTTGGACATACTTGGCCAATAAAGACGATTCTGATTCTGATTCTGAATTAACCCCAAGGATAAGAGGGTTGAGGCAACCTACCTTCATCAATAATGGTCCCCTCTCTCTGCTTGAGTTTCGTTTCCACTTCCTTGAAGTCAATGTTGTTAATTATTAGGCAGATTCCACGTTTGACTCCATTCATGGAATAGGTTTTCACATCCTACAGAGACACTTAATATGACTATTATCAAAAGATGAAATGTGATAAGATTTATACTTTGTGCACGTCGACACACCTCATCACTTGTGTTTGTTGGATCTTCTGTGTCAAAAGAGGAATGCCCATCTTCTCTTGTCACTGAGGGGCAGATTAGCATAAAGTGGAAGGTCCATAAGAACTTTGAATAATCTAATACAGTGGAACCTCCAAATCCTACCTCTAAAATCACACAAAAAGTAGGCGCTCAAAACATAATCGTGTGTGACGTCACGTCAGACTCTCACGAAAGTTTTTCTTATTTCAATGAGCATTTGTAGGATTAATTCCATCGATACATTTTCTATTTTCGCTCACATTCACATGTGAAATGCTCTCATAAACAAGTAAAATGCTTTAGTGACCTGTTCTTACAAACACAACTGATTTTTTTTTCCTTCACATACACGACTAAAACGTTTTACATACACTAGTTAAACACGTTTAACTAGTGTATGGGGGGGGGTCTGGATTGTATCCCCTGCGATAAACATAATCCCTATGGAAAAGTAGTTATGAAATGAGGACCTTAGGCTTGCATCAGAGTGCTCAACATTGAAGGTTCCACTGTAAAGTATTCGCATCCAAAATGGTAAATTAGTAGATGTTTTTAGTTACATATTGTGTCGACACGGCTACTTTCTTCAGTGGTCATTGCTCTCAGTCCACGTGACAGGTTCTCATCGTCATCTAAAACACCCCCCACACTCACAATCTCTACGGACACATTGAAATAAGGTTCAGAGGTCATAAAATCGTCCGATGGGAAGCACTGTGATTGTGACTCAAATGTAATACACCCAAGCTAACACGTGTATTACCCACGCAAGTGTAGGAAGAAAACACGAAGAACTGTGCCACAAAGAAAAACAACATGAGAGATACGTCACACTTTTGATGCAATCGTCATGACAACCTCGATACGCTCTTCCCTCGACAGACGATGGCAGTTCTTTGGAAAAGCGCAGAACACAATGTTTTTGAAACAGACTTAGATTGAAATGTATTAATTTTTAAAAATGACAAAATGTCCAGATAGATGGGTCTTATATTCTATACCTGACAGGCTCCGAATCCGAGGCTCCGAGGACTGGCTGACCTGCTCAGAAACATTACAGATCATATCTCATATCATGCAGACTATTAGGTGGCCATGTGGTTCTGCAGAAATGCCATGACAAAGGCTTAGAAATAATAATACGCTAAGCAATATTAAAGAACTTACTTGGTTCTGTTCAAAGGAAGATGATTTGGATCGCAGTGGCTGCATTTCGTCAGGTACAGGGAAGCTGCAATTCACTGGAGTTTAAATAAAAACAGCAGAGTTCTAGTCCATGGATTAATCTAATCTCTTTTTTGTATTTTGTGCCATTCCATCAAACCCATTCATATGTTCCTGATATTCCTTTCATTACCATGATCTTCCTTAAACTTGATGATCTTTTCTTTCAACACTGGGCACACAGACGTAATGATCTCTTCCAGTAAGTTCAGGTTGGTGTCGCTGAGAAGGTCCAAGTGCTCCATTTCCAGGAAGACCTCCAGTGTTGACTGCTTCAACCAAGCACATTTGCAAATTAATTTAGTCAGTCAAACACACAAATACAAAATGAGAACACTCGCAATTAGCTGCTGTAGTCCACAACTGACGCACAGACGCTCACACTGAACGAACCAGCCAACCCGACTCCAGCTGCTGACATCACTTCCCCGTAAAGGCACACATCCGACATACAAATGCTAAAATAAGGAAATCCCACTTACACTTTGTTCCAGTTTCCTCCGTGGAATCTTTTCACGGAGCAAGAACTTCATCCCTTTCAAGTCTTCATTGGTAATATCCACCGAAAGGTCGTACAGCAGCTTCCTGAAGAATTCAGACAAATAAACCTGTCTGAGTAACTGGTCCTCAATTAGAGTATGACTTACAGTATATTTAGAGACAGTATCTGTATAAAAATACATCAGAACATAATACAATGAACATCAGATAATCCCCATTTTAACAAGATTCAGGGTATTTGGAGTAAGTCAGACTATCATGATGAATTTTCAAATACAGAATGAATCTGTACTGAGAGGTGCTGATAAAGAAACATTTTTGACGATAGTGGTAGTGGGGGTGGATTGACGTATTGGTACCCCCAAATCCAATCGTGTGGCTGAAGATTGGTTTTAGTAGGACTAAGACAGTAAAACCTCGGCATTAACACGTAATACCGAATGATTTTGGGGTGGGGGCTTGAGATGTTATTAAAATGGGCCTAGCGACACCACTGATAAGCGCTATAGAAAATGGGTGCATGGCTGCGCACTCATATGCAGCTGTTCCTTGCTCCGAGACTAATTTCTCCTTAAGGAGACAAATAAAGAGAAACCTTGAACCTTGATTATTATCTTTGAAAAAGCTGGATTTTTGTTAAGTGCAAGTGTACCTGATTTTCCGAGCAATGTGTGCAAATAGCCCACCTGAAAGGAGGGATGAGGCGGGCGGTCAGAGGCATTTGGAGCTTCAAGTCCCGGATGAGACTGTTTTGTTGGATGATGAGGAGAAGCTCGGTGAGCAGGTGAGGTCGTTCAGGTGTGAGGTGGTTCTGGTCGGCCAGGATGGAGAAGAGGTCACTGGCCGTGTCCACCGAGTCTGAGCGTGAAGGTCGCAGCAGTTCGGTACAAAGGAACACCAAAGCTCTGACATCGTCATTCCTCAGGTCATTTGCTGCCCTGAGAAGCAGCCTCTGGAAATCCATGACCTGGAATAAAACACACGCTGTCGTTTAGCAGATGTGATTCTTTATTGTTTTGTGTTTTACAACTTAGTGGCTGATAGGTCCATAAAATCCTTCAAAAGATCTATGAATTGTTTTTCAAATTATTAATTAATTATTATTATTTATTATTATTATGACAAGGTGGTAGAATGTACATGTGAATGTTATGAACTCTAGTTTCCAAGACATTTTGTACAGTATTGATCAACAATAACAATACTTACCATACACATTATAATAAAATAAACTGAATGATTTTTGCTTTATTTACCTTTGAAGTTTAGACTTAAATTTAAACTATGCTTGAGTACACAGAAGTAGATTTGTAACAGTTTTCTAGGGTCATGCATGTGCTTTAAAACAATACGAAAATCTGCTTTTAAGTGATGTAGTTTCAAAGACATATTTGTTTAAATAAATAACCTGAGGTTTTTTGAGATAAAGTTTTCGTGTTCTGGTCTTTTCCTTCCATGTTACTAAAGCCTGAAAACCGACCACCATTTTCTTTCCATTTTTATTTGTACCTAGAAATAGGGTACTTTAATTCACCAAAGTCCACCAAAATCGCGTTTTCTCATTGTTTCACGCAAGGTAATACTTGTTGTTTTCAAATTACGTTGTTTTGGAAATCCCTTTTACACTTTGTTTTTTAATTTTTCGATTTGTTTGAGATTTTCTGTGGTTCAGACAAAGATGAAAATGTTCCTCGATTTCGGTGTCAAAAATCACACGTTAATAAGATTTTGTAACGATAGAAAACTATCTGGTGGTGATTCAGTATTATTATTCTTGTTTTCTGTGAAGTTGTAAGTAATTGTGATGATCGTGGTGCTCTCAGTTTGATCATCAAAATGATCCGCCCTGTTCAAACGTCACATTTCAGTCTCAACTAAAAAGAAAAGAAAGAATTGTTCTACCAAAGAGTCAAGGTTTTGGTTTCACATTTCCTAATGATTTACACTGATTCCTGGGCAGAATATTTTGGCAAATTTTCAACAAAAAGTGGCATAAAATCCTTAATCCTTAAACGATTTGACAAAGTAGGCCTCATTTTATTTGTGTAACACTCCTCTATCCAATGATATCTATCTATTTTGATGTAAAGGTATTTTGAAAATGGTGGTAACATTGCTCCATGAGATGGCAGAAGCTACATTTGAACCACCTGTGGCCATTCATACAGCGCAATAAATCATGGCTTCCTTCAAGTATATAAGCTTGGTGTTCAATTACAGGCCCAGATTTCATATTGAGTGAGTGGATTTGTGAGTAAACTGAGACGAGATCATCATTATTTCACTATTCCTAATTTGTGGATATTTTTGTTTAGTGGTGTGGCGTGAGATTTGTCTTATGTAAAATGGATGCCATAGCTCAAAACACACTGCTACCAGAATGATTCGTAACTCATAAACTGTGTCTTGTGCCAGCCTAATACATCAAGCGTTAAAAGAATGTATCTCTCTCATCTGGAAAAATAATATATATATATATATACGTGTACTCTTTCCTAGTCGTTATCGTTCGCATTTATTTATTTTTTAGTCAGATAACGTTAGGAAAGCTAGAGCAACGTCGTATTGATGTCCAGTGATGTTTCTTTTTCATAAAAGTTATAAAAACAGGTATTCTATATAATAGACAGCTGTATTTTTACTTTTACATTTCAGAATCTGGACTGTTTTACTCTTAAGTAAAGGAGTTGAATTCGTACTTTTGCTACCGGAGGTTTTAAAAAAAATATATATATATATATATATATATTTTTATTATTATTATTATTATTTTTTTGTGAACACATAGGCGCCTGTACCCCTACTTAAGTACGGAATGTGAGTATTAATTATTATTATTATTATTTTTTTTTTTTTTTTAAAAAGGTACAATAACCAGGCGTACACAACATAGATACGTTCTTAAAGTAACCTAGCAAACGTTAGGAGTTACCTAACTCTTACCTGGGTGGACTTGACTTATTCACTCTCAGCAGCACAGACACACCAAGTACACTTTCGTCGTCCACATAACGAGAAATAACTTCTGATAAAAGTTCTTCTGATTCCCTCAAACACGACCGTGGACGACTCACTCCCAAGTCGTTTCTGAGAAACACGAGTCACGTAAAGAGGAACTGGAAAGTGAAAGTAAACTTGCCTTGCCTGTGCACACTGCAGCCACACTCAGGTAAAAATAACAGAAATAAAGGCATAAAATAGAATAATAACGAAAAGAAAAAACAACAACATGAAAATCATTATGAGTCACCATAATAAAGGTTGTTGTTGATCTCCCCAACTTTTGCAATTGCTTTTGTATGTTATGTGGGTCATTGCACAACGAGAGGATGTCGTAAGCCAGGCCCCACACCCATATTTCATGAAATGGCATTAAATACTGCAACATGCACTTCTTGTGTACATTGCAATTGCACAGACAAAATGTAACTGTATATCGATCTTGTAATTGTTAAAAGATTTGCTTTATCAAATCCATATATTAAATAGAAATTATATCCTTCAATCATGTCTCTCAACATACATGCAATCATGGAATTAAACATTTTTGAAATAAGTTTTATATCAGCTTTTTGGGGTATGATTTTGTTGATATGTATTTTTAAAGTATCTGTGTTGTAATTGTTAACATGGTTTGTTTCTATCATTTTAAATAGTAGTAATCGTGCTCTGACATGTCTCTCATGGCATGCAACCCTGTTAGGAAAACCTTTTTGAGGAACAGAAAAAAAATAAAACTTAGCAGAAATGACAATTTCAAGCTAATTGCTCTGACCGTGGATTGACATACATTATGAATGTATATGATATACAGTGGGTACGGAAAGTATTCAGACCCCCTTAAATCTTTCACTCTTTTTTTTTATATTGCAGCCATTTGCTAACATCATTTAAGTTCATTATTTCCACATTAATGTACACACAGCACCCCATATTGACAGGGGAAAAAACGGTATTGTTGAAATTTTTGCAGATTTATTAAAAAAGAAAAACTGAAATATTACACAGCCATAAGTATCCAAACCCTTTGCTCAGTATTTAGTAGAAGCACCATTTTGAGCGAATACAGCCATGAGTCTTTTTGGGAATGATGCAACAAGTTTTTCACACCTGGATTTGGGGATCCTCTCCAGTTCTGTCAGGTTGGATGGTGAACGTTGGTGGGCAGCCATTTTCAGCTCTCTCCAGAGATGCTCAATTGGGTTTAAGCCAGGGCTCTGGCTGGGCCATTCAAAACACTCATGGAGTTGTTCTAAAGCCACTCCTTCTGTATTTTAGCTGTGTGCTTAGGGTCATTGTCTTTTTTGAAGGTGAACCTTCGGCCCAGTCTGAGATTCTGAACACTCTGGAGAAGGTTTTCTTCCAGGATATTCCTGTACTTGGCCGCATTCATCTTTTCTTTGATTGCAACCAGTCCCCCTGTACCTGCAGCTGAAAAACACACCC
The DNA here is from genome assembly GCF_024500275.1 of Phycodurus eques. Classification (NCBI taxonomy): domain Eukaryota; kingdom Metazoa; phylum Chordata; class Actinopteri; order Syngnathiformes; family Syngnathidae; genus Phycodurus; species Phycodurus eques. The sequence goes on from NC_084536.1 coordinate 17,353,826, forward strand.
ACAGGATGATGCTGCCACCACCATGCTTCACTGTTGGGACTGTATTGGACAGGTGATGAGCAGTGCCTGGTTTTCTCCACACATGGCACTTAGAATTAAGGCCAACAATTTCTATCTTGGTCTCATCAGACCAGAGATTCTTATTTATCACCATCTTGGAGTCCTTCAGGCGTTTTTTTTAGCAAACTCCATGCGGGCTTTCATGTGTCTTGCACTGAGGAGAGGCTTCCGTCGGGCCACTCATATGCAGGATGACTGAATGCATAAATAGTACAGCAGTACAGTATTTTGCAATCCTGTCTTCCTCATGCATCAGAATGTTAAGTGTACCAGTTAAATGACGATCAATCATCCCCATCATATTAAAATATGGAATTCAAAAAGGCAAAAGTGTAATCATGCCATTGTAGTATACTTCACTCATACCTGGACTGTGCAAAATGTAGTATGAGCAGTTGTATTTAATATTGTGGTAATATAATCACAATCTCGTGAAAATATTAATTCTACTGTATAATAATCAATCATACTGTATAATAATCAATCATTCTATAAAAACAAGTAATAATCACAATCATCGTCATCATCATCATCATCTATTTAAGCTTGAAACGACACGTGACAGCCGCTGTATTTATTTTTTTTATTATTGTAATGTGTACCATTTTAATGACTCTCAATTTATGTAACATCATAATAGGTTAAAAGATGGACACAAAAAAGTTTCACAAAAACAGCAGGATAATAAAATGAACTGTGGATTTTTATATGTTGACTAAAGATTTTTTACTAATATCATAATAAAATGACTTGTGGAGTTCATTATTATTATTATTATTATTATTATAGTGATGATACTGACTTGTCTGTAGTGAGGGAGTCCACGCTCGTGACGTGCCTGCGTCCGAGGCCGTGGCTCCTGGACATGACGCAGTCCAAGTAGATTTCCCAGAAGACCCGGCCGGGCCAGATCCCAGAAGACGGCCGTGTGCTTGCCGTTGTCCGACGCCCGGAGCACCACCATGAGGTCCCAGAAGGCGGCCACCATGTCTGCCAGCCTGCGGGTTGGCGCGCGGCCTCTTCTGGGGGTCCATCCGGCCGTGCAGGGGCACCGCGCATAGGCAACTCAGCACGAACACTGCGGTTGCTTGTTTGTAAAGTGGCAGAAGGGCCATCTGCTGGGGCCATTCAGCACCACCATGCACCATTTGGCCTTTTAGTCATTAAAAAAATACCAAATTGACTCAAACACAAATCGTCCACTTACCATTAAAAGTGTGAAGATGGCAAGAATTGATTGAGAATCTCTTTGGTCCTTAACGACGCCACTGCCTCACCCTTTTGCAAGCACTGCCAATCAACTTCGTTGTCACCTGCACGGGGCTCAAGCTCAGGAAATTGACATGCATGAGCAACCATAGTCAACAAGTGTTAGGGGGAATACATGCTTACATTTATTTATGATTGACGCAAGCCATGTACATGTGTTTATTGATGTCTTCTTCAATACACATTTAAAAACAAGTCTACTGTACACCAATAATCAGTCACAATACACAGTTGTGGAAAAGGGGCAAAAAAATAAATACATCAAAAAACATTCTGGGTATTTTCACCATTTAAAATTTTCCAGCAAAGAAATGCTCTTAATGAGATTTGTATTTGGAATTTGGGAGTTGTGTTGTCAGTAGTATATGGAATCAATCAGTGTTCTTTTTTAATCAAACATATACGAATATACTATGAATGGCAAAATCTGAGAAACTGACAAATTTGCACCAGCCTCTTGATTTTTTTTTCAATAAATGTATGACATTGGGTACACAACCATTGATAACCAATGCAAAGATAAGAATGCTGGACTTTTGATTGTCACTGTTATCATCGGTCTAATATTGTGTGTTTAAATATCAAATAATAACAAACACCTCTCAAAGTAATTCAACCAGAACATTAAGCATATTGTTATTTTATTACCTCTCAGTACTGTCAGTAGAATCGTCATTATTAAATTAAATATAGGTGCGCATCAGAGTGGACATATTATTATTATTACTGGATGTCCACTCAGATACTGCATATACACCTACACAATGTCAAAATACAATTTTGAGTCAAAGTGCATTTTCATTTGTTGGACTAATATGGATTTTTCTTAAAATGCAATTATTATTATTTTTTACATTTTGACAAAAGTTCCATGTTTAAAATGGTTCATAGCCTTTTTCAGCAGGCTTATCCAATGTTGTTAATGTAATAATATTACACGTGCTTACAAAATGTAAGAAAAAAAGAAGAAAAAACAACTGCGTTTTGAGACGTTTTTGTGTCCTTTTAAGCTCAAATATAATGATTTAACAAATAAAATCCACTTGTCAAGTATGATTACAAACAATTCTCAAAATAATAAAGTACTACAAGCTACAACCATAATAATGAGCATAGAGTTAATTATTCTCTCTAGCAGTGTAATTGTGGACAGAACTTAACTAAGTCAAAATGGTTGATTGTAAATGTAAATTGTAAAACATTAAATGTCATGTACATGTTTGGTCATTCATGGATTCAAAATGAGTCTTCCAATTAAGAATGCTGTAATCACATTTGACTCCTTCCGGTCCTTTTACGACCCTCTTTCCAGATTAAAGACGCATTTCAATGACAGTTTTATTACAACACAGCATGTGTAGTTAATTATATCCTATGGATACGGGAGGGTTGAGTCAAGATAAAAAGTAGACTTTTTACAGAAAGCTTTTACAGAAATGTCAGGCGCGCATGTGACGTCAGACATTATTATCTTCACAGTGAGAGGCCAATTTTAAATGTTCCTGTTGGGATTCATACACAGTCATTCATCCTTGTGATCACGCAAAAAAATAAAAAATAAATAAATAAAAAGACAATACCACACCAAAGTATTCACTTATAACAAACCCATTGTGAAAAAAAATGTAAAAGTAAATTTGCACTTAGACCAAAATGTCATTGACAAACATAAAAGCCATCCCTGATTGGTTGAAAACAGAAAGAGGTAAAGTCCTGTTAACTTTGTGAATTCCTCATGGATTATTATTTTTTGAACATATCTTCCGTTTTTCACTGAAAAACTCAACCAATTGCTGTTTTAGTGCTCAGACCAAAGCAATAGAAGTACAAATACAATTAGAATGATGTCCCTTAAAATGTTTAGTTTTATAAAAATGTTATCATTGGCTATATCGTACTTGATTCAGTACTCTTTCTTATTATAGATTTAGTGAAATGGGTAAGTATCAAAGGCACCTTATATTGATATTCTCCAATTCGTCTTTGATGGAAAAGCAAAATCTTTGATGAAATTTTGCTGTTTAGGTTCACCTTAGCACCATAGGTAGCTGATCAAGGAACATGGCTGAGAAAAAGACAAAGATAAGAGTTAAAAGGAGTCAGTAGTTTATTGACCAGTCCAAGTGTACATGATGCAGTGAGAGAGGACAGTGGACGAGCAGACGAGAGATATGGAGGCAACACACCTGCCACCATCTGGAGAGGACAACAATAAGAACCCTGCACGAGGCCTCAGTATGTACAGGCACCGTTTAGTGTGAACGAGTAATTAAAAACAGATGAGCTATATATACACACACGCAAACATACGCACACACACAAAGAAGTGCTCTCATTTGCTTATTCGTCATCGTAAATATGAATCAGCTCTTATTTTGTTGTTGTTGCTCTTCGAAGCAAAATGGAACAAGATGAAAGAGCGGCCAAGTATAGAAGTTGATGATTAGCGAAAGATTTTTCAAATGCCACATCTTTCCCTTTTGTGCAATATCTCTCCTTTGCATAGTAAATAAAAGTTAAATGTTTTGTTGTTGACATGCACCTTATCCTTTTGTAGCATATGTTCTTGCAGATCCTGGGGGACTCCCATATAGAATTATTATAAGCCCACTATACAGAAGTGATTGCATGCAGCGTTTCGTGTAGACTTGATTCCTACTATGAGTCTATGAGAGTAAAAGGCTAAGCTGGATGTGGTGGGGTGTCGATGGGTGAGCCCTGGCTGGACACGGCAGAGGGCAAAGTGCTCCGTGTGCAACATCCATATGTTTCATGGTGATTGCTTCTTTGGCTTTTTCTTCAACTTTCAATACTGTGACGGGACCGCGTGTCGCACTTGAGCTCGCATGCTTCTCTTGGAAGCCACAGGGGAAGGCTCCGGAAGTTACATTTTTGCCCCAAATCATAATTATTAGTGTTTTAATAGCCTGCCTGCTATAAAACATGCTAATGTTAAAAAAAAAAAAAAAAAAAAGTCATCTGAAAATAATTTCAAAGCTAAAATACTACTATTTACAATTTTTGACACTATTCACCATATGGCCTGCGTCTCACATGCAGTCCACTGTCATATCATCATACGTCGAATGAGGCTCTCCCCTCCCCCCAATTGCTTTCCTCTCTCTTTGGAAGGATGTGTTTTTGCTGAATTTTCACAGCTTACGCAGCCATGCAGAGCCCGCGGAGAGGAACTCTTCATGCCAGAGGGCCAGCAAGCAGCGCTGGACGTGTGGAGAATCATGCCAGGTGTGAGAGCAGTGTGGATTCCGACTCAGCACCTGTGCACTGGCACTGAAAAAAGGAGGGCGGTAGAGGAGCTTTGTCATTCTAGACATCAGGCTTGCGTGTGATAAGTGATGTGAAAAGGCTAAAAGGTTGCGCGCGTCTAATGTCACTACAATGGAATTTGTTAAAATGTCCACTACATCGCTTTTCTTTTTAATATATATTATTATTATTATTCAAGTAAGTCTAATGCTGAAGGTCAGCAGCAATAAGTGCAGTCCAGCTGTCAGGTAGCCAACTCAGGAAGCCTTGGAGGAGTCCGTCTGTGATTGGCGTCTGCCCCTTCAGCATTAAATGGCTGTGGCGTTGGGGTCGTACCGCCGCTTCTTCACATTTCTTACGAGGAGACAAGAAACAGGTGTTAGTGTTTGCAAACGTCACACAACCGGTGCAACGTGGAAGTGCAGCGTCACTCATCACTTCTATCTCGGCAATCTTACATTAGCGAACAACTTGGAATTGCATATTTGCAATTCGACACTCACCAGTTTTTTGTGCTCAGACCAAAGCCCTGTCTCATATAAAAGTATTGCTTTGGCATAGTCTTGGTGCCAAGGAACTATGTTGAGGTGAAGGTGGCAGCTCCATTTAGACAGACCATAGACAGTCCAGTAGAAAAGTCGTGATTTGCCACCACCTTGCGTCTCGGTCCCGATCCATTTGATATTTGAATTTTGGCCTGTGTACTGCCGCTTCTCCTGTCCCCATCTCCTCTCCGAGGGTGGCGATGAACTTAGTGAAGCTGTTGCTGTAAGGATACGTCATCGACCGACCGGGACAGGTCCTGAGGAGAGCCGCTTCCCCAGGGTAGCCCTTCATTTTATAAAATGGACTCTCATACTGTTTAAATGAACATTGTACAGCATCATACCATGTGATAAATGTTGTCCATTCGGCATCCAGTACAAAGCACTTTTTTTTCTATTAGACAAAGCTATGGCCTGACTAAGTGAAGCCCCTCCCTTAACTTCAACATAGTTCCTTGGCACCAGGATGCCACATGATGGCACAGAAGTAGACATGGTGTTGGCATGAGCACAAAAAAATAAAAAAAATAAATAGGTGAGTTTTAAGCAAGAAGGTGGGATATGTGAAATCCTGTATGCCAAATGTGCAGGTTGATTGTACAGGCCTGAAATCAATGCAAAATGCAAAATGTAGACTGAAGTGAGGGAAAGGCTGCTCCATGTTGACCAGTGTAGCTCAACTACAAAGAAGTCCAAAGATGTGTTGACATTCACAAACCTTTTTAGTTGCATTACCTTATGCTGACTATACTGTAAGTTTCACATATTACAAACTATGACACAGTTGAGCCGCAAAATACAACCCCAATTCCAATGAAGTTGGGACGTTGTGTTAAACAAATAAAAACAGAATACAATGATTTCCAAATCATGTTCAACCTATATTTAATTGAATACACTACAAAGACAATATATTTAATGTTCAAACTGATAAACATTATTGTTTTTAGCAAATAATCATTAACTTGGAATTTTATGGCTGCAACACGTTCCAAAAAAGCTGGGACAGGTGGCAAAAAAGATTGAGAAACTTGAGGAATGCTCATTAAATACCTGTTTGGAACATCCCACAGGTGAACAGGCTAATTGGGAACAGGTGGGTGCCATGATTGGGTATAAAAGGAGCTTCCCTGAATTGCTCACGGTCCATATCATCATCAAAAGGTTCAGAGAATCTGGAGAAATCATTGCATGTAAGCGGCAAGGCCAACATTGAATGCCTGTGACCTTCGATCCCTCAGGCGGCACTGCATCAAAAACCGACATCAATGTGTAAGGGAACACACCCATGGGCTCAGGAACACTTCAGAAAACCAATGTAAATACAGTTCGGCACTACATCCGTAAGTGCAACTTGAAACTCCACTATTCAAAGCAAAAGCCATTTATCAACAACGCCCAGAAACGCCGCCGTCTTCTCTGGGCCCGAGCTCATCCAAGATGGACTGATGCAAAGTGGAAAAGTGTTCTGTGGTCCGACGAGTCCACATTTCAAATTGTTTTTGGAAATTGTGGACGTCGTGTCCTCTGGGCCAAAGAAGAAAAGAACCATCCGGATTGTTATGGACGCAAAGTTCAAAAGCCAGCATCTGTGATGGTATGGGGCTGTGTTAGTGCCAATGGCATGGTTCACTTACACATCTGTGAAGGCACCATTAATGCTGAAAGGTACATACAGGCTTTGGAGAAACATATGCTGCCATCCAAGAAACGTCTTTTTCATGGACCGCCCTGCTTATTTCAACAAGACAATGCCAAACCACATTCTGCACGTGTTACAACAGCGTGGCTTCGTAGTAAAAGAGTGCGGGTACTAGACTGGCCTGCCTGCAGTCCAGACCTGTCTCCCATTGAAAATGTGTGGCGCTTTATGAAGCGTAAAATAGGACAACGGAGACCCCGGACTGTTGACCAGCTGAAGCTGTACATCAAGCAAGAATGTGAAATAATTCCACCTACAAAGCTTCAACAATTAGTGTCCTCAGTTCCTAAACGTATATTGAATGTTGTTAAAAGAAATGGTGATGTAGCACAGTGGTAAACATGACCCTGTCCCAGCTTTTTTGGAATGTGTTGCAGCCATAAAATTCGAAGTTAATGATTATTTGCTAAAAACAATAAAGTTTATCAGTTTGGAAAATAAATATATTGTCTTTGTAGTGTATTCAATTAAATATAAGTTGAACAAGATTTGCAAATGGCGGCACGGTGGCCGACTGGTTAGAGCGTCAGCCTCACAGTTCTGACGTGCGGGGTTCAATCCCCGTCCCCGCCTGTGTGGAGTTTGCATGTTCTCCCCGTGCCTGCGTGGGTTTTCTCCGGGCACTCCGGTTTCCTCCCACATCCCAAAAACATGCATTAATTGGAGACTCTAAATTGCCCATAGGCATGACTGTGACTGCGAATGGTTGTTTGTTTGTATGTGCCCTGCAATTGGCTGGCAACCAGTTCAGGGTGTACCCCGCCTCCTGCCCGATGACAGCTGGGATAGGCTCCAGCACGCCCGCGACCCTAGTGAGGAGAAGCGGCTCAGAAAATGGATGGATGGAAGATTTGCAAATCATTTTATTCAGTTTTTATTTATGTTTAACACAGCGTCCCAACTTTGTTAGAATTGGGGTTGTACAATGGAACCTTTGAAGACACGCTGGTTAGCCTCTACTCTGTTGTGATTTCTTTCGTCATACGAAATATTGTAAATGTAATGTATTGCCACTCATATTCACATCTATGAGTAATTTAGAGCCTTCATCCTTTTGGAATGCGGGAGGAAGCTGCAGTACAAAGCACGGGGAGAACATGCAAACTCCACACAGGAAGGCCGGAGACCAAATTCAAACTCTGAAACTCCGAACTGTGAGACAGCCGAGCTGACCATTATGCCGCAAATGTATTTATTTTGAATAATACAATAAAACACACAACATTTACAATTTTACATATAATTTACATTTATTTTATTAAATAATTTGCGAATTAAATATAATTTAATTGTAAACAATTTCAATAAACCTTTATATACAAACATGGCCCTTGAGCACAATCGTTTGCCCACCTCTGAAGTACAAAGTACACACATCAGATTTTGGAGGTTCCATTCTAATATGATTTGACATTTGTTTTCATAAGTCAATTTAAAAAATATATATATATATTTTGAAAGTCTGTGAATGTAGACAAACCCCCGTCGGCTCCCTGCAGACAAATTGAGCGTACATGCAGACGGCAGGTGACGATGTCTTATTACCAGTAGTGAGGGGAAAGGTGGCATACAATATATTCCAAATAATCTACAGAGAAGGGAAGGAGACCGACGGCAGCAGCGGCGGCGGCAACTACCACAACAATGGCACAACAACAAATAGGACAACAGGGGATGCACAACCTCCCCGTACTGTGGCTTGTTGTGGGGGCTCCTAGCGCTCATCGTGTCATGCACCTGATCCAAAGAAGACCCGTGAAGGAGGACCTGCCGCTGTGCTCGGTGTCATGCAGTGCAATGCGCCGTGTCTGTACAGTATACAGATTCTGTGAAGCAGGCAGCAATGGCGGCCGGTGCAAAGGAAGAGGGGGGACGCGGGGGGGAGAAGGTAGAGAGATCCTCCTGCTCTGCTCTACGACAGAAGTGTCACCCTCGCACGGTGAAGGTTTGAGAGTTTGCCTCAGCCTTCCTGACCTGTTCCAAACATGCACAAAGGTCTTTTTCTTACCTCTGCCAAGAATGTTGTGTGTACATGTTTGTGCTGGCAGGCTTAAACAACAAATGATTATAGAAAGGGACAGTAGCATTTTCTGTGACCCTAAAGGTGGGACAAGATATCAATATTGCGCTACTGATCTTGGTTCTCTGCTGGCTTCAACACTATCAGAAACAATGACATTTACAACCTAAATTCTAATAGGTGTTTCATGAAAATGTATTAGTTTATTACCAACAGTCTATCTTTATTTTGTAGCATTTCTCTTGGCTGAAATTGTATGGATGTTGAATTTTTCATTGTCAATGTATGGCAGGCCACACACGGTCCACAGAGCATTTACATTAAGCAGCCTGTTATATTTATTGAATTTATTTAGCTGTTTTTTCCCTAAAAGGGGTTACTTAAAATGTATTTATTTTTTATTATTATTTGTGTATTTATTTATTTCATTAAATAATTTATTTGTTTATTACAAATAATAAAATAGAGAATATTTGGAACGAAATCAACATTTTACATATACCTTTTATACAAATAATTAATTTTATTAAATAATTTGTTGTTGCTTTATTGCAAAAAATTCAATTTTAATAAATTTAATTTTACATATGAATTTAACACATTTCCCTTTGTTTGAGTAAATGTACTTATTGTAAATAAAATGAAAAAATATACATGTTTTAAATATTTATATTTTTTTATTATTTCTGTTTTATTATTATTCCTGTTTTGTGTATTACTTATAGTTTTAACTTTGTTATTGTTTTATAGTTTCAAAATTATGTTGTGTCCAATTGTCTTATGTTCGATTTGTATTTACAGTATGTATAGCACTTTGTTTCAGCTGCAGCTGTTATTAAAGTGCTGTATAAATAAAATTGAGTTGCGTAAAGAAAAATAAATATTGAACAACTAAAACACGAGATCAATTTATTCTTCCATTATTGAAATAAAATATTGTACATACACATTCTAACTCTCTTTTTTCTGTTCACGTCATGCACGAGACACCTGGCCCATCTTTCCTTTTTCAAATTCAAATGTGGCCTTTGAGAACAAAATCCTTCCCACCCCTGAATTAGAGAAAGATGACTATCACCCCACCACGCTAATTCGTGCTAAGACACTGGCGGACTATTCCCCATTTATCTTAAAATAACAACAATACACCTCTGAAGCCTTTTAGCTGTCATCTGAGCATGCATATCAAGCACCGAGCTCGGCCCGATCTGCCCAATCAGTTTGAGGTTCTGCTACAGAGCCACAGACCGGCCCGCGTGTGGAGCTCGTCCGTCCTTGAACGACCTCTATGCGCTCTCGTCACACGAAACGTGAACCTCGGAGTTCCAGGAAAGGATGCTCGGCGTCATATGTAGTCGGTGTCCATATTCTGCAGCAGGAGCTCAAACCCTGGCGTCTAAAAGCAGCGTGGATGCTAGAGGTCGAGCAGGAGAGGCATGCAGCGTGTTTGCTTACTTAAAACCCCATCCAGTCCCACCCAGCACTATGGCAGCCACAAGGATGGCTCCAGCGATGGAGCCTATTATTAGATTGGTGGCACTAGGACCTGCAAAGGGTTATGGGGATGGGATGGGGGGTGGGGGGGGGGGAACACATGAGTTTCTATGCTGGCTTGCTGTAGCAATTACATGTAACTATACAGGATTCCACATGATTACAGAATCCGACAATGTCTCGCATGCTCGCCAGCCCCATTCTAGTGTTTACATGTTGTGATCGTCAGTGGCCTGCTTGGCAAGGTTGAGCACCCATTAAAAGTTTGATTAAACAGATTGATGGGTGATGTCTCTTTGTGTGGCCCGCAGTATGCAGAGAACGGTTTTCGAGGTCGACACAGAGAATGGTCAGGTCACTAAGTGGACAATTCTTCTGGTTGAGGACACTTGTCCATCTAAATGCCCCACATGCCCCAGAAAGGAGAGGATCACAGGAGCAACCACATGATGACTAAGAAGAGAAGGAAGATGAAGAAGAGGGCTTGTAATGGGGAACACCAGAAAGTGGAAGGAAAGGAAGGGGGGAAAGGGGGAGGGGGTCCATCAATCAATCACACGACACTGAAAACAACCAATCATAAGACACGATTATATGGTCATCACCAACACACAAGAAGACACAAAGCCACCGGGAAGCACACACGGGCTCGGGCCTGCTCACGAAACCGCCCGCACACTGAGGCACCACTATGAGAGAAAGAGCTGTGAAAGGGTTAAAAATGCTTACTCTATTCCCCACCCTGTGCCTCCAAAAATCACCCCCAGGGCCAGAATTGTCCCTGCTACTGCCCCTATCAGCCTGTTAGTGGCCACGCTCACTGTGTGGAGGGAAAAGGAGCATGGTTACCACCCTGGCAAAAGACAAACAGCAGGCCTCTGCCTCAAGAGTCCTGGATCAAGTGATGCCCAGCAGCCCCACCTTAACACCCCCAACCCTTAAAACTACTGCCTCAGAGTCCTCTTCTGAAACTAATCGAGTAAACAAATCAAATCATATATACGAGAACAGTTTCGGTTGCTGTTTTACTTGTAACATGAAGCCAGTGGTTCGAAAATGTTTACACCAAGTACCACCTAAAAAAAAAAAAAATATTTGAGTTTCACCATAATGACGGACGATAAAATAAAACAGTCTAATAGAGCTAAGTGATCATCAAAAACGAAGCAGAGGTTTTATTCCTAAAAAGTATATCATAGCTATCGTCAGAAACCTCGTATCACCAAATATGGTCAATTTCATAACTTTTAAAAAAATCGATATTATTGGTCTGTCTCCACATCATCTGTTATTTTTTACGCATTATTGACCAATTTAAAGTGCTGAAAATACCTTGAGAACAGCTAGTAACTCTTGTTTGAGTTCACTGTCTGAGAAGTGTTATAAAACTCCGCCTCTTCCCTCACTCTGCGGGAGCCATGTGAGATTAATTCGCCTCAAGATTGAAAGTCTGGATATTTATTCGTCAATCAAGAGTAAAAATATTCAGGTGAGATACATTTGAGTACACCTGTTTCATTCAAATGGATCACTATAACTATGGTGGTGCAAAGGAACTGCTCAGCCACAAAGGTAAGTGTTTGAAGATTAATTTCTGCCTATTACACTGCTTAGTCAGCTCATGGTTTTCTTTATCTTAAGGCACTAACACCTTTGAAAAAGAGGTTGTGAAGATGATGCAACCACAGTCTTTGGCTTGACTTTTTGTCTGGTTAGGAGCTCGGCATGAGTGCAGACTTTGATGCGGACAGCTAACGCTAGCAAAGTTCTTCATCACATCAACATCATCATAAATTAGCGATTTTTTAAACGTAATAAATTAGGGATTGATCATGATGTTGGGGTGGTATTATGTTGATGATGGTACGCAACGGCATATAATAGCAATACAGAGTATAAGACCAAGTTGAATGAGACGGTGTTTGGCCGTTCAAGAAAGATACAAGATTTTTGATTTTCCTGAGTAGTAGTCTTTGAGATGCGAGGATTCCACCCGACAGCGACGATATTTCTTCTTCTTCTAAGTCACTGTAATATTACATAGTTTGAACATTAGCATTGCGCCAAAAAAACCAAAAAAAACTTAATGATTAAATTAAAATGTATTGCACATAAAAGATTCTATATAATTTTTAACTATATACATATAAAAATAAAACACTTTTAAAAACAAACAGTTCCTTCAGATTAAATGCAAATGTATTGAACTTTAAAGTTAAATACAAACGAACTGTATTCAGGCAGTGATTCTTTCAGGTACAACTAGAGAGAATCCACGTACCAGTCGTGGTACTCGTACCACACTTTGGAATTCACTGTCTTAAGCAATGAAGTTACAACATAGCAGAACAAATTATACTAATATGCAGTGCAAATGTGTCAGAGGAAGAAAGAAGTGAAAACTGACCCTTGGGCCCTTGAGTTGGAGTAGTCTCGGGGATTTTAGGCGGGTCAGGCATACTACAGTCTGTACCCGCCCACGTAGTATCACAGGTGCATGTGGCTTCATTGTTGCACACCTGTACACAGCAGACAAATGCACTGCAGCATGTGGACATAAAGGTCACTGACACAAATGACAATTTGACAATGCCTTTACACTAGTACACGTTAGAGTTTGTACACCAAACCTTCCTGTTTACATTCCTATGACTAATAAAAGAAGAGGGGGAAAAAATCATGTGGTGGTTTGTTGTGAAGCATTTATACTATTCCACAAAGATGGCAGATGCAGTAATGCTGCTAAAATGCTAGTAGGGGTTTAATGTAAGTGTATCCGTGTATCTTACTTCCATAATCCATCCATCTTATTTTTATTGCGCTGTGTCCTCACTAGGGTGGCAGCTGAGCTGGAGCCTTTCCCTGCTGACTTTGGGTGAGAGGCGGGGTATACACTGCAAATCTTGGGGCACAGACACGAATGAGTCATACCAGGGCAATTAAGAGTCTCCTATGAACCTAAAATGCATGTTTCTGGAATGTGGGAACGGGTACCCATAGAAAACCCGCACAAGAGAACATGGCAGTGCATTAAAACTTGCCGAGATTCGAACCAGAAACCTCAGAACTGTAGGGCAAGCGTGCCAACTACTCAGTCACCATGCTGATCATACTTCCATGATTGTCATTCATTTTTAAAAAGGACTATTCAGTTTCTGAGTGTACAGAGCAGCAGGGCGTCCTAGTGGTTAGCATGTCTGCCTCAGGTTCTGGGTTGGACTCTGGGCTCTCGCCGTCCTGTGTGGAGTTTGCATGTTCTCCCTGTGCCTGTGTGGGTTTTCTCCAGGTGCTCCGGTTTCCTACCACATTGCAAAAAAGATGCATGTTAGGTTCAATGAAGAATTGGTCCAGGGTGTAGCCCGCCTCTTCAGTACACTCGCCTCATCAGTGCAGTCACCACCCTAATGAGCACTCACGTGTTAGAAAATGGATAAATGGACTTTATGTACACAATCTTACTAAAAGACAGTGATGCCTTGAGATCCGTTCCAACCCCCGCCCAAAATACAAATATTTTCACATTGTATACTTAATAAGGAAAATAGCACTCTATAACATTGCACTTTATAAAAAAACACAGCGTAATAATAGAATTAAATAGAATGTAAAGAACTAAAGAGATTGTTCATCATGATCATTGTGCCGCTCCTTTTGGTGTGCACGCCTTGCCACTTCAGTCATACAGACAGACGGCTGTACACGAAGACGGTCCTCAATAAGCTGCACTAATATTGGTTGTTTTTCGGAGAGGAAAAAGAATACATTTGCCTGTGAGTATTGGTATACTGTCTGGCTACATGTGCTGCTCCAGTATTTGTTTTCAAATATCCGTTGCTTAAAGGGTTGTTATAACACCGCAGCACCGATGCTATTTCTTAGCCCGTCTGACGCATTTTGCATTGTTTGTTAGTATTAAGCTAAGCCGTCTAAACCAAAGCTATGTGGTTGATTTAAGTACACAACCTAATTTTAATTTGTTGTTTGTTTAGTTTGACAGTAAACCTCGACTGGGAGTGGCATTAAACAGCTTGAAGACATTAGCTACAATTAGCTACATTGGAGCATTAGCTACAAATGCTGTGGTGCTGTACATTTAGAGTTTTGGTCCTTAAATGTGTATGGTGTACCATATGTCCCTGTTTAAATAAACCTGAAGTGAAATGAAGACTGCTGCTTGTTGTGAAGTGAGTTGAGTTCACTGCCTAAAGTGCTTGTATCTCAATGTCAAAGCAAAACAAACAAACAAACAAAATCTGCAAAATGATGGCTCGTATCTTGAAAAAAATTGGAACGCTCGTATCTCAAGGCACCACTGTATCGTGAGATTATACTGCTTGTCTTAAACCGGCAGTTAAAAAAAAAATAAAAAAAGTCCACCTCTTACGACAATATGGTTTCTAATGGTTCCTTATTCAAAGCATTGTGTTTATTTTTAGAGTTGTCTCACACCAGAACTTACCCCGTGTGCTGAGCACACTTGTCCATTAGGTCCAGTGGGGCAGCTGCTAATGTTGAGTGACTGGATGGACAGACACTTGTGGTCAAGGCACATCATTGACGGCCCACAAGGACTCCCGTCATTCACGTAGCCTAAATCGGTCTCATCGTCCAAAAGAACGTGCCCACCACTGCGAGAGACAGGAGAGTGGGCAGTGTTGTAATACTGTGGTCTTATAGACTCCTTCTGGCTGGGCACAAGACGTTTACCTGCAGTCTATCAGCCTGCCTTGATGGTTAAAAGAGGTGGGGGTGATATCTCCTTTCATTGTTCCAATGCGGGGGTTGCGGCCAATGTTGGCACACAAAAGATAACCACAGAAGACATCGCTGTGAAAGTACAAAGAGAATACTCTTGTTAATATTCTACTTCCCTAACAATTCAATTTCACCTTGAGGCCTGTATTTTGACTGCTGTTATCAAACACACCAACCACAACATACTGTAGTGTGTAAGTGTGTACCTGCATAATCCTATACAAGAGCTGCTTCAACAAATTCTGCCATTCCAAACATCAACACTTTTATTTATTGTGGTTGTCGTCTACAGTAGTGAAGCACTGCAATGCACCATACTGACAGAATATTTCATACAACATAGCAACAGTATGTAAAAAAATAATAGCTAAAATAAACAGCTCTAAGCATCATGTAGCGTAGTTTAACACCACTGCAAACTGCAGCAATAATAAAACATACTGTTGAAGTAGAGATTAGATAGATAGAATGATAGATAGATAGATAGATAGATGACAGATATTTTAAAAAATCATTAAAACCAAGTACAAGGAAAAAATTACATAGTGTACAGTACTACTGTGCATTACTGTACATTTAAGAGTTTAAAAGTTGTGTGAGTGTATAGAAAGTGTTTATAAGCATATGGTAGAGGTGAGTAGGAGTGTGGGGTTGATAAATAAGAGGGGATGTTGTTTTATATTACAAATTGCAACATAATTGCGTCTTTAAATTTAAAGCTTAGCCTGATCTCTCTCTCTCTCTCTCTCTCTCTCTCTCTCTCCCTCTAGAGTGGAGCAAAAAACAAACTCTGCTAAGAGGTCAGCAGGAAAAACTGTCACAGAATCTCTGATCACTCCAAATTTGCAACCGAATGCTGTAACCGGGAGGAACTGTCAAATAAATCCCAGTTGAGTAGAAGTTCAATAAGTGCTGACAAGCTGCAGCTGAACAAAGAAGTAACAATTGCACCACTCCTGTCCGCCCGAAAAAGTCCTAACTTGCAGGAATTTGAAAGACTGTGGAAGTCTCTTTCTCAATTTGAAGCTAAGGAGGTGCAAATCTGAACTCGTAATATGTAGAAATGATTTCGGAGAAGCTTTCCCTCTTGCTACTCACTGTTTGCTGCATTGGATCCATTTGTCGCCATCCTTTCCACAGTTGCCTTTGTCAGTACCCTCGGTGTTTAACTTCTCGTAGCAGAACTTCTCCGAACCTCCAGCCTCTGACGAGACAAAACAACCGGAGGAGGAGGGGCTGGATGAACTGTACTGCAGCTGAACTTCCTTTAGTGTAGTTTATTCATCTTACTTGGCCCCCAGATGTATCTGCACTGGTTCTCTCTGGTCTTACACTCTCCACTGTAGCACCGTCCCTTCAAATAAGACAGTGAATTAATGGCATCCGAATTTAGCTTATTCGGCTATTAAAATCTTTATTATCGTGCCTACCTGGTTCACCTGGCAAAAGTATCCGTCTTGTTTATGAAGGTTGGGAGGGCACTGTAAAGAGGCAAAACACAATTCTTAAATATGCAGTGAATTTAAGACAACTACAAATTGGCATTAATAAAATAGATCATTAGAAAATGAGTTGTGGTTGCAAAGCAATTTTTGAGATGAAACGCCACAAAATTGAAAAGTACTATAACGCAGGTTAATATGTCATAGCATATCAAACCCTATTTATGGCATGTCAATATATCATCTAAAAGTAAATGTTTTCCCTAAAATTGGTTGATCATATTTATTTTTATTTAATTTATATTTTTTCTTATCAGATAATTGAATAATTGACTTATTGTAAATAATAAAATAAAGCAGTTTTACATACACATTTCTTTTTTATTCATTGAATTCCAAAATTGGTTAATTATAAATATAAATACTAAAATAAAAAAAGAACGTATTATTATTTGATTATTTCAATAAACTAGAATGGTGCCTTGAGATAAAGTTTAATTTGCTCCGTGACTACGCTGGTAACTCAAACCTCTTTCAAATTTCAAATCATCTTTCGCCATTGAAATGAATGGAAATTCCCGTAATCTGTTTCAGCCTCCAAAAAACACAACCCCCAAATTTTAAATGTTTTTTTAATGAGAAAATAGCACTCTATAATATTGTATTTTATAAAAGAATACACTAATGACATAATAAAATAACTGTCAGTAAAGACTTTTTGTCACACTTTGCATTCATTAATGGCCATTGTGCTGCTGCCCGCCTTGGCCACCTGAGGGCAGTATAAGACATACAGGTGGATATACTGTACATGAACATCTGTACAGTATAGACATCTCCGCTCCTCGCAGAGGATAAAGAATATAACTGTGAGAACTGTTATATAAAAATTTTTTCTAAATGTGTTGTTGCACCGTTTGTCTTCATATATCATTTGCTTAAAGGGTTAAATATGTATCCCGTTATGTCTTAGTATTAGCATTACGCTTACGGACTAAAGGTTATGTGTGTGTGTTAATTTGATAGTAAACTACAACTGGGAGTGGTACTAAACAGCTTGAAGCCCCTTTTTTGAAGAATTGTTGACTGTTTGCCAAAGTTCTGCTTATTGTGAAGTGAACTGAGGTGAGTTCACTGCCACGATACATAGCTTGCATCTCAAGTTTGCACTTGCGAGACAAAGCAAAATCTTAAATCTTGTAAGTATCTCAAGGCACCACTCTATTTTAACTATTTTACAGACACATTTAATATTACAAAATACTTATTTTATGCCTCATGTACAAATGACCTAGCCCATCGATCCATTTTAAAAATCGAATGTAGCACAAAAGTTTGCCCAACCCTGTGCAACAGTGGCTCTGAACAGCATTGGGATGACATCACACCATTACCACTGTACTTCATCAACTTCACTGTGCCCCTCACCCTCAAGTCCCTCCATAACCTCGCGCCATGATTGCATTTCATCACATAGAAAATGGCAGCGTATAATAAGCTGTAAACTTCCCTTCCATTATAACATAGTCTATTAATCACTGGGTCAATGGGGTGACATTGCCAAGCATGTTCGGTGGTGAAAGGTAGTAAAGTTAAACGTAAAGCCCATTTATCAGCGCAATATGATTAAATGCTACCATGCTGTGACATCATGGCCCCATTGCTGCTTTTCACTGTTTTAAAGCAGTATTCCCCCCCAACCACCAGAGTGATTTAGTAAAAGGCCGCACGGAGAGAATGAACAACAAATATTTTAGCGATCATCAGTGTACTCTGAAAAAAGTTTGATTTGGAAAATCAGGTCTGCGCCTCTGTAGAGGTTAAATTGCTGGTCTAACCCAAGAAAACAAATCTCAAAATGTCTTTGGAGAGCTTCGTCAGAAAGGGGAAAAGGCCAAATAATGAGACAGAAAAAGAGCCAACAACTTCCAAGTAAAAGAAAGCTGCATTTAAGAGACAATATCAGCAGTCCTACTGGAAATACGGCTTTATTGCTACAGGAGATTCTCACGCACCAAGGATACTCTGCAAAATATGAGGGTACAGGCTTGCAAATGAGGCAATGAAGCCTTGAAAACTGCTTCGGCACAAGGAGACCAAGCACCCGAATTAAAAAACAATCATGGATTAAACTCAAAGCAGACTATATATCCATCCATTTTCTGAGGCGCTTATCCTCACTAGGGTCGCGGGGCGTGCTGGAGCCAATCCCAGCTGTCATCGGGCAGGAGGCGGGGTACACCCTGAACTGGTTGCCAGCCAATCGCAGGGCACACACAAACAAACAACCATTCGCACTCACATTCACACCTACGGGCAATTTAGAGTCTCCAATTAATGCATGTTTTTGGGATCTGGGAGGATTGAACCCGGGTCCTCAGAACTGTGAAGCTGACGCTCTAACCAGTCGGCCACCGTGCCGCCCCAGACTATATAGATTGCCAAAATAGCATTGAAAGCTTTGCTTCCATTTCCAACATGATCTTTGTGAAGTAGGATTTTCTGCAATGAGGGCAGCCAAAACACAGACATAAGGACATAAGTAACAGTTCATGGGTCATGGTCTCCCATTACCCCAAGATGGGACCAGCTTTTTGAATGTAAACAAATACTAATTACAAAAACTGCATTCAGCCTAATGGTGACTTATGGTCTTAATAATTTATTTCGATTTGTTTCTAAACCAGTCTTTCAAAATATTTCTTTAAGTGGTGCAAAAAAGGTTGACGACCACTGTCCTAAAGGACAAAAACATCGTTAAGTTTAGAAACAATGAGAAAAATAGGGAGTATTTTGAAACTACTGAGCAATTGTGTGGAAGGTGAAATCAAGCCGTATGCAATTGTGCCTTGAGATACGAGTTTAATTTGTTCCATGCGCATGCTCGCAGCTCAAAACACGTGTATCTCAAATTATCTTTCCCTTTTGAAATGAATGGAAATGCCATTAATCCGTTCCAGCCTCCCCGCCAAAAACAAAAAACAAAAAACGTAATGTGTTTTTTAACGAGGAAAAATAGCACTCATTAATAATGTACTGCATAAAAACATATATTAATAACATAATTAACTATAATGTAGAGAACTGAACAGTTTGTGCATCATGGTTTAATGCTGAAATCCAATTTGTTGTACTGCTCCTGGCGGCACGGTGGCCGACTGGTTAGAGCGTCAGCCTCACAGTTCTGAGGACCCGGGTTCAATCCCCGGCTCCGACTGTGTGGAGTTTGCATGTTCTCCCCGTGCCTGCGTGGGTTTTCTCCGGGCACTCCGGTTTCCTCCCACATCCCAAAAAACATGCATAAATTGGAGACTCTAAATTGCCCGTAGGTGTGCATGTGAGTGCGAATGGTTGTCTGTTTGTATGTGCCCTGCGATTGGCTGGCAACCAGTTCAGGGTGTACCCCGCCTCCTGCCCGATGACAGCTGGGATAGGCTCCAGCACGCCCGCGACCCAAGTGAGGAGAAGCGGCTCAGAAAATGGATGGATGGATGTACTGCTCCTACTGGTGTGTCTGCCTTGGCCACCGGGAGGCAGTATAATACAGTTATGCAGACAAACGAAGAAGAAAAGTCCTTATTCTGTTACTACTGTGACTCAGTAAGAGGCTGTAACATTAGTAATTTTTGTAGAAGATAAAGAATATAAGCATTAAATATAAGTATTGTTATATTATCTGTCTACATGTGTTGGTGCACTGTTTGTGTTCAAATATCCGTTGCTTTGAAAACCGCGACGATCAATACTCACCTTTAGCATATGTATATATGCTATATATCAATGGCATTTGCATTGTTTGTTAGCATTAAGCTCAGTGGACACACAACAGATTGACTGTGTAATATTGCTATACAACAACACCTGTCCAGAGTCCCCAGAGCATGTCTCTGAGATATCGCAGTCATTCACAGCATAGCGGCAACTGTAACCTCGTGGGAGGAACTGGCAAGAAAACAAGTGAAAAGAATGTGTATTACTATTAACATTTATAAAGCATCAATACATATGGCTATTTTCTTCATGTAAATACAGTGAATTCGTTCAAGCTGTTACCAGGCACGTGGTATTGCAGCAGGGGCCTTCGCTGCAGTGCGCCCCGTTGGCCAGCGAACACTTTTTGCAACACCCCTTATAGCACTCCTGAAAATAGAAACGGAGCTGCAGCCATCTCAACACACACATCGACTGCAAATACATGTAACATCCTGAATAAATAAATAAATAAATAAAAACTCACAGCTCTCGCGCCGCAGTCACATTCCTCTCCCACTTCTACAAATCCATTCCCACACTCGGTGGCCTCGAGCAGCTGCCAAAATACGTCAAAGTGGGTACGAAACGGTTCGCTTCATACGTGTGAGCGACGTCGAATGATTTTTTTTGTGTGTTCACTGCTGTGCGGGGCGGTGAGCATCAAACCTTTGTCGGCCTGTTAAACAGGCACGAGCCTCCGCCTTTCAAGAGGAAGTCCTTGTAGTCGGAGACGCTGCATTTGGAGAATCTCCGCGGGTGTTGGACACTGTGGAGTGGAGGGTGGAAACATCTGTCAAGTACATCGAAAATAACTACGCAATAACCATGGAAACATTGCTCAACTGCTGTGTGTGGGTGTTTGTATGTATGTGCATTTGTGTGTGTGTCACCTGATTTTCAAATGGAATGACAGTAACTCAAGGCATTTTGAGCATGTAAACATTGCCAAGACATGTCAGACAACACTCAATCACAATATACTGTGCATGAGCTGGGGTCACCAACATGGCAGTGGTGGGCACCAAGGACCACATGCGCAGCCCTTGGGCCTGTTCTAAAAATAGCTCACCAGTGATGGGATCTTGTGATGTCAAAGGAATGTTATGGAAGTGATCATTTGAAAATGTAACCACACCGCAGAGATTTATAGAACTAAAGTGTTGTATATTGATATTTGTTTCCTAACTGATTACATAATTGTTGAGAATTACTGTGAAAAACAATTCACATACTCACTTAGATGAATATCAATCATTACTAATAATAGCACATACTCAAAGGGTAATTTGAGTAATTGTTTTTACTTCAGAAGAGTGTATCAAAATGCAAACCCTTCCCATTAATCAGTATCCAAGGAGTAGCTTTCAGCATCAAAAAGGTTGGCGACCCTGCACTAATAATTTAATGGGATGGCATATTAGGTGGTAAGCATTACGGTATTATTTGACACAAACATAATGGCATAAGTAACAAAAATGTAAATATGGGACTAGGGTTGAAAAGAGTTGTAATATAATATACCATGTGAAGAGAAATATTCAATTGTACAATTTTTTCCCCCAATATATGATGACTAAGTATTGCTTTTTGGTGTCATTATTATTTGATTGGTTAATTTATCGGTGTATTTATTTTGTACTTACAACAACAATAGATTAAACATATTTCAGTAGTAAAGACAGTCAAGCTCCCTGTATAGACAAATGCAAATTCATGAACATTATCATACATTCCCAAAGTCCCACGGACCCTTTCCAACTTGCTGCAACATTACAACCCTATAGATGGGACACAGCTAATACAGGATTAATGCTGGACATTACCCAGTGTCCTCCATTATGCAGCCAGTCCATGAGTCAGTGCAACCGCATTCCTCTGCAAATCAGAGACCACAGAAAAGGGCACAGAGACAGTAATGAAATATTGTAAGACTTTCTTTGTTTACTTTTTTTTTTAAATACCAGTTGTAAAAGTACAATGATTCACTGTAACATATCATGCACTGTTAGACTGTAATAGGAATTTAAAAAAAACAACGTTAGTTAAAAATTATGCTTAGAGGAGAATTAAAGTCATCATCATGATTTACATTCAGTAGTTACATCCTGCACAATTTAACGAGACCCAATACAAAAGCTGCATCAGAAATTCTGCATTTGCAATGTTTATCATTGTGGTTGTCGTTTATCTTACTGCATTACAGTATACTAGGAGATGTCCCTAATGTTTTGATTAGCTACAAGGGACAGCTAACAAATTTGGGATTAAATAACATAATGTGTTGTAGGTGTGCGAGGTGATGTGGCCAGTCATCTCATAATTTGGGTAAGAATGTAACAAAATACTGTATTTGATTTGTATACCATTTCTGAGCTAGCCGGAGTGTAGGTCAGCAGTTTGTTTAATGTCTAGCAACAGATGCCATTTACAAGCACTCTTATGGTCACATATTCCACCAACTTTTAGGAGATGACTTATATAGTACGGAGATACTATAATAATAATATATATATTTAATATATCTACTGAGTAACTGCTAGCGGTTAAAACACTAAAAATTGATTTTCGACAACGATGATAGCCCCGGATTACTCTGGTTACACCACAAACCTCTTTACTGGAAGCAACAACACAAGAAGTGCAGTTTTTAGAGGTGGCTATCGGAAAACCTCAAACCTCCATTTCTCAAACCTCAGTTTACCAACGAGACCAGGCCAACCACTGGCTTTCCAATATTTTGTCTTACAATCTTGGTAACCATTCTAGCCAGCCTCTCTGGCTCATGTAAGAAACATGACAACCAAAATGTATACTTCTCTTGGATGCAGGGTCCCACTGGATGGCCAAATTCTGAGCCAGGCTCTGAGATAAAGAGCCCGCCATGGACCAGGTGCTGCCATACTGTGAGAGCAGCAGAGGGTCAGTCACATCTACTGACGTGTGATCCATGAACTGAGCGACAGTGAACATTAGTATGCAGTGAATCTGACCTCATTGACGCCAACCCCCCGGCTCTCGGAACACATGCCCGCGAAGTAGGCTGCGCTGCTTCTGCGGTAGTGAAAGGTCACATTTCTGTCAAATAAAAAAAATTCCAGTAAGACATCAAAGGGAGGCAGCACATAGCATCAAAAGGTGATTTCCGGAGCTTACGAGAAGAGGTGCACAGCGTCTGCGTGGTGCTTGATGCTCTGCTGGCGATACTTGGAGAAATCACGCAGCATTTCCAGCGGCCTCACGCTGACCGGAATCTGATCTTTGTCTGTCCAGATCTCTAAAGCAACCAGCACCACACGCGTTCGCAGCTGCTCTTTGAAGACCTGCCATTGATGTGGTCAGGAAATAGAGGACAGACAGAGGCAACAGCACGGGCACAGGTCAATAATGCACAGTGCAGTCTGGATTGGCTTATGTGGGCAGACAAAATAACACACTGCGAGTTAGGGGTTGTACAGACAGTTGACTTTTTTACTTTACTACTCCACAATGATATTTAGAGCGTGATGTCGACTAGTCGCTAATCACGTTTTTGGCTTTGAGGAGGAAGCAGTGTAGCTACAGATGTATGCGTTGAATGACCTTAATTGATTGAAATTGTCTTCTATTTCTGAATACTCAACTTTTGTAAGTGAAGGAGAACCAGTTAAGGGGGGGAAAGCCAGGCTCTAGTAGGATTCTCAACACATTTTCAGCCAGCACTAATAAAGTGGAAGGAGAGCGGGGAATTATTCCATTGAGGTCCATGATTATTTGCAAACTCCGCAAATTCCCACCATACAGAATCCACTGCAATAGTGGGCCCAGAATGAGGGCAGGTGTCAAATTGTGCAAATGTTACCTGGCTGTCCCAGTGACAAGCACACAGTGGAAAGATGGAAATAACATCACGCAATAGCGAGCTAGCCTTCACCCAGTCGCCGCCCATGCTCTTGTGTTCTAACGGGTATGTTCTATGTAAATTCAGTGTATGTCAATGTTTTAACAGTACCGAAAAAATATAAAGCACATTATCAGCGAATAGTCGATGTTGAATCAATTTTCACCACATTTGTGTCTTGCAACCCCTATGGGAGTGGGGTGCCAGTAAAATACTTTTTACTCCACATGAAACACTCACTTTGTGCTGAGGCTGACTGAGGCTCAGTGCAGTATGACACGTACAAATGCACATTTAGCATAGGATGCTAACAGTGCAGCAGCACAGTGACTTAATGGTTAGAACGTCTGCCTCACAGTTTCGCTTCAAATCTCCGGTCTTTCCAGTGTAAAGTAAGTTGGCATGTTCTCCCCGTCTTAGTGCAGGTTTTCTGCGGGTACTGAGTGTGAATAGTTACTTGTCTATCGATATGTGCCCTGCGATTGGTTGATGACTAGGCCAGGGTGTACCCTCCTTCTCACTAAATGTCAGCTGGGATAGGCTTCCAGCTCAAGCGGAACAGAAAATAGGCATGTTGCACATGTAAGGATTATAGCAATGAGTATTGCCAAAGTTAAATATATGCATGTGACCTCATGTTAATCCAGTTTTCTAGTCGTTGGGAATATTCTACTCAGTAATAAGGACCAGGAGAAAAATGGTGCAGTAGGTACATAGTACAGTGGATTTGCGTCATACAATAGTTCACAATTCAAACCAAGAGGTGGCACTACATCTTTAAAAGGTTGGGAGTGTCAACTGCAAATGAAAGGAATAATTTACTAACAATCAACGCTTCTGACAGACTTAATTAATATTCATTTGCTGGGGTCACAAATTTCCAAGCAGGTTCAGTTTCTATTTATACTAGGATAACCATTAGTTGTGAAAGGTTTCACGTGCATATGTCATTTTTGTCAGTGTTCACTGTTTATCTGGAACATATGTGTAATATGCATTCCAGGCCTGCAGTTGGGATGTCACTTTGACAAAAAAATAAAAAATAAAAAATGTATGCAAGCCATATTTTTACTTCATTGCTCATATTTGATATGTGAATGAAAGCTTTGTCAGGTCTTGTGACTCCACTAGTAACTCGAACATTGCAGGGGAACAGTTTTATATATATATATATATATATATATATATATATATATATATATATATATATATATATATATATATATATATATCGCACATTCTACAACAACAATGTGTTCCGCCATTACTGTCCTGATGCGACGTAGGCACGCCCAGACTGAACACTTTATTCTGTTTTCACACTACCGTTTGTAGTGTTTTTATGGAAATGCTGCCATTTTCCACTTTCAGACCTGTTTGCAAATATTTGCATTTTCAGGCTTTGTAACACTGTTGCTGTGTCAACACACAGCCCAAACCTCACAAATTGTCTCGTGCAAATAACCAGTCACATTATGGTCACAAACGTTTGGCAATAATTGTAGGAATTGCTGTTTCCACTCAGTGACTTCTTTACCTGCATTTCCATTGTCATAGAAGTGGAAAAGGTACCAGAATATCAGATTCACATCCACCACAGTGGTGCGGTACTTTAAAGAATGGAAACACTGTCTGTTGATCAGTCAAGAGAGAATTATCATTTCTGTGCAATAATAGGAATGGAGTGGGATTAAGACACAAGATGCCTTTTCTGAAAATAGACTTGTCCTGTTGATTTAAAGCAGTGATTCCCAATCACTGAGTGGGGGCACATAAGTGAAATGTTTCCCAACGTTTATTGAGCCAAGGTGCTCATTTTATATTCGAAAAATGTCACTACACGCCACCAAATAAAAATGTCACAAAAAGTATTAATAGTGAAATAAAGATGATCTTATCTCAATTTATTCACAAACTGACTTAGTGTGAATTCTGGGCCTGTTTAATGGAACACAAAGCTATTATTCTATTATATGAATGGCAGCAGGTTTATTGTACCTTCTGCCATCAAATGGAAGAGCATTTAATTGTTCAATTGTTGTCACTATATGTCACTGGCTTCGAGAGAAGAACAAAGATATAGTTGTAATTAATAAAATAAAATTCTGACAAATTAAGTGAAATTGGATCATTTCCTGCAGCATCCTTGATGGCACCCATGTTGAGAATCACTGCATTAGTGTACCGTGAGAGATCATCAGGTGTGCTGGGGGAAGTTATCCAATTTCACTTCACTGGTCTGAAAATTATTATTTATTTACTAGAAATAATGTTTTTTTTTCTTTGTTCATCTATCTGTGCCAATGACGTATAGTGACAGGCAGAACAATTAAATGCTCTTCCACTAGATGTCAGAAGGTAACAAGATTATTACATTAGATTAAACGATCATTATTTCAGGATACTGTTTATACTTTTTCAAACATTTTTTGGGGTGGAGTGCCATAACATTTTTCTTCTGCAAAGTATGTGCTTTGGCTTAATAAAGGTTGGGAAACACTCATTTAAACAGCCACATTTCAATTGAAAAAAAAACAGAACTGTTGCGGTTTATTTACAATGTTAAATTTTTCTGACGTTGCAAGTGGCCTTCAAACCACATGGTGGAAACATAAACCAGACGAGCACGCAAAGCCATACCAAACACCTGCATGTTAAAATGCTTACACACAAGATCTGTATGAGGGACCATTATAGAACTGATGGTATATTCTTCAACAAGAATCATACCTATGGCAGCATTGTGGGGAAAAGCTCATCAAAGCCAATAGCACCACCTTAGTGTTTTAGTGTTACTGAGTGAGTGCAGTCTGGACCTAAAGTGTCTGTCCAACTGACTTGGTGACAAACACATCCCCTGAAAAACAACTCTGGTCAAAGGGAAGAGCTTACTCACAGCATCCACAAGATTCACCACTGACTTGGCAAAATTCCTGGTGTGCTGCTTGGTTTTGTGTCGTTTGTACTGCATAGACATAGGAAGAGGAATAAGAAGTATATTTCAGTATGTAATATAAGTGCCTAATACATTAACAGTGCATATACTTACCATGTTGTGGTCACTGACAATCATGACCTCCAAGTATTTCATCTCCTCAAATACAGATATCTGTCACATAAAAGCAGCAGATAATCAGTGGTGACTGACTAGTACTAAACTGTGTTTCACCCCCCCCCCCAACTGCAGAGCCCTGATGTGATATGCTTTGGAGTCCAGGTAAAAGTATGCAAACACTTGACATCGTTACATAATTTACGGGCGGGTGAAGGGAAGTTTGTGGTGTCTCTTCAGAGAGATGAGATCAGACACTCACGGCTCGCTTTTTCCGGCGCTTCAGCCAGGACAAGTCCTCCAGCTCCCAAAGGAGCCTCTCCTCCTCCACTATCAGTGTAAACAACACAAAAATGTGTGCATCAACACACATTGCAGGCATGTATGGCCGCAACATTAGGTACACTCGCACAATATAATGAAATACAAAAAAAGATACTGATTAAAAGAAATAAAACAAAACTACTTAGGTGGCCATCCATCCATTTTCTATAACACTTGACCTCATAAGCGTCTCGGTGAAGTCTTACTTTGGGTGAGAGGCAGGTTACACCCTGATCTGGTTGCAAGCCAATCACAGGGCACATATAAACAAAAAAACATTCACACTCACACCTTTGAACAATTTTGAGTCTTAAATTAACCTTTGAAATTTTAGAATGTGGGAGGAAAACAGTGTATCCGCAGAAAACCAACGAGTGCCTGGTTCAAACCTGGAACCTCTCGACTGTGAGGCAGCTATGCTAGGCGCTAGACCACTGTGCTGCCATCGTAGGGGTACAGTGTTCTTTTAACAATGTGCCTATTTTTGTATTTACCAGTTTGGACACTGGTAGTTTCCTCGTAGCCTACTAGTGGCCACAGTTGTATGTATGGTATACTGTAGCTTTATAATATGGTGAAGAAATGCGTGACAGTATGGGGTGGAGGCCCTTCGATGATTTCGAAGAGGATGTTTGACAGTGTTGCAAATCCTTACCCAGTTGCTGTGACTCATTTTTCCACTGGAGCGAGGCGGTTCTTCTGAGCTGGTGAGGCCTTCCAGCTGTGTCCTGAGAGGTGAGAGCACAATCAGCTGTTAAAGGTTTCAACAGCCGCTGGGGAAGGAGTGTACTGCAGAAACCCTTCATGATGCAACAACAAATCGTGTGTATGGAGTAGCACAACCTTGGAATTTCTCATGCAATATAAAGCTAAATTTAAACTAGTATAATACTGTACCATTGACAGCAAGCTTCAATTAGACCCATTTCAGAGCAGACATGTTTGCTTGACAGCTTAACCGTGTCTGCAGTTCATTTAAGGGAGACATGCTAAGGGCTCGGTTATGTACTCAATGACAGGTTTTCCAGACACAGCTTATTTTCCTCAAAGCCAAAAGATTCAGTGAGAAGAGACTATTACAACTTCTAAAGTCCAACACCTGTGATGTAGTACAAGTCAGAATTCAACTTCAAATGCTTTACAAATTATGAACTTTTTCTTTGTTTAATTTACAATATAGGCAGCCCGGCAAAGCATCCACTGGTTTTAAAAGATCTAAATTATAATAATCAGGGATAAAATCATTGTCTGATACTGTGACGTCCACCTTTAAAGGTGAGTGTACTTTATCTCCTTGGCTCCCCTCAGTTCTCCCAGATCGCCATCCTTTTTACCTTCCTGCTTCCTCTTTTTTATCACAGGAAGTGGGGGTTCAGGGAGATGGCCCCACACTCCAATGATTCATTGCCTTCCATTCCTCAACCTCAACATTCCATCCCTTCTCCTCTCTACCCTTTCCTACCCTCGAATTCAAATTTTTAAGCATCCCAAAAATGTTCGTTAGTCAAGTGACGTCAGAGAGGGGGAGGCCACTGACCCTGTGCCAGGAAACTGTCAAACATGTTACTGATTGGCTTGAAAGGTATTGCTGACATCCATTTTTCGATCCATAGACAAACATAATACATTAACGGGTTCCTTCACTTCGCACTCAAAGATAAGGTAAGTAAAATAGGTTATGAGATATAAGTTATCTGATATAACGTCTGACAACAAAGCAGATATTTTGCACATGATGAAATCAGGAAGTCGAACACAATTGTGATAACTAACTATAAAGCGTAGCGAAGAGGCAGTATTATACAAAAGCCTTGGGCCACCACTAGCATTGTTCTTTGATTCTGTTTTTCACAGTAGTCATTTAGACAGACAGTAAATACCAGGAATAATACAATTTAGCAGGATTTTGCGAAAAATATAAAACTGATTTCCACAGAGGGCCAGTGCATGGGTCAAGGAAGAACACATTAAAATATGGGGAGGATTAGGTGAAAGATGCCGATAGTCGTGATGCACCGAATTTTCGGCCACCAAATATTTTCGGATGAAAATGGATCAAAAGTGCATTTTCGTTTTTTGGCCAAAAGACTTATGTAGCCGAAACAAAACAGCCGAAATATGATGTTGTAATGACGCAAGTAAAAACCTTCTCTGGATAAAGCTTGGAGGGGCCACCTACGATGACGTGGCGTGCTCCAGGCTCGTCTCAGTCTCGCTGTTGCCATGGCTAACTGGATAGTGTAAATTGTACTACGGGTTGCAACAGTCTGACTGGCATAAAGCTTCTCAAGCTGGTACTCAACTAAAGTCGGGGACAGAAAAATGTCTTGCCAGGTAGCAATTTTAAAACGCTGTTCCAATGGCAATCGGCAGTCCATGGGCATGAGAATAATATGCTTACAAAAACTGCAATACCTAGGCTGTCAAATGCTAATGACCTCACGTCTGTCTGAACGATACCTGAAAAATTTAAAAAAGTCTATAGTGACTTTCTTGTAGTTTGGGCTTGGTGGAGATCTGTGCGCTACTATCTGGCATTTGAGTACTGTAGCATTACTAAAACAACAAATCTACAACCCCAATTCCAATGAAGTTGAGACGTAGTGTGAAACATAAATAAAAACAGAATACAATGATTTGCAAATAATTTTCAACCTATATTTAATTGAATACACTACAAAGACAAGATATTTAATGTTCAAACTGATAAACTTTATTGTTTTTAGCAAATAATCATTAACTTAGAATTTTATGGCTGCAACACGTTCCAAAAAAGCTGGGACAGGTGGCAAAAAAGACTCAGAAAGTTGAGGAATGCTCATTAAACACCTGTTTGGAACATTACACGGGTGAACAGGCTAATTGGGAACAGGTCATTCACAAGCAAAGATGGGGCGAGGTTCACCTCTTTGTGAACAAGTGCGTGACAAAATAGTCGAACAGTTTCAGAACAATGTTCCTCAACGTACAATTGCAAGGAATTTAGGAATTTCATCATCTACGGTCCTATAATATCATCAAAAGCGTCAGAGAATCTGGAGAAATCACTGCATGTAAGCGGCAAGGCCGAAAACCAACATTGAATGCCCGTGACCTTCGATCCCTCAGGCGGCACTGCATCATAAACCGACATCAATGTGTAAAGGATATCACCACATGGGGTCAGGAACACTTCAGAAACCCAATGTCAGTTAATACAGTTCGGCGCTACATCCGTAAGTGCAACTTGAAACTGTTCTATGCAAAGCAAAAGCCATTTATCAACAACACCCAGATACGCCGCCGTCTTCTTTGGGCCCGAGCTCATCTAAGATGGACTGATGCAAAGTGGAAAAGTGTTCTGTGGTCCGACGAGTCCACATTTCAAATTGTTTTTGGAAATTGTGGACGTCATGTCCTCCCGGGCCAAAGAGGAAAAGAACCATCCGGACTGTTATGGACGGAAAGTTCAAAAGCCAGCATCTGTGATGGTATGGGGCTGTGTTAGTGCCAATGGCATGGGTAACTTACACATCTGTGAAGGCACCATTAATGCTGAAAGGTACATACAGGTTTTGGTGAAACATATGCTGCCATCCAAGCAACGTCTTTTTCATAGACGCCCCTGCTTATTTCAGCAAGACAATGCCAAATCACATTCTGCACGTGTTACAACAGCGTGGCCTCGTAGTAAAAGACTAGACTAAACTGCCGTGCCTGCAGTCCAGACCTGTCTCCCATTGAAAATGTGTGACGCGTTATGAAGCGTAAATTACGACAACGGAGACCCCGGACTGTGGAACAGCTGAAGCTGTACATCAAGCAAGAATGGGAAAGAATTCCACCTACAAAGCTTCAACAATTAGCGTCCTCAGTTCCCAAACGTTTATTGAATGTTGTTAAAAGAAAAGGTTAATGACTATTTGCTAAAAACAATAACGTTTATCAGTTCGAACATTAAATATCTTGTCTTTGTAGTGTATTCAGTTAAATATAGGTTGAACATGATTTGCAAATCATTGTATTCTGTTTTTATTTATACACAACGTCCCAACTTCATTGGAATTGGGGTTGTAATAGTGGGCATTTGCACAGTTTGTGATGGTCAATGCTGCAGTAATAACATTATCAATAACTTAGCAAGGAAATAATATTATGACATGCATACTTAGCCAAGAACTTACGATTGAATGAGTCTGTTGTAGTGGCTCAATTAGATACACATAGGCTCCGTCGTCAAACATCCCACTGAAAAGGGAGAGAGGCCGCTCGATATTTGAGTCAATATTAGAGAAAGAGCTGAGATATGTGTTTGTGTGTCCCTAGATGGTGTGAGACGAGCTCACAATTCTGTTCACTTACTGCAGCCCGTTGCAGGTAGATAAGGCCACACGGGAGCCACCGTTGCCTCTCACCTGCCCGTGGTAGTAACAGTGCTCACCGCCCTGAGGGAGGAAGACACCGTGCTAATGCAGCATCACACCAGACGTAGTTCAGAACTAAAGCAGTCCAGCTCATGCGTTTAGTACCTAAAACTCTTGTGGGGATTTACCCAACCTAATTCACCTCATCAATAGACTGCTATCATGTCACAATCATAGAAAGCGTCAATATATTATAAAAAGGCAATATAAAAGCAAGCACAAAATGTTTCCATGTACAGCATCTGAAGCAGCTCAGAATCAATATTTATCTCAAAACAGGATGAAAACAAAAAAATTTAATAAAACACATCATACTCATCAGAGATGCTGTTTATTAAATGTATTAATGTGTGCAGATTGCTACAGACGTGTTTTGTTCATCTAAGTTCATCTAAGTCTTGTTCTGACTAACCAATCATAGGGAGAAAAAAATGCTGATGTCATTGAGGGACAACACTGATCAAGGGGAAGATGAATTTGAAATCTGATTGGTTAAAGAAATAGTCCCATTGCTAATATAGTTAAAGCTATATTGGCCCTCACGACTGATTCTGAAGGCCTTGGGCATATTAGATTGACATCACAGCACATGGAGGCTGAAATCTGATTGGAAAAAAAAAAAAAAAAAAAAAAAATCTAACATCCACATACTGTACACTTTCCGGAATCAGTCCAGCCAAGAGAAATGCTACAAAATGAGGAGAATAGAATGTTGGGCATAAATCAGGACAACTTAATTGAACAAATATTAGAATTTAGGTTGTAAATGTAGGCTGTGACTGCATATATACTGGTTTGTGTGTTTTTCCAATTTTGCTTGGCCCTTTTTTGCTGCAATACCGTAATTTGGAAACCTCTGAAGATATAACAGCTTGTCTTGCAGATGCTTATGTATGGTGCGGTTCCTCTGCTGTTAATAGAGATCGTGAATACATTGCAAAGTAGGTCTCAGTGCTATCTGTGACTCAGCTGTCAAGACGGGGTGAGTGGAGGACTCCCTTTCTTTTGCACTCTCTTTCTTTAGTTCGCTCTCATTTTAGCCATCTAGCACTGCACTGACGCTGCAGAGTACTTTCCCTCCCTCGTCACGTGAGCAGAACTCCGGCACGAGGCTGCAGGGGGAAGCGAAAGCCTGCTGATTCAGCTACAGTACACACAGCCCATGAAGCCTGAATCAGCAGCCGCAAACGGGCCTTATCCTATTACCTTCTTCACTTCCACACGTATACAGAGGTGTATGCAACATCAACCAAAACATTTGGACCATTTGCGCAATCTAATAAGAGACAATACTAGAGCTCTATCAAATATTCTCCTGTCACAGAGACTGTAATATTCTCACAATAATCTCAAACTTAGTATATTTGTCACATGCACGATGTACAGTGACTTGAGTTCTCTACAATTAACCAACCCTAGTTTGCAGTGGTGTAGAACTGCACTGCATCATGCGCTAATGTGTTTCTAATATTTGTGCTTTCCTTACTTAGCTACATGCAAGGAGCATAAACATCATTATGATGCGGTGCAAACTACCACAACGATAACAAACATGTTAACGTAATACCCCTCTTGAGTCAGTTAAAACTGAGCATGATTATCTCCGTAGAGGAGGAATGCTCTATTGGATCTAATTATTTAGTTAGCCCTTTCAGTAGTGGCTCCCAAAATGTGGAACAAACTGCCCCCAGCCCCACGTTAGACTTGCCCCTAAATCATTTCTCAAAACCTAATTCTCCTTGGCATTCCCCAGCCGTTCATAAATATTTGCCACCTTTGGGTATTATTTCTTCATTACTTACTATGGTATTCTGTGTTTTATTGTTTTGTTTTTATTGTCTGTAATGTTATTGTTTTATATCCTGCGTGTCTTAAATGAATTGTACAATACTTTGGTCAACGCTGTTGTTCTTAAACATGCTCTACAAATAAATATTGATTGTATTGTACTGGAAGTGGTTAGTACCATACACTTAATTTCCAACAAATCATCTGCCTCGACACATCCATTCATCCATCGTTCTATTCAACCATCCATGACAACTCACATGCAGTACAGTATTCAAACATTCCCGTTACCTTTGATAGGACAGGTTTATCCCCCTTGTAGTGGATCTCAACATAATCTGAAGACAGCAAATCACTGAGAAGACAAAAGATTGCCGTCGGTTAGGGGAGGAAGGACGTGACAATACAGCAGACTGCACGCAGACTTCACGTGTCTACTTTTTTCTACGTGTTCAACTCACTGTTAGCGCCACTTTAGTTGACCTTCAAACTATTCAAAACCACTGAGTCACTGGATGAGAAATATTCAACCAAATGTACACTCACCGGCCCCATCCCCAGAAACACCTTCACTGTATGAGGTAGGATCAGACAACAAAAAAATGTTCTTGTATATCAAATCGATTTTCCCCATTGAAATGAATTGAAATGCGATTTAATCTGTTCCATCCCCTCAACAATGGGGGGATGGGACACTAGTTGAAAATATGGTGACTCAAAATGACCACAAACTTAAAAGAATGCTAAAATGGTGGACGACTATCTGGTGTCACCTTCACCCTGAACAAAAACGTCCCGTAAAGAACTCACTGTCAGTGTCCATTACCGTCACATACATTCAATCTGTGTGCTGACTTCGGAGAGACTGCAATTTCAGCAACACAGGTGTTTTTTTTCCTCCCTTGAGTCGCCTCACAAATGAAAAAACATCCGCTTCTCCCAGGGAATTCAGCGGTGTTGAGGACCAAACAGATTACCTGACAGATTTTGTCCTGTGACACACACCGGCAGCGTGACATTTGTGAGTGATGCTCTGGACCATGCCAGCACGAAGTGCACTATTAGGAGAGGACGCTTAAGGCGTGAGAGCAACTCCTAAGTGAGGCGCTATTTTTAGCGTTACACACAAGGCATGGAGCGGAGAGTGGGCCATGCCAAGGAGTAATGGTGTGCGTGAGCATGGGTTGGAGGGCACCATTGAAGCACGTGGAGAGACGAGCCACCGGAATGAATGTGAACATCTTGAAGTGTGCTTTTGTTGAACTGAGAAGTGTCCGAGGCACGCACAGGAGCGTCACAATGCAGCAGTAAGAGCAGTGAAGTGGGAGGACCAAAACGCTGCAGGAGGTTCTGATGTCTGGCACCACATCAAAACAAGTGACACCAAGCACTGTCACGCCTGTTCATCATACCCCTAACACATGGAAATAATCTGCTCTTAAAACAGATGAATGGAGATGCTTCATAGTAAGTCAGAACATTGTGCCCACTTACAATCCGCATCTCACCAGCCCAAAAATTATGGACCGTACTCCAGAACAATCTCATGCACCGTTGTCAAACTCAAGGCCAGGGGGCCACATTCGGCCTGCCTCATCATTTTATGTGGCCCGCGAAAGCAAAACATGTGTCAACTTCCATGATTCTTGCTAAAATCCATCCATCCATCCATTTTCTGAGCCGCTTCTCCTCACTAGGGTCGCGGGCGTACTGGAGCCTATCCCAGCTGTCATCGGGCAGGAGGCGGGGTATACCCTGAACTGGTTGCCAGCCAATCGCAGGGCACATACAAACAAACAACCATTCGCACTCGCATTCACACCTACGGGCAATTTAGAGTCTCCAATTAATACATGTTTTTGGGATGTGGGAGGAAACCGGAGTGCCCGGAGAAAACCCACGCAGGCACGGGGAGAACATGCAAACTCCACACAGGCGGATTGAACCCGGGTCCTCAGAACTGTGAGGCTGACGCTCTAACCAGTCGGCCACCGTGGCGCAATCTTGCTAAAATCTGGACCAAAATTTCAAATCCTCATCAAAATATCATCAAGATAATGTTATATATTGCAAGCAGTTTTTTGTTACCAAACTCCTTTTACAGTAACAACAGTTGAATAAACTATTATCATTGACTTCAGATTTCAAAATCATTATCCATCAATTTGTTGTGTATGTAATACTATGATGACATGACACCGCTGATCTGAGACAGCTTTATCAATATTATGCTGTCATAAATATTATTACGAGTGACTGTATAGATAGAGATGCTCCAAATGGTGGTACCTTGAGATATGAGTTTAATTTGTTCCGTGACCACGCTCATAACTCACAACAATCATACCTGAAATCATCTTTTCTATTGAAATGAACGGAAATGCCATGAATCTGTTCCAACCTTCTTCCCCCCCCCCAAAACAGTTTTTTTTTTTTTTTTTTTTTTAAAGCACTCTATAGAAACATCTTACTCCCGTGTTGGAAATCGGGCACATTTTTTTTTTTTTTGACAAGACAGGACTCTAGAGTGCGACTAATTTGGTTGCATATGCTGAATGGTGCAGCAAAAAAACAAGAGTGTGTGTACAGGTGCCCAGTCATTTGAGGAAGAAAAAAACCTTTCCGCAACCTGAAAGCACACACATGAAACCCATTGTGGTCTCTAAGCCAATCAGAGATAGTCAAAGGCAGAGACGCTCTGTCTGATTGGCCTGTGTAAGTGTCTGTGTGCGTGTGTCCGCGTGCATGCATTTGAAATGCGGGCACTCGCGTACACGAAGCTAGGTTTTCTGACGGCGAGCCGGTAGCTGCAGGGTTACAGAAAATTGAGTGACATTAATGGAATTAAGTTCCAAAGCCTAACACCACCGCGACCATGTGGGAACATTTTGGTTGAACGCGGCCATCACGCTAACACCAACGAACTGGTATGTCGACTTAGTATGAAGCCGGAACAAAGACAACACAACTTAAAACCTCAAAGTGACAAAATCCTTTTTAAACACAACCATCCCAACTAATTTCTTTAACTTGGAACAAAAAACACTGTGGGACATTCAGTCAGCTTGCAATTATGGAAGCCTTTACTCAACAATGCAAACGTGACCGCGTATATGGCGCACGTATGCTCACAATATATACAGTATAGTGTACTCACTATTGTAATAGATGCAGCCATTGAACATGTTGGCAAAGCAGAATTTATAGAAAGGCTGCAGACTTTTGAAAAGTAGTATAAATCTGGAATCAAAAGAGGTATCTTTAATCGACTTCTTGTGTTGTTGTTAACATTGCTGCTTGGCACTTTTTCTTAACCAAACGGAAACTTGACTGGCAGTATATTGCCTGTTAAGGCATTAATGATTGTTTATACCTCTATGCCAAATGTTTAATATTTGTTTAAGTGCAATTTTTGTGAACAGAGCCAGAGTTTGTTTTATTTATATTCTTTAGCCAAGATATTTTATTTATTGTTCTACATTACAATGTAAATTCTCATTATTCTAACAATTAGAATTAAAAGTGAATTGCACTTAAAAAGTATGTACTTGCATTGTTATGCTCTAATATCATTATATCAGTGGCATTAAAAAAAACGATACTATCTTGTATCGTGATAGTTTTTGGGAAAATATACTCCTAAACAATTTGCTATCGTGACAGGGCTAAACACACATAATATATTGAGAGCGAGCAAGAGCAATGGATAACCTAAAAATATTGTACAAACAGTATAAAAAATGTTTTTAAAAAAGAGTAACTGTAGTAAAAATCTGTAATCTAGCGGGACCGCGAACCAAGAACCATGATCTAGCGGAGGATTACAGTATCTATATTCTGTGATGATAAATTGCAGGGACTCGTTGTTCCCAGTCGAGACTCATTGTTTATGCATATACAGTAGTCTTGACATAATTAAATATAATTAAAAAGAATTAAACAGTTTTTTGTCTCACTGCATTAATTGAATGACCATTGTGCAGCTTTTTCTGGCGTGCTCGCCTTGGTCACCTTGGGGCCGTATAAAACAGAAAGATGGCAAAACTGTTCATTGAGACTTTTCTGAGAGAGCAGATGATGAGGACAGGGATGCACTATGACATACATCCAAGTAAGTATCAAGTATTATGAAGTACAAACGGTACGCATCCATCCACTTTCTTCATTAGGGTCATGAGGGTCTTTTCCACCAACCAGCCCAGGAACTTTGAGTTCCTGGTAGAAAAAGGTTCCTGTGGCCCATGTGATTTATGTTTCCATCGCACTTATTAGTTCAGTGTATCTTAAGCAAATTGGGCTGATGTTGCTCAATACTGACACATACTGGATCTAAAAATAAAATAAAATAAAATAAAACGCTGGTATTTCAAGCTTTCAAGTTAATGTCTTAGTTTATATCTTAATCTGGATTTCAAATATTTTTTATACCCTTAAAATCGAATCCTTTATCCAGGTGAGGAAATTGAGAACTGATTCTCATTTGCAATGCCAACCTGCCTGCAGACAGTCTTTGAGGTAGGGAGTTTTATTATATACAGGTACAACAAACTTTTCAATAAATTAGATTCTATTATTCTATTTTATTGAGATGACATACCTAAATAAATTGTGCGACAGAAGCTTGCATATAACTATGGATGTGATTTATCAGCTGGAAAATGCAATCGGGACATGAGCCTGAAGCCTTACACAATTCTACTACAAATTTGAGAACAATAAATCACATCTATAGTCATTTGCAGGATTCTACATTTATTTATATAGTTATTCAAAAAGACAAATTGTTCTTATTCAGGCGATTAAAATTTTCTTCATGCAAGTTCTCCAGGTTTAGGTTTTATGGACCTTTTATTCACCATGTGCTATGGTGTAATGGAATATTTAACTTGTTACTCTATCACATTGTACAGTTTGTATATGTGTTTGCTTCTGTTTTATTCTGCTGTCTGGAGCCAGGTTGGCATTGCAAATACCTCACCTGGATAAGGTTTAATAAATAAATAAAAAATACATAACTTCGTGGACAGCTCTTA
The DNA here is from genome assembly GCF_024500275.1 of Phycodurus eques. Lineage (NCBI taxonomy): Eukaryota > Metazoa > Chordata > Actinopteri > Syngnathiformes > Syngnathidae > Phycodurus > Phycodurus eques. The sequence goes on from NC_084536.1 coordinate 17,392,610, forward strand.
GTCGGTTTTTAAATACAGCAGCGTGAAGTATTTGGTATCTGTAAATGAGTTTGGATGAAGAAAAAAAACCAGACTGTACATTGCGAATATTTATTAGTGAACGTGCAAACACAGACAAAAAAGCTGGGCTTTATTTCTTTGTCTTGCACAATGGCAAACACGGCATTCTTCCACAGGCTGGAGGAGCGAGCTCCTGCCTGGGAAGGTTTTTTATTTGTTTCCCCCCGCGACTGACTGGATTGGACCATCAGACTGTCCCTGCCGGCCAGCTTCACGCAAGTGTTCGCCTCCTCTGGTCCGGCCGAGGAAGACACACACGCCCACTTGAGCTCAGACCTCCGCTTACCAAATTGGCCAGCGGCGGACCTTGCCGCCGGGGCGGCAGCGGATCTCGCCGCTGAGCCCGTGGCGACGGCGTACCTCCTGGCGGCAGACTTACCCACAGAAGTTCGCCACCGTGGCACGCCGCCGAGCCTGACTTTGGCCCGGCGACATAAGCTCGGCGAGCACAAGGTTTGTCCAGCCTGCTCTTTGTCCACAAAGTGCGTACAATGGCGGCTCTGTAAATGAAAAAGTAAACGCCTGCAGAGGTCTGTCAACCAATCGGCGTTCATCAGCACAGCCCGCTCCCTCAAAGAGTTCCTGGTAGTTCTCACAAGACCCTACCCGCCAGGAGGAGCGAAATAATCCAGGGGGAACCTTCCGTACCCTCGTAGTTTTTTTCGGTGGGGAGACAAGAGGAACTCAAGCTACCAGGGTAGCTAGAGAAGTTCCTGCAAAGGTTCGTGGGGTGAAAAAGCTTAACCTGTTTTCCAGAAAACTTTGGTGAACACTTTCAAAATGGCATGATCCGTGCTTTCTTTGAGGATTAAGGATTGGATTAAGGTTTTTTCTTAGAAACTTTTCGAGTGAGATGAGCTGTTTGAAGTCTAAAAATGTTGACGAAAGGTGCCTCTATGCAACCTTTAACCCATCTTTAGCATAGATAACTCCTGATCAACCTTTATGGAAGGAAATTAGATATATGTTAACCATAGTCCTTTACGGGAGCAATGTTTAAAGCAACAGCCCACCGACAAAGATTACAGATTATGCGAAGATGCTCAAGAGTTTCACGCTAAAGAGCAATACTCACTGTCGCGTGAGGACATTGGTTAGGAAAAGTATACATTCATGTTCGAAAGAAAGCACCTATTCATCTCAGCTTGACCCAGTGATGTTTTCCACAAAAGGTCAAGTAAAGGTGGCATAAAAGGTTCGGAGATTTGCGTTGTCTCATGTTATCCTCCATGAAAAAGGAAGCAGACTTCTAACAGTGCAGCCATGGCAAAGATCTGAATGAGACAAAGTGCAATAGTAGCTAAACACTGCATTTTATTATTGTGGCTGTACTTTTCCAGTGTTGTAGCATAATGCACTGCATTATACTGAGATTTGTTGGTAATATTTTGCCAGTTAGCTAAATGAGGTGTCCAAAATGCAACCACTATGTATTTATTAGGAGGCCAGAGAATGTTTTTCAGTTGACACTCTCAGATGAATTTACAGGTAAGCAGATGAAGTGGCAGTCATTGGCACATTGCAGATCTCCCTGTACTGTATATAGAGAGGGACTGTTGCAGCTTTAACAACAATCAGAATTCAAACTGCTCTTTCGCTCATGCGCACACACACAAAAAAGCTGAAGTTAGCATCTGAAAGATAACCTGCAGGAAGACAGTATGGGCATGAAGGTCATCCTGTACTTTCACTGTCTGAATGTACAAGATGAACGTTGTCTGACATTACTCAAGATAGATGATGTCAGACTTCTCAGAAGACAATCTGTCACCTACAATGTCAGAGCATGTCTATGATGGAGGGGAAAAAAAAGGGAATTCAGACCCTGCATCTAAAATGGACCTATCTGAGGCACAATGCTCATATAAAATGTGTGCGTAATTTTGTGAAAACCCTCCTTAGCAGTTTCCACGTCATCAACAACAATGCAATATTTCTGCAATCTCTCCATTATTGGCACAGCTGCAGAAAAGCACACTTCGCCTGCCTCGTGGGATGACAATTATTTGCTGGTGTTAAAATAAACCGCCACTTCCTCTGTGATTTGGAAGGGGTTACAAATCAAGCCACTGCCGTAGTGTGTGCCAGCCTTGATATCTGACTCAGCCATGAAGTCTGTATGAAATGTCCATATTTTATGACAGAACACAGCTTTAAATCACATTAAGAGCCACAGGATTCAATTAGCTTTTCAAAATCCTTTGTACACATACACATTAAGCTTTCACATATGTAGACTGGCAACTCAGTGAAGGAACTGGATCAATATCATTGAGTGTCCAGAGCCTCATGTCTCCAAACGGGACAGTGATCTGCAGAATCTCTGTCTCCATGCTCATTTTGAATCAAGCCAATCAAAACCTCATTAAAGACCTGATCTTTCCAAAACGACACTTGTCTTTGTCTGAAGCCTGCCATCTGAAAAAATATTAAAAGAATATTCTGCAGATTGCCAGGTATCTCCGGGAATATCATTCATTACCTTTGACAAATGTTATTCCATTCATCAAAATAAAAGTTTTACTCACACTGCATTTCACAGCCTGACCTTTTAATTGTGTTTGTAGCACCGCTTAGGATTTGTTCCTTTGTTAGTAAAATATGCAAAAACTACTATGGCAAATTAAAAAAAAAAATTGAGTGGAGGGGCAGGGCACTGTTTAATTTGTGAGTATTTCCCGGTGCCTAATGCATGAATCATTCAGGTATACGCAGGGACTGCACACCTTTGGTAATGTTCAATTTGGTGCTAACCCAAATTAGGATTGTTCAGGAGGTTTGCAATCCACTCAGTTCCATTTTGTTGTAAATGTTCCTTCATCAAACAGCTAGCAATGCATCCTTACCTTGGGTCAACTCAGTATAACTAGTAGCTCAGCTACTTTACCATAGTGTGGAAAGAAATACTACAGCGGCACAGCTACTAACCATCCAATCTCAACAGCCGATGCTGTTATGGGAGACATGCTCACACCAAAGGGCAAACCACAGTCTGAAAATTTGTTATGACTGACAACCACAGTGGCTAGGATTTAGTTATGCTGTTACTGGCATTGGGGTATTTGTTTGTCTTTGTGTCAGCATGGATGTGTAAAGGCTTGGACACAGCATGTGTGGCATGAATTAACACTACTGTTTTATATTGTTGGTCCAGGTGCACTCTCGGGGTAATTACACTTAAAAAACAAACAAACAAATGAAGAGACGACTTACTTGTTCAGGGTTAAATCCAGAACAAATCGGGTGCCGAACGCTTCTAGCTGGAAGCTGACCTGAGCAAGGTGGATGGCCTGTAGTGGGAGAAAAACTATTAAGTCACTTCTAAATTTCTGCTGTTCAAATAGTACAGCAACACCACTAAATTCAAATGCCGGAGTGCTACTTAAATTTGGAATTCAACCAACATTTTCAGGGAAAGACATACCTCAAGAGCCGCACGAGTTTGAACCATTATGGATATCGCTACAGTGCAACCAACATCAAAGCATTACCGGGAAGTCAAGCCTGAAGAATGTCCACCAACCACCGATAAACGCTTTAAAAAAAAAAAAAAGACTCCAGCGTGCCACAATCAAGTATCCAGCGGTATTGGATTATTTCAGTGCCATAGTCGTTTGAGACGATGCAATGTTAAACCAGGACTTCACCGCCTGGCTCAGTAGTAAGCAGAAGGAGCAGTGAGTCCAGCGACGCTTCAGAGAAGGTGCCATGGGGTTAACTGGTAACGTTAGCTGCCAACTGGCTAGCTGATATGCCGACATGGCAACACGATTTTATGTTTTAGGGGTTAACAACACAAGTGTAAAAGTTAATGTAAATAATGTGCATGTAAAAACAAGTGTATGCAAGGTGCATCTGTGACACAACCTTTATTACGGCCTCATCATTTATTGTTAAAATTAAGACTGTTTGAGGAGTGTTTTATTGTTGAAACATATCAATTTTACAATGGCTGACTTATATTGCACACTTTAATGACCAAGACTGTCAAAATATTTCTTAAAACTGCCTCTACGCTCGACGAGCGGGTTCCAATGTAGGTCACTGTACTTTAGCTTAAAGTCCCTGTATAGTGAAAATCAGTCTTCCAACTTTGACATACACATGGGGAATAGTGTTATTAAACCTACCAAATTTGAATGATTAAAAAATAAATAAATCACAGTTTTAAAAAAATGAGGCTTAAAAATCGTTAAAAAAAAAAAAAAAAAAAAAATCAACCCATCCGCTGAATGCACGAAACCTTGCCCCGGTAAAAAATGGATGCGAATTTGTCTAGAAACCTTCTTATGTCCACATATTCATACATGTTTTATCCATTAAAATACAGTATGTCTGCTTAAAGCCTCCAGTGGCTAAAATATATCCCACTGGCTCTTTCAGGAAGAGGGGCTAGCCAAGAGCTAGCCTGCAAGCGAACAGGCTTCGGAGGCTCCTCACGGGTGGTAGGCTCATCCACGTTGTCATTTTCAGGGTGTAGGCATAGCTAGCAAGCTAACTGCACAACGTAGTGGTAGAAACTGGCCTAGTAATAATACCCGAGTAATTCACAATTGCGTCAGACAACCACTGATGTGAACGAAGGCGCTCAAGTTTTTATATAGTGGGGGAGGGGCAAGTCATACCGGACGCCCCATTGTGTCGCTGGGCGCCGTTTTAGCCACGCTCAAAAAATGTCAAGAAAATTGAAATTGCGAAGAACAGTTGAAAGCTATATCTGCACAATTTAGTGATGCAGTCAGTATTAGTCAGCATTTGGTCTTTTTCAGCAATTAACTACACCCACGTGTAATGTATTTAGAAATAATTCTCTGAATTCATTTTACAGATTCTTTAAAGGGTACAATAAAACTGCATGGGTTTCAGACTTTGAAATGTTACTGTTAAGAGTTTGGAACATACAGTAGCTCTATCGTTTTCAAACAGTGCAAATAGGTAACGTCTAAAGTCCAATAATGAGTCACATGGAATACTTGGTGTAGGTACTAAGAGGGAGTAAACGCCCATTTCTGAGTCTCACTCACACAAAAAAGCAAATCAACGTCCCTACAGAGATGCAATGACTTGTTATTGGGGCGTTTTGTACATACTGTATGACACTTGACGTTTACAGCTTTGAAAAAAAAAAAAGGCTTGCGGACACGGCGCAAGCTCATGGCAAAGACTAAGTGTAGCTTGTACCTTGACAGAGAGAGGTGGACTGCAGTCCTTGTTTCTGATGGTGTACAAAGCTGTAGATAAGTTGGGTATCCAGTCCCCACTGGACAACGCAAACAGATGTGGTGAACGAATGACAGATGGTGGTTCTGCTTGGGTGCAGATTTCTTCTGCACCACACAGCATGACTTTCGGATGCTATTTATGTGCTTGGAAAACAGGATCGCAAGCTTGTGAGATGGGCCGATAAGCAGCATGCGGTGAGATGATCTGATGATGGTGGCAAAATATAATCTGACTCGGCTCTGTATTTGCCTACCTGACCCACTGTGGCTTGGCTCCTGGCCCGTGTGTCCAGGTCACGGTAGGCACTCTCAGAGTCCTCGTTTAGGTAGTAGATGAGGCGGGATGGGTAGGCGATCACCTGCTGGACCGCATGGTGGGTTGTGTTTTCCGAAGCGGGCGCTGCAGTCGCCTGTTGCTTCACCGGCACTGCGTCCCTCTCAACCTTGTCCTCCGCACTGTGAGAAGCTGCAAGAGAATTGCACACATAAACACCTGAGCCAGCTGTCAACCTCGAGTCCTAAACATATGGCCAAGGGGTCAGGGTGTCACTGCAACACTTTTTTGGGCTTCCAAGAGGCAGCAATAAACTTGTAGCCAAAATTCCTGGTGGGATGACTTTTGCAGCAAATTATTATTCATTTGACTTAGGATGTATATTTCCAAAAGCGCCCAATCGCCTCTTCATGTCACTCAGTTTCAAATAAGCAGTCAGGATCACAATCACTCCTTAATATATGTGAATATATTTTTGATACAAATGCGGTAGCGTTTTAGCACAGGGAAAAAAGCTGGCATGTTTTAGTCTGCCCTACACCAGCACGTTAAAGTCGCACCTATATATATATATATATATATATATATATATATATATATATATATATATATATATATATATATATATCGAGAGAGAGAGAGAGAGAATATAGATAAACGCACGGGAGGCAACTGATTACACGATAAGCAAATAAAAATACAGCGCTTCGTACGTACCGGATGACGCTGGTGATGCGGGAAGCAAAAGCGTGAGGATGCTGACGAGCAAAGTGTCCAGAAATATCAAACGCATGATTCATATTTGATAACTGAAATATCTCGATATCAACACAACAAGGTAGCGTAGAGCTTGCAGCCCATCGTGGTAGGCAGGGAGGTGCCGATGATCAGACTGATGGGGAGGATGAGGGGGGACGCTTTCTTCATAGGTCCGGGAGGCACTGGACTGCTGCTGCAGATGATGATGATGATGAGAGGAAGAGGAGAGAGAGAGAGGGAGGGAGGGGGGGGGGGGGTGAGTGCAGGGAGAAGGCGGCGGCCAAGCAACTACTGGAAGTCCATCGGCAGACTCCTCGATGTGCACGAACAAGTCCTGCAGGGGCACACACAGAGACAACCCGGAGACAGGAAGTGGTTGCGCACGATGATTCAATGAAGGACGAATGGGTGATCTGGAAAGAAAACAGAGAGTCACTCAGTCTCCCCCAGATGAACTCAGCACAGTCAAAAATGCCAACACATGAAAAAATAAATTGAATATCCTAGCCTGATAGCAATCCCCATATACAGGTACATCTCAATAAATTAGAATAGTGTCATGTTAATTTAGTTAGGGAGTTGAATTCAAAAAGTGAAACTCGTATGGAGATGCACTACACACACCCAGAGTGAAATATTGCATGATATTTTTCAATATATATGTATCATTTTGATGATTATAGCTTACAGCAGACAAAAAAAAAAAACTCACCATCTCTAAAAACTAGATTATGTAAAAAAAAAAAAAAAAAATCAAGAAACAATTAAATATATATTTTATTGTAGGAAGTGGGCAGAAATTTGCCATCTGAAAGGTATTTTCCCCAAGTGTTTAATTAATTGATTTATTGTATGAGTACTGAAATAAATGGACTGTACTTGTATAGAGTAGTGGTACCTTAACTTACGAGTTCAATTTGTTATGTTACTCGGTTCGTATCTCATTTACTTCATATACAAAAGCAATTTTTCCTATTGAAATTAATTGAAATGTCTTTAATCAGCTCCAGCCCCCCCGCCCTTCTGAAAACACCAGTTTTTTAAGGTGTTTTTAAGACCGAAAAAAGCAGGTTGTGTAAAAACATAACAAAACACAATAAAAAAAGAATGTGAAGAAATGAACTTTTTATAAAGCGTAATTACTCTACATAGCAATTGTTCTCAAAGTGTGGTACGAGTACGTGAAATAATCACTTAATTAAATGTTCAAACTGCATGATACTGGCTTCAACTTTTATTTTTTTTAATTCAGTGCAGTACATTTATTAAGTTCAGTTCAGTTGCATTTAACCTTTTTAGAACTATACATTTATTTAGGTACAATTTTATGTAATACATTTGAATTAAATAATTGATTAGGCACAGATTGTTATTTTACAATATTTAATCACAGTTTTAAATGTTCAAACTGTACATAACGTTACACTGGCTTACAATAGTATTAAACCTACTTTTTAGGAATAAAACCTCCGCCTTCTTTTTGATGAACACTTTGGCCTACTACGCTAACCGTATTTTAATGTTGCTCATTATGTTGCTCCTTGAAGAACCAAGTATTTTTTGACGTGGTAATTGGTTTCAAAAGTTCGAGAACCACTGTACTAGAGTATCGCCCCAATAGATGTGTGCCTTTAAGCGGCGTGGCCTAGTGAGTGACAGGAGCTTTCGTCGGGCTGGCCAATTACAGTAGTTTAGTGTGAGCGCCTGGGCATGAGTTGTGGCCTACAGCAGCTCCTTGTGAGTGTTCTCATTTCGTATTTACAGTATGTGTTTTGACTGTCTTGTTCAATAAACGGCTGAAAGTGCATCGGCAACTGTGGCTCTCTTTGCCCACATGTGAGGGTCTTACAGTACCTCCTCTTTTAACTGAAGTCGGCTCATATACCTCACATTTTGGCTCGCAACACAAAAGGGGGGAAATCAACCTTTTCGGTGAGCTGGAGCCTATCCCAGCTGAAGTTTAGGAGCGAGGCGGGGTATAACATGGACTGGTGGCTAGGCAATCACAGGGCACATATAGAAACACAACCTCTCACATTCACAACTATTGGCAATTTAAAGTCTTCAATGAACCTAACATGAATGATTTTGGAATTATGAAGAAGCCGGAGTACTCACAGAAACCCACACAAGCACGGGGAGAACATGCAAGTCCACACATGAAAGGGCAGAGCCAAGATTTGAATCCCAAACCGCAAAACAGTGAGGCAGACATGCTAACCACAATACACCCCCAATTACTTTCACAAGACACATATCTGATGTCACTGCTGAACACCTGAAAATAAACAGCATTCGCATCACAACTCAGGGAAACGACAACATGGAAGTGAAGTAGCAAGTATCCAGAAATTGGACACTATCAAATGGAAGTTTGCGCAAAATGGAATTAGAACAAAGTTTTCATGACAAATGTATGCCACATGAGCCCTCATTTCAGAGCACATAAAGCATGATTTGCTTTTTCTTTGTCTTTTTGTCCAGTCCAGTCCATTTTCTGTACTGCGTACCCTCACTAGGGTCGTGGGCGTGCTGACGCCTATCTCAGCTGACTCTGGGCGACAGGCGGGGTACACCCTGAAAATTTTTTATTTTTTTTTTGCAATATGGCACAGTTGCCCTATTTTCTCCAATTCAAAATACTGTACTATTGCCATGTACCATGCCACACTCAATGCATCAGTTGGTGCAAGACACTCACAAAAAACAATGGAAGACAATTAAGGTCTCATGTTTTACTTCTCAGAATGTGCATGTTGGTCATAGAAATTTGATTTGCCAGGAGACTAAGGAGAGCAAGAAAACAGACTGCAGCAGCAAAGTGGAGATTGTGGAGCTTATGACAGCTGTGTCCAGAGCTATGGCACAGCAACTTGGTTAGCCACAGTGTCCATATTTTTTTTGTCATTCTTAACGGTGTATCCTCACATTTCAAAGGCACTGCAATTGTGAATTTTCTCGACCAATCAGCAACTTGCAGTGGTTTTTGAGACCCCTTTTCTATGTCTTAGCTGACCACTACAAACAGTACCTTGTAGTATGCCTTAAAGTTGTTCATGCTGTTGCACCATAAACTTCAACATCACATACTCTATTTCCTCCTATCCCCAACCACTTTAATCTGACAGTGGAATATTTTCAGGAAAGACATGAAATATGGATCATTGCCATAACTTTGGAGCAAAGACTAATTACATCACAGACACAGTTCTTTCCTTGGACGTAACCACAACTCAATTCTGATCCAGACTATAAAAATGATCTAAACATAGTCATACACAGCCTGGTGCCAAAATCCTTACTCAAGGCTTTGACTGCTTTTCAGAGAGGTCACTAATAATGGAAACACTCAAACAAGGCCTCCTGGTTGTCTGAAGAAATAAAGAGCAATGATACATATCGTATTAAAACTATCAATATTACTACAACATCAGCAAATTGGGCTGATGCTACTACATGGCGAGACCTGAAAATTATACATACTGCACTATTACATATGAACATAGTAGAAATGTTGAAACAACAGCTCTTACCTGATACTATGCAAATACACCATCCACCACTGAAAAGCTCTTCTGTGAACAGCATGGATTTCATGTTTCCATCTTCTGCAGATGTCATAAAATAATCTCTATCCATGCCTTACTTGATCAAGTTATGGAAAGAAAATGTTGTATTCCAATTTTTTTTCCTGACAGCAATGTTAGAAATTTAATAGACCACAAGAATGATTTGCGATGCACTACAAAAGCTCTCAATGGAATCAAATTTTAGCCATCTACCAGGCACAGCAGATGTACACATTTGCCTGTTTGCGCAAACACTCGTTCGTCTCTTAGCAGAGTTCATGGGCCTGAGTCATAACTTCCCCCTAGGCCCAAAAAACATTACCGAAGCTCATTTATGTGTACACATTTTGCAACATAATAGCTGCTCTGTATTAAATATAAAACTATTATTGGTAACATTATGCAGTTTGAGCATTTACACTGCACTTAATTATGGAAAAATAAATGTAATTAAATAATGATTACATTAAAATGAATTGCACATAAAGTTAAACAAATACTGTACATAAATGTTTAAAAACATTGAAAACAGTTTTTAAAGATGAAATGCAAATGTATTCAACTTTAAAGTTAAATACAACTGAATTGTACTCAGGCAGTGATTATTTTGCATACCACTAGAGGGAGCCCATGTACTACTACTGCTACTGGTGGTTGTACCACACTGAGAATTGCTGCTATAGAAAATGGATGGACAAAAACAACACCTGCTGATAGATCTGGTGGGGCACTGCCCCTTGCCTCTAATGCAAATTTTACATCAAATTTGACCCATTTGTTGTTAAAAGCAGCTTTAAAAAAATAAAATAAAATAAAAATTCGCATTGTGTGACGATGTAATTAGAACATTATAGACTATAGGAGCATTTTTCAAATTGGCAGGCCATCTGGGGGGGGGGGGGGGGGGGGGGGTTGAGAGAGACTTGAAAGTTGTAGTTTGTTTATCATCTGCTTTCTTTTGGTAAAAGTAATAAAAACAACACATTATAGTTTCTTGCAGTTATATTAATCATATATATTCATATCTATATTTTTTTTGTCTTTAACTCTGGTTGTTGAACTACAGCAGGGGTGTCCAACTCACTTTTGGCATGGGCCACATTGTAGTTACGGTTTACCTCAGAGGGCGGTTATGACTGTGAAACCATAGAAATGTTTAATCATCATACTTATTACATGTTCTGAACAAATTTATGGATAACTAGTTTTGAAATGCGGCACGGTGAACGACTGGTTAGTGCGTCAGCCTCACAGTTCTGAGGACCCGGGTTCAATCCCCGGCCCCGCCTGTGTGGAGTTTGCATGTTCTCCCCGTGCCTGCGTGGGTTTTCTCCGGGCACTCCGGTTTCCTCCCACATCCCAAAAACATGCATTAATTGGAGACTCTTAAAATTGCCCATAGGCATGACTGTGAGTGCGAATGGTTGTTTGTTTGTATGTGCCCTGCGATTGGCTGGCAACCAGTTCAGGGTGTACCCCGCCTCCTGCCCGATGACAGCTGGGATAGGCTCCAGCACCCCCGCGACCCAAGTGAGGAGAAGCGGCTCAGAAAATGGATGGATAGTTTTGAAATCAGTGGCCAAGGATAATAGTTTGTTCAACTATTGTTAAAGTTATTATAAAAAGTGTTTTGGTAACAAAAAATGCTTGCAATATCTCAACATTATGAATTAATAACTATGACAATTAAAAATTATGGTACAGATTTTAGCAAGAATCATGGAAGTTGATGCACATGATTTGCTTTCACGGGCCAAATAAAATGATGTGGCAGCCCCCGGGCCTTGAGTTTGACACCTGTGAACTACAGTACTGTTTAACCATCAAGTCAGTTTAGCAATTTAGAATGCATTTTTGTAGCTAAGCAACAGGCCGCGCTGTGAGAGTGAGAGTAAACAATTTTGTGTTATTTAGAGGGGAATATGCGTACGTTTTAGCGTTTGAGTCACTTTTAGAAAGTTGCTAGAAGTTTCCGCACAACTTGTAAAAGTAGCTACATTAGTTCCTAGGTGCTTTTTGAGGGGGGAAAAAAGCGTAAATGAGATTCCAGAATTTAAATTTCGGCATCAGAAAAGCAAATATTAAGCAGTGCATAAGGTAAATTATGCGTGCATAATTTACCTTATGAGTGTGCAGCCAAACGTTTCATTTTATTTTAAAAGCTGCTAAGAAACGCAACCTACTAAATCAGAGAAGCGAGGAAGATGAAGCGGGGCTGTGCATGCTTGGCTCACGCATAACATTTGGGAGTGCCGTTTAAAAAAAAAAAAAAAAAAAAAAAAAAGTGCAACATTCAGTTCCTCTGTGTTCATTGAGAGAGGGTCGTGTCTGTGAAGAGCAGCCAAAGCGCCAATGAATGAACACATTCTTGTCGGCGCGGGCGACCAACAACAACTTTGCTCCCCTCCCGTGGTGCGTGTGTGACGCGTCCGGCGGGGCACGCCCACTCGAGGCACACATCTCCACGCAAAAAAGGAAATCCTCCGACAAAGTAGAGTTTGGATGGACTCGCGGAAAGAGAGCACACGGGCGTCTGGAGGGGGACGTTTAAGGACGAGATTTCGTCAAGAGGACTCCAAAGGGGGGCCAACGTTTTTCACCCGGCAACTGTCGCTCCTTGGATGTTAGGAAAAGGAAATTCTCCACGTGCGGCTTCTGTGCTCGGTAAAATCTTGCCTAAATCCTCTAAATACACAGTACAGCGTTGTTTTGTATTACTGACAGCATAGTGCGTCTTTTATGAATGTAAGCAGCCTCATGTATTATCTGAGAATTTTATGCACGCTGTATTGATATGCTGTCAAATAGTTCACTTTCCAGTAGTTTTGACACAAGCGATCATTTAACTATGTATATTTTTTGAAATATGAAAATGTTTTCATTCTTTTTCAATCACACTTTTGAAAGATATTTGATTTATGAGTCTTGATTCTCCTCGGTTTGTTTTTAATGCCATATTTTTGGTCCTCTCTGACGTTCAGGTTCATAATCATAATTTTGAAACATTTGTATGGCAAAGTATTTTTTTCCACATACAACTGCCCAACTGAATTATTCATAAAATGATGACACAATGAAAACAGGAATGTTTTACACTATGAGAAATAGAAATAATTGTGTTCCTCAAGATAAAATTAACACTAATATACAGCACAAAATAATATTTGAGCTCCAATGTAACTGTACCTTTTCCATGTCTAAAAAGCCAGTGGTATTTATTCAAGCTGTAAAAGTGTCATGAGTACAAACGGAGTAGCTTGGAGTGGGAAAAAAATAATGCTAAAACATGTTTATGTTTATATTTCTAACTAAAGTACAATGTGCAAGACTTGTGACCTTGGTAGTGCTTTCAACTTTTCACCCTGATAGCTGACTGCAGTGGAAGAGTAACTTGCACAACTATTATTGTCTGCCCATCCAAAAAGTTTCTTAACCATGCAAGAAGAGAATGACTCATACACTTGTGGTTCCTCCTGTCTCTTCTGTCAACCATGTCACTTTCCGCAATGCTGACCCAAATGGATGTTCATATTATGTTCCAGGCTTATCCTGGACACACCCAGGACTCACTTCAACACAGGAACTCAATGAGGGAGGGGGAGCCTCAGTTCCTGGATCATTTTGAAGTATAGCCAGTTGTGAGGCAAGAACTCAGCAGGTAGGTTCATCAGAACGTATTCTTAACATAATCTCCTTAAAGGGATGGATCTGACCATCAAATTTCCCTCACAGGTGATCGCCACACAGCGATGGACGACTCCGTTGAGGACTATGGAAACTACAGCTACGACTACTACCTGGAGTATGGTGACATCGAAGAACTTAAAGTAGACCACAGGCAGAAAGAAGCGATGCACATTATTTCTGTCGTCATCTACATCATTTCCTTTGTACTGGGTCTGATTGGAAACGGGACTGTGATTTGGGTGACCGGATGCAAGAGCAAACGGACTGTCAACAGCGTCTGGCTGCTCAATCTGGCGCTGGCCGACTTTGTCTTTGTGCTCTTCCTCCCCTTCTACATTGACTACATCCTGCAAGACTTTCACTGGGATTTTGGTGTCGCCATGTGTAAGATTAATTCTTTTGTGTTGGTCATGAACATGTACGCGAGCGTTCTGTTTCTTACAGTGCTCAGCGTGGACAGATATGTCTCGTTGGTCTTTCACAACTGGTCTCAGAGGTCCCGAACGGTCGCTAGAGCCTGGCTCACGAGCGCTTGCATATGGGTCACGGCCGTCATCATGAGCTGCCCGGCGCTCATCTTTCGAGACACGGTGCGCTTACAGGACAAAGTGGTGTGCTTCAACAACTTCCACATACAGGATGGACAGTCAGCAGCTGCAAAACACATTCTAATAGTCTCCATTCGTACAACAGTGGGCTTCCTCTTGCCGTTCTCTGCTATATGCGTGACGGGGATTCTTCTGACAGTGAGGGTGAACCAATCCCAAGGCTCCGTTCACGTGACTAGCTTCACCAAAACAGTCAACGCCATGATTCTGGCCTTCTTTTTATGCTGGGCCCCTTTCCACATCTTTAGCCTGATGGAGCTATCCTTACATTCCTCGCTCTATCTACATAACGTGCTGAAAATGGGATTTCCTCTGGCCACCAGCTTAGGCTTTTTCCATAGCTGCATTAACCCAGTGCTCTATGTGCTTCTGGGTAAAAAGGTCCGTCTCATCCTGAAGCGCGGATGCCTGGACATAACTAAAAGCTCACTAAGAGAACTCAGCCAGTCCGTGTCGGCCACTGAGGTGGAATCTGTGCCAGGAGCCCCTCCCGACCAGGACAGTGCACCAGAAGAGCCTGTGGCCTCATCAACTCTGTGATTGTAGCTGTCACCGAAAACATCCAAAGACCGGCTAGTACCTTGTACATATGGACACTTAAAGCCTTATAACAGTTAACAGTAACCTTCCACCTTAGTTAGTTTTTCCACATGTGCCTTAATTGGACAGACAGTGAACGTAAAAAGTCTACACACCCGTGTTTAAATGCCAGGTTTTTGTGATATAAAATAACACGACCAAGAAAAATAAATTCGAAGCTTTTTCCATCATTTAAGGAACCTATAATTTGCAACTCAATTTAATTAAAAAAAAAAACAAAACTTTTTGAGAGGGGATGTAAAAATAAACAACTGTGTTAATGCAGTTGCACAAGGGTACCCACCCTCTTATAATTGGAATGTGGCTGTCTTCAGAATTAACCGATCACATTCAAACTCGTGTTAAATGGGAGGCAGCACACATCTGTCACTATTTAAAGTGCCTCTAATTAACAGAATATAAATTTTAGATGTTGTAGTTGGCGTTTCATGGTCTCGCAGATGTGAAAATGTTGTGCTAAAACTGACTAGTATTTGGAACTGTTCATAATTCTTTCCAACTTGACTAAAGGTTTATTTATACTCGTGCGGGCGGCGACCGTGCTGACGTCACTGCAGCTGTCCCGCGCGCAGTTTGCCTTTATACTCGAGCGCAACCCACGCGCGCAGTTTTGAAAATGTACTGCAGTTCCCTGTCGCTACAGCTGGTATTGGCTAGGACACCACAGGGTGGAATTTCCTCTGCATTTTTTGGCCATTTCCGATAGCCGTTTTTATTTTCCTTTCCGTAACAAGGAACAAAGCAACAACAATGGCAACCGTGGAACAGCGTCTGCTAGAACAAATGGACCTAGAGGACCATATGATACGTTTTATTATGCCGCAAAATCGATCAAGAAGGCGGTGGTGTCGGTGTTATGCGGAACCAAGGGGAAGGCTGAGTACGTCATCACAGCATGTGACTAAAACGGACCAATCACGAGAGATGATCTCTGCGGCATTCTATGCGCAGCAACAATTTTTGCCGTGTGCACGTCAGGTGACGCAGAGGGGCCGCGCGGGGGCCAATGTGTCGGTCACGTGATGCAATGTGGGCGTTAACGGCCGCGCGAGCGCGGGAGTATAAAGAGGCCTTATGGCCCCAGTTGCAGTTGAAGAAAAACAGCCCCCTGGGTGTGCACATTTGCGCAACTACATTATTTACGTTCTTTATTTTTACTTTCCCCTCTTGTAAAGAAAAAGAAAAAAAATGGAGTTGTCCCGGTTATAGGTTACAGTAATGGTGGAAATAGATTTTAAATTATTTATAGTATCTTGATCTCATTTTTCATATCACAAAAACCTGGCATTTCAACAAGGGTGTGTAGACTTCTTATATCCACTGTCTGTCTTCAAACGACAATTACTACATACACTACACTACAATATTCTGTATTTTTCCAGTTACTTTTAAATTGTGTATACAAAGGACTGTGAGGGCCACACTGCAAAAAAACATGTTACCAAAATGAAATCTTCACAAGAATAAAGTTATTCGAATGAGTGATTGTCAATTTGTTTTTGTTTGTCATGTTTGTCAATTGTTTGACAAACTAAAAGCAAAGTCCAAGTTGACAAGAACCTCAACAATCCTAATCTTAATACAGGTATACATACTGTATGCTTGTAATATTACGACTTTATGCTTGTAAAATAACTACATTCCTCTTGTCATAGTAAGACTTTACTGTCATGTTTTGACTTTATTGTTGTAGTATTACAGTGTTTTACAGTTTGGCCCCACCACTTGACACTACTCTACAATCATTTTACTACATTATTTAATGTCTTTCACATAATAAACGTTTCAAATTCATCCTCTCAACTGTGGCCTTCTGGATTTAGATGAACTCTGGGATATTACAATCAAATATAGAGCAACTAGAACAAAACTTTTAGGAAGCTTTGTGTTGGATGCTTTTTTTTTTTTTCTTTCCTTTTTAAAAAAAATTATTTTGCAGATGATGAAAAAATAAGTTAAGGGTTTTTAATTTTGCTCTACTTAACTCTTACTTGAGAAAAGGATGTGATGATAATATATAATAGTTGTAGAATGCAAACTGCTTTTGTTAAAATGTATATTTGCTGCTAAACATTATTTGTAGAAATGTATAACATATATATTCCGCTTAATACATTCCAACTAAATAGCACCTTATTAAATGTGCTCTACTGTACTTTGTTGTTGTTGTATTTTACATTGTTTGTCTCATCAGAGTGTTTGGGTTATGTCATTAAAGCTTTGAACCTTTGTGTCCAAAATGACATACACTTCTCCAGGCCTGCAATTTAGACAGGACTATGACTTCAATCCAGATGTGCCTCTGTTGTTTTTTCTTTCCATACAGGCTCTGGTGCTTACAAATTCAGCCATTTAAAAAAAAAAAAAAAAAATACTGTTGAACTTTGACATACAGTATTGACAAACCAAATGTCTAGACAGTATCCCCAGGTTCTGGACTACTTTTTGATGATTTTGTCATATTTTATGGTGCTGGAATAATGTTTGATCATTGTGTCATATTTTTATTATTCTTCAGTTAATTTTGGGGGGAATTTCAAAACATCCACATTTCTTAACTAATTCAAACCATTCCTACATAGTAATGTTCAGCTTGTTCAGAACTCATTTCACATTCAACAAATTTAGATTTTTTTTTTTGTCTAAATTCTCCTTTTTTCCCCCCCATACAAGAAAAAAACCATGCAAATCAATAAGAGATTTTTTTTAAATTCACCATTTATCAATATCAACCAATTCCAATTTATCTTCAAAATAGTCAACATTCCCCCCAAAAAATACACTCTTTGAAGAATTCCACCATGAGAGAATTTCAAAGTAGATACATACATTTCAAATTCAATGTCTTGACCGTTTCAAACCATTGTAACATCAATTACGTTACAACATGATTTTGCAAAAATTCCTACATTTAAAATAGTCCACATTTTCTGTGAGAAAATGACCAAATGAATGGAAACATTTGATAAATACAACTTAAATTCTCAATTTTTCTCTCGATTCAAACCAACTTCATTACAAATTTCAACATTTTCCTTTCTAAAAATCTTTTTTATTAATCTGGGAGTTTTACCATGGGAAATGTGGAATTCTTCAAAACGTAAGAATTTTTGGAATGTTGAATATATTATCAGAGTTCATAATGTTAAGACGATTAAGATAATACACGTGTCCAGTGATGCACTCCTGCCTCTTCCTGCACAGTTGCCTGTAGTGAGTCCAAGTTATTTTACAGAAGCATTTTTTAATCAAAGGGGACTCGACTGCAGCAAACAATGGTAACAGTATGTCACTTCATAAACTCACTAATTGAGTTGGTTTTTGACAATGCACGCTTTTGTGTTTCTGCTGTGTGACCCATTTTGTGCGTGGTGTGCAAGATGGGCAATATTATGAAGCCCTTGTCACTTTTTTGCACACTTGCCAGCCACCTCATTTTGTGCCATGTAACTTGTAATGAACACTATTGGCTTCTAACACAAACATGCTGTGAAGCTGCTGATATATTATCACACTGCGTTATTAATTATTATTGCACTGGACTGTACAGTGCCCAGAGACTGCAGCTACAGCAGTAGCCAGGAACCCTCATGAGGTGTTTGTGGCCACTCATGATTAGAATGTTTGAAATTTCCCCCATAGGATTGCTATTGATGTTTTTTTTTTTTTTTTTTTTTTCCCCCTTTCACAACAGCGCAGTGAGATGACAGGACCTGATGGAAGATTTTCATGTCGGCATTGTCTGGGAATGTTAATGATATACAGTACTTAATGCCCACTGGCAAGCCGTATGTGTTCACTTGCTTGCCCTTGGAAGGCCAGGATTCAGTTTTTACTGGAGTCTATATTTTTGGTTTACATGTTTTGTTCAGGCACGGTGGACGACTGCTTAGAGCGTATGCCTCACAGTTCTGAGGAGCGGGGTTCAATCCCCAGCCCCGCCTGTGTGAAGTTTGCATTTTCTCCCCATGCCTGCGTGGGTTTTCTCCGGGCACTCCGGCTTCCTCCCACATCCCAAAAACATGCATGGTAGGTTAATTGACAACTCTAAATTGCCCGTAGGTGTGAATGTGAGTGCAAATGGTTGTTTGTTTGTATGTGCCTTGCGATTGGCTGGCAACCAGTTCAGGGTGTACCCCGCCTCCTGCCCGATGATAGCTGGGATAGGCTCCAGCATGCCCGCGACCCTAGTGAGGAGAAGTGGCTCAGAAAATGGATGGATGGATGGATGTTTTGTTCAATGAGTTTCTCCTCAAGTTTCTACTTTTTCTCTCCAGGTAGAGTGAATCCGTTGATGATCTGGATGCCGCGGGTAGAGACACTTGCGAGGTGATGTGTATCTTTCCACATCTAAAAGAGGATATCAATGAGGAGTGGATTTCAGACAAAACCAGGTTCTCTTTTAGGTTCTCAAACTGTTGCATGTTATGCTTGAATAATACAGAACCTTACTTGCCTTGGTCCTGGCAGTTTTTATTTTTACTCCATTATCGGTAGTATCTACCCCGCTTAAGCTCCCAAATCAACAAGGTGACATACGTAGGCGTACCAATGGCTGATATCCTACTTCCCAAAGCGGTATATCCTGAGAAATGTAACACCTATGTGAAAAGACAGGGCTGTGCGTAGCAGACCAGGGTGGTTGTTACTCTGGAAGATCGTGAGAACTATAGCTGAGGTGAATTACTGCTCCAGGTGACTTTGTTTTGTTAAGAGTAGAATTGAAAAGTGTACATTTGTGTCATTTAAGCTCACTGGAGCGTCTCTGACCAATGACATCCTGGATGAAATCTACACTAGACTAGCGCAGGTTTGGGCAATTCTGGTGTGGTATGATGACTTTGAGGAGGTCAACTACTTTAAGCTGGCTAATGAGCTGTCCAAGGTCAGCTGTTCTCAACCTTCAAGCGTTTATAATGATGGAACCACTGTTTAAGGTCTATGTATTATACAATCAAGTTTGCCAAGTCATCTGAACAAGGCTTTGCTCACTCAACCGATAGTCTCGCCACAGCACAGGCTGGAATACTTCTTCCTGACAGGCAGACTGATAGAGCTCTGCTCAAGGACGTGCCAAGTGTGTTCACCTGTGCAAATGTGAAATTTGCTCTCATTGTTTACTCGCAGATCCCATAAGAAGAGCCTCTGAGATGAAGCCCAAGTGTGTAAAAGCCACAAAGGAGGAAACTTTAGCTCTGAATGAGCTCTTTTCTGCTCTGCTCTGCGCTGCTCTGTTGAACTAATGTGCAACTAAGCAGATTAAGAAATTATTAAATATAAACCGACTAGCCACAACATTATAATAATGTTGAAGGTATCCAATACAAGAGCTGTAACAAATATTCTCCCCTTAAAAAGATAATAAGCATCAGTTTTGATAGGCACTGTAAATCATCACAGTACACTAGCTACCAATCAATTCTTTTATGCAGCTAAAAATCTAAATGAAATTAAATCAGCCTTTGAGAAAACAGATATAAATTGTGTTTAATTTGTTGTTGGAATGTTGATTAATAAATCACTTATTTTTTAACATGAAGCCTATATTTCATTTGATTTTACTCAGATATTTATATTCCATAATGATGTTTATGTTTTTTGTGACACCCTGGCTAATAAACATTAAGTGGCGGTCTCAATCAAAGCTTGTAAAATGAAACATTTTTTATACTTGTATTGACGCTTATAAATTGAGCAGATTTATATTGTAAGCCAAAGGTCACCAACATGTTTTCTGTTCTAAGTCTTTCATTTTTTTATGTTGCTATTATTTAATTTTTTTAAGATAAGAAAAGCACCACATACCAGTGAGCTGCATCTAACTTTATATCACACTTGCTTTGGTGCAAATTTGATAATGACAATATATATTTTAAAAAAAAAGGTACTGTAAGGGTCAGTAAAGTAGTACATGACCAAACTGTTCATGGTGACGATCAGTGAGTGGCCACCAATAAATTTGTTATTTCAGAAGTGTATATCAAACTGGGAGCCCTTCACATGAATTAGTGTTCCAGAAATAGCTCTCGGTTTCCAAACGGTTGGTGACCCGTGCTATAAGCATTGTAATTACTGTAATTAAGAGCAGCCATTTTCTTGTTTGTTGCAGAGCAAAAATGCACTTTAAGACCTGTTTGCGTACATTTGTTGGAAGTCTGACCAAAGATATATATATACATATATTGCACAAGTACATCTAACTTTGTATTTTGTCAACTTAGAATATTCAGTACGTTTTATTACATTATCTTCTATCCTGTAACATTTACACTATATATATATATATATATATATATATATATATAAAACGTATGTATGAAACCATTTTTAAGTGTTGAGCCTAGTTAATTATTGCAGAAACCCAATTCAATACTGCATTATTATTATTTTTAAGAAAAACTTTAAAATGTAGTGTGATGCTGAGGTGCAATGGTTGCAGGAGTTTGTGTTTTGGATACCTGACACGTAGTAACTGCTACATCATCAGTGAACAGCGGGTGAGAGTGTGGCACGCTGCAGCAGGGCACGTTACACACAGACAGACACTCACACCGAGATGAAATAGCTGCGTCTATGTGGGGATTTGTCACTCAAACAGCCACGCTAGGACCTCTCGCCACATACGTGCTCTAAATGCAGAACAGGGCAACGACACTGTCCCACTTTTTGTTGCACTTTCTACACTGTGGGCGCTCTTAACAAAGTTGAATTTCCAATATGGTTGGAGAGGTTGTTGTTGTCGAGCGGGTTGTTGTCATGTCCCCGCAGTGCCTGTAGTGGTGCTGTGAGGGAGTCTGCCGTGGATCTGACAAAATCCTTAGCAGCCTACCTACTGCTTAAAATTGGATCGAGCGTTTATTTTACATGCATCCGATAATCAAGTCACGCTGAGCTCCATGAAGATCACTAATGTTAATCTATCTCGGGACCTCGATGCACGGATAGCCTAGCGGGTCGTATTATACATTTCGGCCGTCTATCTGGATCGAATAGCGTACAACGGCCCGTACCAGTTCAAGGTAAGCGAGACCACGACCTCGATTTATGGCTACGCCGCTTCGCGCCGTCTTTAGCTGGGGAGGCGACTACCACTGGACGCCACTGCCTGCCCAAGCTAACAGGGCACTTCCTTTCGTTTTATTTATCCTGATATTTGCTCATCGTTCTTCGTCAATAAAAAAGCTACGAAGAGTTTAAAATATAAATACTTTTCAAAAGTTGCCTTTCGTCTCATTACGTAACGATATCGCCCACTATTAATAAATTTTTACCAGAGGCTCCCAGAGGAAAGGCCTTAGCTTCGCGTGAAGCCTATTCGTTTGGACGTGTTGGTAGTTAGTGTGTTATATACAATGCTATTAAATTGTGTAGTTAGCATGTTTATTGCGTGTATGATCTATTCACGGTTAAGATGACAAATAACGTGTATACAGAGACCTTTAGCGGTGTTTCCGTTTCCTGGTTGGCTACCGCCTACTAAGTCGTGTTTTTAGCTTCCTTAGCTAGCTAGCTTAAGGAATATTTAGGGTTTTCATAGCAGCCGAGAGGTAAAAGAAATAACAATGGACCAAAATAGGCGAATGTGTTTGTGAATAACGACATAGGTAGCCATCAGGTCTAGTTAACGTACACTGTTGTGGCAAATAAAGTTTCCAAACTGCTCATCGGACTACATGCTAATATTGACAAGCTAGCTCCGTCCGACAGACATTTCTGTTTGTTATCGTTTGCAACCAACAAGCACGTTCTTATTAGTCGCCCCTATGGTTATTGTTGTCATTTAACAATAACCGCATTTCATTACCTTTATTAAAAAAAAAAAAAAATTGTATGCTATGTGCACGCTTCGGGTGTCGGAGGAACACTGGCGCTCGCAATAGCAAGTAGAACCTCTTAAAAGTCAATGATAGCGGCTGCTAAGGTAGATGGGTTGCGCTTACATGAAGTGACCTGTAGTTTACAGTTTGCTGTAACCCTACAATCTCATTTCTTGAAACTGCACACACGCCTTTTGGTGTGTGCGCGAATGTGTCCGTACAGGCGAATGTTGACGAACTTGAGTTCAAGTGACACTTGGATGATGACTTTTTCAAAACAATATTTCAAGTGTGTACTGACCGGGACAGTAATCAGCGGATTAGGCTTTTGGAGGATTGTTTGTTCAAAGTATTTCCCCAGTTATAATGTATTCATTATACAAGCATGTGGTAACTAAACAATAATATGACTTTTGCCGTTTGAGCTTATAGCTGATATCCAGCTAAAGGTCCATGTACTAGTTCTCTCTTAGTCCTTACTTGTAAAACAATTCAGGACACTAGTAGAATAATAACTAGAATGACTGTGTCTTCCTAGTACCATTATTACTCTGCCAATGTTTTCCTAGTCATGTGCAGAAATATACAGTAGTGGGAAAAACATAACAAGCAGTCGTTCTACTAGTGTGCTGAAGGACAAAGCGTACTTCTGTGTTGTGGACGTTAAGATGGATATATAGGATATTGTATAAATGCTCAAACAGGTTTCGATAGGTATTGATGTATCGAAGCACTAAAATATATGCTTTATATGTATATGCTTACTGTATAACTTTTTTACAGTTAACTGAATGATCAATCAATTGTCTTAGTTCTAAATGAGCACACTGGTTACGTGCGTATTTTGAATTGTTAATGACGTCATTCTTGCTTTCCCCCCTGACTTTATCCCATCAGCTGATGTTGTCAAGGACAAGAGTCACGTGATGTATGAAGGCAAACACATACATTTCTCAGAGGTGGACAATAAGCCCTTGTGCTCGTACAGCCCGAAGCTCTGCAAGCAACGTAGACTCAATGGCTACGCTTTCTGCATCCGGCATGTTCTGGAAGACAAGACCGCCCCCTTCAAACAGTGCGAATATGTGGCCAAGTATAACAGCCAGCGGTGTACCAACCCCATCCCGAAGTCAGAGGATCGCAGGTGTGTAAATTCTAGTCCTCTGAAGCCATAATGTTGATCAAATATGCAGTGCAGCCTCCGTTCCTAGCGGTGGATACATTCCAGACCCACATCGCTATAAGCCAAGAACTGCAATATAGAGAGATCATATAAAAAAAACTTTTCAATCACTATAAACTGCTGATTTCTGCAATGTATAGGGGATTTCAGCAATAGATAAGTAGAGATGATACATAAAAAACTTGTGACGCAGCAGGGCCGCGATAGGGGAAACGCTGTTCTACATATGTACATAAAGGAATTGTAACTGTTGTTCCAGGTACTGCAACAGCCATCTGCAGGTTCTCGGCTTCATCCCAAAGAAGGAACGCAAGAAGAAACACGATGCTTTGGAGGAAATGCGTTCACGGGCTCACCTGGAGTCGGTGGCTCTGAACATAACGGTACCCTCTTTACCTTTACCTTCCAACGGTCTAAACGAACTTCCACCATCGCCACCCTGTACGCGTCTGCTAGCCCTTCCCGATGGGGAACTCCTGGATCCGTTTGCCTTCTACGAGGACGACACCGACGGAGAGGAGATGGGTCCCTCTCGTAAAAGCAACGCCATCAAGAAGAAATTGCAGAGTCGGCTGGTGCTGAACCAGAAAATCGGCCAGGACGCGGACCGTTTCCAGACACCTTCTGAGCACTTTAGTCCCTCCCCAGTCTCCCGCGTCCACCCCTCCTCGCCGCTCAACACGCACCCCACACGGCAGCAGTCAGGTTTTCTCCAGCCGCCTCCTCAGCAGGGTCTATTATGCAATCCAGCACCACCTCAGACGGTCAACTTCTTGCCTCCTGGGATACCAGTCAATGCAACACCCAGTCCTGCGCAGCCACCAGGGCCCTCGCTCAGCAGGAAAACACCTTTTGCTTCCAATCACATGGTGGTCATGCGACCCGCCTCCTACTCACCGTCAGCCCGCTGCCTGGCCAGGTTGCGGCATCTGGTACAGCTCTGTGCCAAGAGACATCGGGAATATGGAGACCTCTTTCCTTATTTAGGTGCTTCACTCTCATCTATTTAGTACCAAATGTTAAGATGCACTACTCACAAAAAGTTGGGGATATTTGGCTTTAGTGTAAAATTTCACAACAATCCTAAAATGTACAATAGAACTTAATTTGACCTTCAAACTTTTGATTGTACGTATAATGTTTAACCTTCGGCACTTTGCACAGTTTGCTGTTCTCTAACCAAGGAGCTGAATGACATAATTTACAACAGGCGTTATATCCATGCATGAACCAATAGATTTGTTGGTTCAATTAGAATTGGTATTAAAACAATCCTTTTCATCGTGCTATGATCACATTTTGACATCATGAGAGCAAGATAACTCTTAACATGGTTCAACAGTACCTTGACATTGTAAGGCTGGAAACAGGATGTAATCAGGGGGAAGTAGCCACAGAGCTGAGAGTGTCACAGTTGCATCAGCAGGTTGAAACAGAGACTGATAGAGTCACAGAAAGGCGCAGTGGACATCCTTTTCATGGATCAAACACCTGTTGTGAAATTTGCCGTTCAGCTCCTTGGTAAAGTTGTGCAAAAAGTACTGAAACACTGAACAGCTGGAATTGTGCATTCAAAGGTTTCGAGAAGGTCAAATTAAGTTCAGCTGTGAAGGTTATATTACATTTAAGTTTATCCCCAAATATCACCCGAAAGCCGAATATCCCTCTTGGTAAGTAGTTGTATTAAATTGACAAAAGGTTTATATTAATAATTTTCTAACTGACCACGCAAATAAATATCAATTAACTAAAATAACATATTACAATAATTCTTTTTATTTTCCAATCTCCATTTACTCCACGCTGTATGTACTTTTTCTTTACACTCCACCATAAACCTCAGCTTTACAGATGCCATGTCGGCTCTGCGGGATGTGTGTGTTCCAATGATAGACGGCACATGGTTGTATAGTCAAGGAATGTTTTTTCTTGAGAAGAAACAAAAAAAAGTGTCTTTTTGAGGTGTGGTGTTGATTTATTCAATTGGACAATGCATCTGACAATGGGAGTACTGAGTATTTGAGGAAATAGTATTTCAAGATTCAAAGATTTTAGCAAGGAGCGACAGGCTTTTTCTAACAGGTTTTCTTGCAGGACTGGACTGGTCGGAGGACAGTGCTGATAACGACGATGATGATGAAGAAGACGAAGCAGAGAGATTTATTCCTGGCCTCAGCACTTGGAGACCACAGAACGGGTCGGTTGCCTAATGTCAACACTTAACACACACATCCACCTGATTTCTCCGCTCACAGCGGTGACTGATTGTCTTGTCTGAAGGTTGGAGGACGACACGGGTTCCCCGCGGAGAACGCGGCTGCTGAGGCTTTGCTCGTACCTGCAGCAGAAGTACAAGCACATGTGCAGGCAGGAGAGAGCGAGTATCCGCCAGAAGAGGTACCGCTACGCCTTCCGCAAAGCCTTGCTGCACGCCGCCAGTAAGAACCCAGACTGCGCCGGGCAGCTCATCCAGGAGTTACATGGTTCTTATCAAAGCCCCTCAAGGTAGTCTCAAAAACTGCTTTTTAAGACTTATATGAGCATAGTTTTATACCAGTTAAATTGAATTTTGCTTGCTCAGTGCTGGATCGGAACATCACCACAGCGGGGCTCCTGCGACACCCCAGAACACAGACGCGGGGATGTGCATAGGCAGGACAAAAGACCAGGCCTGTGACAACAGAGCGCTGCCCTTCACTAAACACTGTTTTCAGCGTATCCTTTCAACATTTAGCACCTGATTTACCAAGATCCCAAAAAGCGTGTGCTCTAACAGACAGCGCACTCTTGGTGGGTGTGTTTACACGTGATCGACTAAGATTACAGTGCAATTGGCAACAAGCGTAAAAATGACCAGCGTGTTTAAAAGAGGGTTTTGTGGTTTAGGTAGCGCTGATGTTTTTTTCAGCATGGAAAATTTGGGAGAGCACAGCGAGCGTGATATTAAGTTTGAAGTGATGGAATTGGAAGTGTTAGTGGAAGATTGAAACAAACAATACTGAGTTGCTGAAAAGAAATTGGTCTGATAATTGTGGGGAAGCCTTCCAAGGGCATAAAAGCCATGATTTGTTTGACAGTTTGGTTTAACTCATCCTGAGTGCGTGGGAATTGGATCTGTGTCCATCCTGTGTAATACTGCCTTTGCAACTTGGAACAGTGCACCATAAAAACCACTCTGGGAGAGGCCAGCTACCTAGGCACAACGAAATGCAGTGTTAAAAAGAGTTTTGTCAACGGTGATATGGCATGACTCCTTCTTGTGACGGGCTAGTTTAGATCCCTTCGGAACCTCCGGAATTGGAATGCTGAAAACATATGGCTTGACAATTTTTGTTTCTGGCATTTCAAAAATGTTTACACAAGCAGAAAAAAATCTGTTCTCCTTGTCGCTTCTAATTTTTTTCTACGCCACCCGCTCGCCACAAAAGACACAAAATCAGCCACCACAATTGGTCTCAGCTTTGATGAATCCTTTTGCGTGTGCTACGTAAGGTAGTTGCATCTACTCCTTCCAGTATAATGAATTGCGTGGCTATTTCGCCCGTTTGGCAGCTGCAGTCCTGGGTGCGCCTAGTTTGTAAATAGGCTTCCACATCTGTTTGCATTCACAATCAATTTTGTGCCCGTTTTTGCGGCATCAAATCTCTATTAAATCAGCCCCAGTTGCTGGGATTTGGTTGCTCCCTCGGGTCAAAAATGCTGTTTCATCCAGTTGACATCGCATGTTGAAATATTCTCACCAAAAGTTGTCCATCCTGGACTTTTTTTTTTTTTCTTAATTGTTCTCTGTAGACATTCTGTTGAATCGCTCCCAGCAGCTGTTTGCAAGCTGCACAGCCAAGTTTGCAGATGGTCAGCAGTGCTCCATTCCTGTGTTCGATATCACGCATCAGACGCCACTCTGTGAAGAGCATGCCAAAAAGATGGTGTGTTTGACGTTCAAGATCGTCTTCGGGGACGGGATCGTATTTAAGGTCTCCTGTACGTTCTACACAGGATAACTTCCTACGCGGGGACGGCAATCGGCGAGTGCAACACCACCACCACCACCACCACCACCACCAGCAACAGCACCAGCGTAAACCGCGCAAAAAGACCAAACCACCGGCACTCACCAAAAAACACAAAAAGAAGAGGCGAGTGGTGCGGCGGCCTCAGAAACCTATTCCTCCTGCTATGCCTCAGGGGTACCTGGGAATGCCCTCTATGAGCCTCGCCATGTCCTCACAGGCCAGCATTAGGTCTGCTTGAACCCACAACATTGCACGATGAATTCGCACAGGTTTGTAACATTGTCATCTTTTTGGTAGGAGCCCTTCGACTCCAGACCTGAGTACGGACGAACTTCCCGATGACATCACCAATGAAATGGAAGACATTCCAAACGACCTTGAGCTAAACCAGGAGGATTTTTCTGATGTTCTACCGAGACTACCTGACGATCTTCAGGATTTCGACTTGTTTGAAGGTGTCCTAACAAGTTCACGTTCAATTCTAAACTCACACATACTGACTTTTAACATCTTAACCAAGTTTTGACACGAGGATGACCAACATGGCCTACCACACACACATCACCGTATTCCCCCCACCCCTGTCAACCAGGAGTAGTACCATGACTGACCTCTGTGAGGCAGCATGGTGTCGCTGGGCATCCAGAGTGGTGGAAAATACAAAGAAGAATGCGTAGTACTGTAGTGGCTACAAAGTAAAGAAAGGTAGATTAACTGTCATCTTACCTGGTAACTACATTGCAGTGGCAAACTGCAATGTAGTTACCAGATAATCATCATAATGATAATCATCATATCATTTACATTGTGGTGATTGACTTATGTGACACGTTACAACATACGTGACCATGATGCACTACCAACGAGTTAACTTTAGCTCCTCCCCCAAATACAGAGATCTTCGAACGATGTCCTACTTCCTTGACAATGATAACCTCTCACTTCAGCATCATTAGAAAAATCCTTGAAGACCCTTAAATGTCTCTGCAAGCGCAAATTCCTCATACAAACGGCAATGATTTACAAGTCTTGATGTCAATAGAAAAGGCAGCGTTGCCGCCCCTCCCAGAAATGTCACCATGTGCAGCCTCACATATTGCACAGCTGAAAACACCAGTTTCCACCAACAAGTAAGTTTAAATTCAGAACTATAGGCCCTGCTTTTTTAACACAGGCACTGAACACAGTTCAAGTTAACTTATACAGTCATGGAAAAAAATTATGAGACCGCCCTTGTTTCTTCAATTTCTTGTTCATTTTCATGCTTGGTACCACTAAAGGTATTTTACCTTAAGAGTGCAATGAACAGGACAAAAATGCACTTCATTCCATACTACTTCATATTGTATTTGACACATGCTTAACCGTAATGGTATTCCCAGTGATTTTGGTTATTATCAAGAAAACCATGGAAAAGGACTAGATAGCAACTCTTAATTTAATATTTGTTTTTAAACTGTCATCATCATCATATTTGTCCAAATAAATGTACCTTTAGTTGTGCCAGGCATTAAAATGAACAAGAAACTGAAGAAACAAGGGTGGTCTAATCAATGTTTTCATGTCTGCAGAGCCCTTAATTACAAAAGCGTTTCAAAGCACTTCACAATCCCACAGTTTCAAAGATCCAATATGTGCCCTGGTTTAAACCCACATTTGGGCAAGGAAAACCTCCCACTTGGTGGCATGGGGTGACGCTGCTGGAGCGTACACATTTTACTGTTCCAAAGGTACTGTATTCGGAAGGTTCAAGTTTGGTTGTGTGTGCAGGCAAGAACGGGGAGTTGCTGCCCACCACAGAAGAGGCCGAGGAGCTGGTGCGCGCCCTGCAGGCCATGGGGTCCTACCCGGACTCCCTGGTTTGTCTGACCTCCATAGGAGACCTCACCCCGTCAGAAGGAGTGGACCACCGAGCTATGACCGTCTTTCCCGGTGCGGTCCAGCCGGGGGTCATCGGGGACATCCTCCACAGTCGTCTCCCGACAGAGAACTTTCCTAGCCTGGAGTTGGAGGACAATATATTGCAGTCCACCGCGGGCCACTTCCCCCCCTCGCCACCATCTCAGCCCACGGACCTTCCCCAAACGTCATCCGCAGCTTCGGTAGCCCCCGCGACCAGCTCCCTGCTCACTCAGGCCTCCGAGCGGACGTTCGCCCGCACGCGGACGCCTCACATCCTGGCCAAGTCGGACGCGGCGACATCATCCCCCCAAGGCAGCCACTACAGCAGCGAGCACGTGGCGTCCCCGTACAGCGACCAAATACCCTCGCCCCACGCTAGCCCGTTCCAGACAGACGCCCCCCTCCTGCTGGAACCGCCGCGCTCGTCATGGAACAATCTACCCCTGCCCCTCGCCGACCCGGCGCAGTTCGGGAATCTCATGGCATCGGAAAGTCATCTCATATCAACGTCGCTGTCCACCCCCCCGGCCGGCACCCACTCCGTCAACTCTGTGACGCTGCAGCCTCTGGCCGCGCTCTCGGCCCTGCCTCAGAGCGGCCTGACGGGCTTGACCGCACCCCCGGCGCCCCCCTCCTCGTCCTCGCACGATCCCCTGAACTCCTTGCAGCCCAAGCAGCAGCTCCCGCAGTTCAGCGCGGTCTTCGGTCACCAGTTGGCCTCGCACAGCGGCATCCCCAACGACCTGCAGCCCAGCCACAGCTCCACGGCGCCACCCAGCGGCTTCTCCATAGTTAGTGCCACCACTGCAAGTGCCAACAGCGCCTCCACCTCTTTCACACAGAGTAAATGAGCGCAGGTGACTACGGCAAGCCGTCTGAGCATTTGTTCCATATCCTTGATATCTGGCTTGAGGTATTGTTAAATAATTAAAGAAATATTCATGATTCATCACACCAATTAGTGCCCCGAACTACTAGTGAACAACTAGTGCAGAGTTTTGCCTGACTTGTGACATGCTGTCAAGGACATCCATCTCAAGGTCATGCTAGTATGCCAAACGTGGCACCAGATGGGGAAAAATAAACATTACTAGTAAGACAGTTGTTCTACTTGTGCGCCTTAATTCTAGTAGTGCGCTGAATTTCTTACTAGTGAGGACAAATAGTTTACTATAACGTGGATCTTATGAAGCATATCGAAGAAATGCTCAAACAGCTTTCCATAGGCAACGCCACACCTTGAACCTTCTCCACTCAGTGAGGTAATGGTGCACACATTTGATCATAAATTTGCCAAACGAGTCATCACAGATGTTCACAGTCCAGTACCTTGACTTACAAGCGCACCAACTTAACAGTTTTCCGAGATTTCTTTTGTTTTTGCTTTGTGTTGCAAGCCAAAATTTGAGGTTCCGAACGAGCTTCAGATACACCGCGACACCCATTCAGCATCCCGCGTCTCACTCACAATTTGAGAAACACACGGCAAGCAGTTTCCGCATTTATTTGATATCCTTGATATCCAGCTTAAGGTCTATGTATTAGTACACTCTTTGTCCTCACTAGTAGAATGACTGTCTTACTAAAAACGTTTATTTCCATTACTAGTGACACTTTTGGCCTACTAGTGAACTTAAGCCGATATCAAGGATATCCTGGAAACTGCTGGAAAGCTGTTTGAGCATTTATGCGATATCCGAGCCACCCAATTTTAGGTCTATGTACTAGCACGTTCTTGGTCCTCGCTGGTAAGACAATTCAGCGCACTAGTTGATCGACTGTGTCTTCCTAGTAACGTCTCTTTCCACTACAACCTCCTATATGGAAAGCTGATTTGTTCACAGTGCACTAGTTTTCATTCAAAATTCAACGCGCTAGTAGGATATCGGACAAACGACTTGCCATAAAGCCGTTTGAGCATTTACTCCTTGAACATCCATCTTTAGGTGGGACTAGTAGGCCAATAGTGACACTAGTAGTGGAAACACATTACTAGTAAGACAGAGTCATTCTACTAGTGCGGCCTAGTTGTTCTATTAGTTCTCTGATTTGTCTGATGAGAGAGGAGCTAAAACGTTCTAGTACTAGCCACGGAAGAAATTCAACTTGTAAGTCAGGGTGCCACTGTTTGTGGGATTTGTTCCATTTATTCGAGGTTACAGTCACAGATAAAAAAAGTGAAGGTGGCTAGTGAACGGATGGCACAATATTGTGTCCCAGTGCACGCAACTGACCGTCGCTGAATCCCTCAAATCGTTTTCCCGTTTCATTCCTGAACAACAATGTCCCCCCCCCCCCCCTCCCTTTTGCTCAGATGGCCGTCACATCTTTTTAATTTTCCACCTGTTTCATAAATTGCTTGTTTAAAAGAAAAAGAAACATAAAAAAAAAAAAAAAAACACGTTCGTGACTTATATAGACACGGTCCTGAATTCACCCAAATACTTTTAAAGCTGTTTTTATATCGTGTGTATGCTGTATATGTGCTCATTTATTAGTTTGCGTGGATTTCTCGTTTAAATCTCTGACCTCACTGTTGGTTGTGCGACCCAGTACACAAAAGGTTACTAAATACTAAAGCAATAAACACATTGACGTCAATGTCGCATCGCACTGCAGGAGGATATTCTGGTGGTTCCATGTAGCTTCACCTGGTGAGTCCAGCGTGATGACGGTCGCGGCGTTATCCAGGGATGCCGTTGTCTACTTTCCAAGGTGCTGCCTGCTCCCGATGCTCTCCTTTTAAGTCTTATTCAATTTTCAGGGGTGTCCAGACTTCGGTCTCGGGTCCATTTTTCTAGCCCCCTACCACATATATTGAAAACTACAGCCCCTTTCCAAAACATTTGAATATCATGGAAAAGTTTATTTCCATAATTCCATTCAAAAAGTTAAACATTCATCGATGATAGATTGAGGGCCCACAATTTAAACAATTTTATTTTTCTACATAATTTGGCCTTCCAGCTCATAAAATCCACAAATCAGGAATTCTAAAAATTTTAATACTATGAAGAAATCAGACCAAATTTTGCAGGCCATAAATGTTTTAAACTGAGTATCACACACTAATCATCTACTAAACTCAAAGCACCTGCACAGGTTTCCCCAGGTGTCATTAAATTGCTTCAGTTTGGTTCAATTGCCTCAGTTGGGTTCAATATGGGGAATACTGCAGACTTGACAACTGGCCAGAAGACCATCATTGATACACTCCATAGG
The DNA here is from genome assembly GCF_024500275.1 of Phycodurus eques. Classification (NCBI taxonomy): domain Eukaryota; kingdom Metazoa; phylum Chordata; class Actinopteri; order Syngnathiformes; family Syngnathidae; genus Phycodurus; species Phycodurus eques. Next base: position 17,425,526 of record NC_084536.1, read on the forward strand.
ATGGGTAAGCCACAAAAGTTCATAGCTAAGGCTGGCTGTTCACAGAGTGCTGTGTCCAAGCATATCAATGGAAAGTCTAGTGGCAGGAGAACATGCACCAGCAAAAGAGATTACCGTGGGCTTCAGCGGATTATCAAACAGATGATTCAAGAATCTAGCAAAGATCCAGAAAGAGTGGAATGAGGTGAGAGTCACAGCTTCAACAACCACCACATGCAGATGCGTCCGGGAGATGGGCTACTACTGTCGGGTTCCTCGGATCGAGCCACTTCTGAGCCTGAGCCGATGTAGGAAGTGTCTCAACTGTGCCAAGGTGAAGAACGACTGGACTGTTGGCCAGTGGTCCAAGGTCCTCTTTTCCAATGAAAGTAAAGTGTGCCTTTCATTCGGGAATCAAGGTCCAAGGGTTTGGAGGAAGACTGGTGAAGAACAGAACCCAAACTGCTTGAGGTACAGTGTGAAATATCCACCGTCAGTCATGATCTGGGGTGCAATGTCCAGTGCAGGTGTTGGTCAACTCTGCTTTCTTAAATCCAAGGTCACCACAACAGTCTACCAGAATGTTTGAGAGGACTTCATGATTCCTTCTGCTTAGGATCTGTATGGAGATGCATATTTCATCTTCCAGCAGGACCTGGCCCCTGCCCATACCGCCAGAAGCACCAAAACATTGTTTGATACCCATGCCATCACAGTGCTTGACTGGCCATCCAACTCGCTGGATCTAAACCCCATTGAAAATCTACGGGGTATTATCAAGAGGAAAATGAGGGGCACCAGACCCACAAACAAAGAAGAACTGACAGCAAGCATCAAGGAAATCGGGGCTACCGAGCAATGGCACAGGCTGATTGCCTCAATGCCACGGTCCAAAGGGATTCCCAACCAGATAGTGAAGATATTTTGATAGATTTAATGTGACCCTAATTTTTTTTAATAAATGGTCATTTCTTCACAGAATTCTAATTTTCGGAATTCCTGATTTCATGAGCTGGAAGCCCAAATTATGTAAAAATAAACAAATACTTGAAATTGTTTAAATTGTGGGCCCTGAATCTCCAATTTATGGAAGTTTAACTTTTTGAATGGAATCATGGAAATACAATTTTTTTTTGGAAAGGGTCTGTACATGAGAAAAGTATGAAGAAAAAGTGGGGGCGGGGCGTTGGATGCGACGCCCCCACTGTGATTGCTACTACTATTAGTTTTATATAGAGATTTTCTGCGGCACAGAGGGCAAGCGGTTAGCATAGCTTACTCACAGTTCGGAGGTCAGGGGTAGGGGTTCGAATCCAGGCTCTGGCTTGTACTTGCTTGGGTTTTCTCCAGGTACTCTGACTTCCTCCTACATTCTGAAAAACATCCATGTTAGTCTCATTGAAGATGGGGGGGGGGGGGGGGGGGGGACTGACTTACTCGATATAAACTAAACAATTGCTTGATGCATATGCTTTTAGTGTAAGTCGGAAGTATTTCAAAGTGGCCCTCGGAGGAAAAGTTTGGACACCCCTGCGTTAAACGTACATTTTCATTGAAACTCCCCATTTGCCCCTCAACAGGCAGGTGTATCACAATGCTATTTGTTGGCGTATTACGCATTTATGATGGCTCAGTCAGTTTTTATGCGTTGATTTTTTCCCCCCAGGTTAATTTGGATTTTAAATGAAAGAAAATGACAGCAGGGCAACTCTGGCCGTGGATGCATACATGAGGTTGTGTATTGGGTGTATAGCGTAACGGTCTCTATCCTGGGGTTTGTCGGTGAATTATTGAGAAGCAAATGGGCAGAGTAGTCACTTGCGATGTGTTCAGTGGAACGTGTAAAGTGTAGAACAAGTCTCATGTTTTTAAAATGGTGATCAAGCGGGTCGTAAAGCTCTGCGGGCCATTGGATGGATCGGTGTCTGTTTGCTGTGTACGTTGTCATGTTAGTAGTTCAACTGTTCAGCGAAAGAATATTTTGTTAATATTAACCCCCCACCCCACAGAGATTGCAGATGTTAAGTACATTTGAAGAGGTATCAAAACATAGGAATAAATGCACCTACCATCTATTTAGTGGATGGACATGTTGTAGTTCAAGATGGATTTGAGATTTAAGCCTGCCCTGTTAGTCACTGCATGTCTCTTCTGACATTTTTTATTTATTTATTCCCATTTTCGCTGGCTTGTTACCAACTCTCACCCCATCACCAGTTTCCAGCTGTGAGAAGGCCCAGTTTCCTCTCCTTTCCAAAGAGAACACACATCATTGTAGCTCCACCACAAAAGCCTGCAGTGACACTAGGTGGAAAATAGATCTATATGTTATATTTGGATTGTTTCTTTGCGAGCAAAACAAGGTAATACTGCTGTATCCACATTTAGCATGAGTAGTCGCTGCACCCCGCTCTCCTGACTTCATGGAGAACAAAATGAACAGGGCGCGTAGGCACGTGTAACTGCTTGTATTGAGAGATGGCTGACAAATTCCATATTCATTGAATGTACCGTGTTATGGTTTTGAAAGCTAGGAGGAGCTCAAATCTCGTCACCTTTTGTTATCAGTCCTTTCTTTGTCTAAGGTATTTTTTGTATACAAAAGGTTTACATTTTTATGTCTATTTTTCTTGTGTACAAGTTATGTAATATGTGTACAAACACTGTGTGTAATATCTGTATATAGTGTGACATATTTGATCTTTTGTTTTTGGATGTATAAATAAAACTTGCTGTGAGGTATTTGCTGACACAAAGACATGCTGTTGTTTTAGTTTTTAAATACTGTACTGTCCAGATCCAGATCTGGCCCACCACATCATTTTATGTGGCCCGCTCAAGCAAATCATGGAGTCGACTTCATATTTCATGCTAAAATTTGTACCATAAATGCAAATTCTCTTCACTTTTAATACCACTGCGATATTGTAAGCATTTCGTTTTGTGACCAAAACACTTTTTTAAAATGATTGGAATAGTTTATACCACACGCAACAAAAATAGCAAGCAACACTTTTTTGGGGTTTTTTTTCACCAGCTGAACTCAATGAGCCAAGACTTTTTTTGTATGTACACAACAGGCCTATTTCTCTCAAATATTGTACACAAATCTGTCTGTGTTTCGTGAGCACTTGTTTGCCGAGATAATCCAGCCACCTCACAGGTTTCCCACTTCATACAATAACACATTTTAGTGTCCTATTGTGCGCAGCCAAAAGCATACCTGTACAATAAATGTGTTGCCATACGTGAGGAAAATGGCTGTCACACCAGACACTGACTGGTTTTATGACCAAACAGTACAGTAAATCTGCACATTTTAGAGTGGCCTTTTATTGTGGCCAGCCTACGGCAAACCTGTGCAATAATTCATCCATTTTCCTCCGCTTATCCTGAGGTCGGGTCGCGGGGGCAGCAGCTTAACCAGGGAAGCCCAGACTTCCCTCTGCCCAGCCACTTGGTCCAGCTCTTCCGGGGGGATCCGGAGGTGTTCTCAGGCCAGCCGAGAGACGTAGTCTCTCCGGCGTGTCCTGGGTCGTCCTCGGGGCCTCCTTCCAGAGGGACGTGCCCAGGGCACCTCAACAGGGAGGTGTCTGGTGGGCATCCTAACCAGAGGCCTGAGCCACCTCATCTGGCTCCTCTGGCAGCGGCACTACTCTGAGCCCCTCCCTGATGACCAAGCTTCTCACCATATCTGACCCTGGACACCCTGTGGAGGAAACTCATTTCGATCACTTGTATCTGCAATCTTGTTCTTTCGGTCACAACCCACAGCTCGTGACCATAGGTGAGGGTAGGGACGTATATCGACCGGTAAATTGAGAGCTTTGCCTTTTCAGCTCAGCTCCTTTTTCACCACGACAGACCGATTGAGTCCACATGACTACAGACGGTGCAACGATGCGCCTATTGATCTCCTGCTCCATTCTTCCCCCAAGGTACTTGAACTCCTCCACGTGGGGCAGGATCTCCTCTCTGACCTGGAGAGGGCGCTCCACCCTTTTCCGACTGAGGACCAAGGTCTCAGATTTGGAGGTGCTGATCTTCATCCCAGCCACTTCACACACAGCTGTGAATCGTTCCACCGAGAGTTGGACATCACGGCTTGATGAAGCCATCAGAACCACATCATCCTCAAAAAGCAGTGAGGTGATACTGATGTCACCAAACTGGAACCCCTCAACACCACGGCTGCGCCTAGAAATGTGTTGGTGGAGTCAAATTCACCAGTGTTGGTGGAGTCAAATTCTCACTGGACCAGAATCTGACTCACTGCCGGCAATGCGGACCAAACTTTGACACTGGTCGTACAGGAACCAAACAGCCCGTATCAGGGAGTCCGGTACCCCACACTCCCGGAGCACCCCCCACAGGACTCCCCGAGGGACACGGTCGAACGCCTTCTCCAAGTCCACAAACCACATGTGGACTGGTTGGGCGAACTCCCATGCACTCTCGAGGACCCTGCTGACTGTGTAGAGAGCTGGTCCACTGTTCTACGGCTTCTTCTTAAAAATGGGGACCACTACCCTGGTCTGCCAATCCAGAGTCACTGTCCCCGATGTCCACGAGATGTTGCAGATGCGTGTCAACCAGGACAGCCCCACAACATCTAGACCCGTTAAGATACTCAAAGCGGATCTCTCCGCTTTTTCACCACGGGGACCTCAGCCCTAGAGATAGAACCCACCTCAGAGTCCCCAGACTCCGCTTCCTCATGGGAAGGCATGTCGGTGGAATTGAGGAGGTCTTCGAAGTATTCGGCCCACCGACTCACAAAATCCCGAGTTGAGGTTAGCAGTGCACCGTCCCCACTATACACAGTGTTTTCGGTGGACTGCTTCCTCTTCTTGAGATGCCGGATTGTGGACCAGAATTTCCTCGAAGCTGTCCGGAAGTCGTTCTCCGTGGCCTCATTCCTCCCACGCCCGAGTTTTTGCCACAGCGACCTCCAAACCTCCGTTTCGCTTGGCCCCATAGGACCCCTTCTTCACCTTGACGGCATCCCTTCCCGCACAAACAGGTTCAGGGATTTCCACCATGACGAACACCGACAACCTTACGGCCACGGTTCCAGTCGGCCGCCTTAACAATGGTGGCACGGAACAGGGAGTCTGGGACGTGGGCGAAGTTCGGTCAGTGGTGGGGGTTGAAGTTCCTTCTGACTGGGGACTCTACCAGACGTTCCCAACAAACCCTCACAATATGTTTCAGTCTGCCAGGTCGGACCGGAATCTTCCTCCACCATCGGAGCCAACACACCACCAGGTGGTGATCGGTTGACGGCTCCGCCCCTCTTCACCTGAGTGTCCAAGACATGCGGCCGCAAGTCCAATTACACAACCACAAAGTCGATCATCGAACCTATCGGCCTAGGGTGTCCTGGTGCCAAGTGCACATGTGGTGCACAGAAGTCCAATAACAGAAAAACGTTCGGGTTCTGGTCGGGGGGCCATTCCTCCCAAACACGCCCTTCCAGGTCTCACTGTCATTGCCCATGTGAGCGTTGAAGTCCTCCAGCAGAACGAGGGAGTTCCCAGCAGGAGCGCTCTTCAACACCTCTCCCAAGGACTCCAAGAAGGGGCGGGTACTCTGAACTGCTGTTTAGTGCATAGGCACAAACAAGTCAGGACCCGTCCTGAGTCTTTATTTCCTTCCTTCCCATTTCAAAACTAGTTACCAATTTGTTATGGATGTGTAATAATGAGGTGGTTATACATTTGTATGGTTTCCAGTCATAACACCATAACTACATGGCCTACGACAAATGAGTTAAAGACCCTTTTTTAATCTATTATCCAAGAATGTTTTGTCTCTCCAGCTTTTACAAAGATAATGTTCAGTTTTGAGAGTTCTTATTGCAGTTTGCACTGTAGTGAAAGTTGTTTCAAATATTTTGGTTACCTATGGCAAAACTGAACTGTAAAAAGCAGACGCTCAAACTGCACTTTTGTTGATTTATACTAACCTTTATCAAGTTAAAGTTTGAACAAGGAGAGGGAAAATCCCAATCCAAGGTAATTTTAAATGAAGTCGTGGTTTCAATAAATGCCAGGCACTAATACAAAGATCTGTGCTAGATTTTTATTTCTGTCATAATCATTTGACAACGTCCAATAAACCCAACAGCACTGTCTCAAATGAACAAACATGTCTATTGGAGTCATCACATAAAATGTACATTTGCTTTCCAGTGTTTACCGATTCTTTAGGGACACATCACCAAACTTTACTAGCGCTATTAAATAATACTGCTCCCCTCTGGGTTATAAAAATAGTTTGAAAGAATATAGTTGCGCTAAGACAATCCTGGCCATCACACTGTGCTTTATTGCCATAACACACGAAATGGGAAGCGAAATGACAATAGAAGCAGTGTAAGCACGAAAGAACATTAAGTACCACATTTTAGCAACCAAATAAAAATCAGACAAAGTGCAACACAAAAAAATATGCAATTAAAATGAGCATTTTGAGCATGTAAAAGGTGCAAATCATAATTGAATTTGTTGAAATGCGTTCTCACGTGGCACATTTCACTCTGGAGCACGAACATAAAACGTGAAACAGTGGACCACATGAGAAAATAAGCACACATCAGCCAGTCAGTCAACTGTAAATATTTGATTTCAAGGACTTAATTGTTCATTAACACTGTGGCAAAAAAAACTAACAAAAAAAGTCCTATTTTAGTCAGAGCGTCCAGCAACGCATCTGCAGCAGAATTTCGATTTGAGCATTTTAAAGCTGATCCTATACTTTCCCCCCACCATCACGTCACATCACCTAAGGCTGATTCAAGTCAAGTCAGCAATCAGCACGGATGGCATCCTGCTTCACGTGTGCTAAAACGCATACGTGAAGAGGCCGACCGACGGACTTCATACTGCTGTACTGTCACACCTACTCAACCATTGCTCAATTACAGCTCTATAATCCGGGGGGTCCAATCTTTTAGAATTCTTTTTTTTTTTTTTTAAGAATACAAGGGTCACTTTTAAATCATTCAACATGAATTTATTAAACAGGCTAAAACCAATCAAGCTATTATCTAATGTTTATATGTTGTATTTATTTTGGAAAACCTGCTGGGTCACAGCAAGAAGGCAAATAAGAGGATTGTTCTGGATTTTGAGGTGGATTACGACCCTTTATGACACAAAACTAGATCCGCCCCTGTACTGAGCACATCTCCACATTCAGAATATAAGCGAGCAATCTGTGGTCAGCCAATCATTAAAGTGGTGATTACTTGAAGATTATTAATGTGCTATGTTCACAAATTGGAACTGAAATCCAGCAGAAAGGGGGTGGGGGGGGGCATTTTTGCTTCTAAAACTGAATAAAAGAGAAATTGTCTCACTACTTTAGTCGTAAATGGTTTCTTTGAGTCTTTGTGTCTTGAGAAAAGCTCTTTTTAAACCAATTTACTAGTAGCAGTCGGCCTAGTAGTGGATGACATTTTTAATGCTGCCTTTTTTTTTTTAATGTCACAGTCAGTCTTTAACTGCTAAATAATGACCCCTGGACACCCACCCATCGTGCTAATCTCCTATTTACTGTACATGTGAAGTCATCTCAAGTCATCTGCATCCTTACAAGTCACACCTTAGCTTTTCCATTGTCCCACATATACTGTCTCATTCTTTGTGTGTTTTGTACGGCTACCAAAAAGTTAAAAGGCATTTCTTGAACTCCAAGTGCAATCAGAGGAAGACTGTGTGACGATTCGCAAAGTGGACGAGCACACTGCACTCCGAAGCCAATCAACGGGGAAATAATTAAAGTCAGTCACGCAGCAAAGGCAGGAAAACAACTTGAAGAGATAAAGGAATGTATGAAAAAAGTGGGCGCATTGCATCACGCCCATACAAACGGCCATTCCTTGTACAAGATCCAGACATTTCGAAACATCCTCTGGTCCTCCAGCAAAAGTCAGCACAGCCAAAGTACTCAAGTGGAGGAATAGCAAATCCATTGGCACTTCTTTCAGACAGTCTAAGGCAGGGAGGGAGTCCCACTTTTTTCCAGCTCAGCACCAAGATGACAAATTTGCCTACTCCCATGAACCTCAACATACTCAAATACAGGTGCATCTCAATACATTTGAATATCGTAGAAAATGTATTTTGGTAGTTAAATTCAAAAAGATTCACTTCACACAGAGTGAAATACAGTGGACCCCTGCTATTCCCGGGGGATTGGAACCGGGCCGGACCGCAAATAGCGAAAATCAGCGGATAATTGATGCCCATTATAATTGTATTGAGAAAAAATAAAATAAATCGTATGTGGCGATAAACCAGCAATACGCGTTTTCGTTGTTGGTACAATTTTTTTCAACAATTACTGAAAAGAATTGTGCCGCACAACAAGTATGTGGGGGGGTCCACTGTATTTCATTCAATGAGTTTGACTTTTTGAATTGAACTAAATGAATTTTTCTACAAGATTCCAATTTATTGAAATATGTTAAATCACATACTGTACACGAACTACTGACAAAAACACACAGGACAGCAATGTACTCAAACACACAGAATCCCAAAGCCCTTTGTCAACATCATGTGGCTGACAATCATCAACTTAAAAAAAAAAAAAAAAGAAGATAAACAGCATTTTAATACTCACCCCCCCCCCCGAAAAAAAAGACCTGCAACGCATTTTGGGAAAGCTTGCTGTGTGGGAATGATCCACAAAGGATGTTTCATAACACCTGGCATGAAATGATGGGGTTTGAATGTACGAACATCGAAGCCGTGAGTACAAGGCTTCACTGACGTTGACAAATCGAAGACTGATATACTGTCAGAAGGCAATCTCATGTATGGCCCTTCTACTCTGTAAATATTTACCTCACAACCAATATTATCTACAGTCTGCGTTTGGCCATTTGTACAACCACATTATTATTATAATTATTACCATTATTATCATTTTGTTCTCGTATCTGTAGAAATGTGCTTATTTACAAGTTTGTACAACCATCCTATAGAGCTCATTTGACCTCCCAGAGGACCTTAAAAGCAGGATACCTGAGTTTTCAAAAGAACACTTCACCCACACCCAAACACACACACACACACACCTCCAAATTAAGAGCTCAGGAGAGATGGATGGCTTAAGTCCACTCTCCTCCAACTGGACACACTCCCCTGCTCACAGTAGGGCCCTCTAGTGGTGGTCGTGTGCACTAGGAGGCTAATGAGTGATGGAGAGCAGATCCTTAAGGTTTGCATGCCTTCATCCATACGTCCACACCAAAGTGCGCGGTTGTGCTTCTTCTCAATGATTGGCAGCAGTCTGAGGCACAGAAAACCTTACATGGAGCACAAAACAGGAGACATTAAATCACAATATGAACAGTTAAAAATAATAATATATACCTGCACACATGCGTATATAGATGCTTCTTACATTTGAAATTCTTAACCTATACAAAGCATCTCAAAGTTCTTCTAACCCTTCAATGGTCACACATTTCAATTCAAAGAGCCTAAAATAGAATTACAGTGCTACCTTGACCTACAAATGACCTGAGAAAAAAACACCAAACAAAACCAACCTTTGGCCACGGTACAGCGAGGGATCCCGGTTAAAGTAAGCCATTTTAAACAAAAAAGAAAAACCTTTCCAGTGGGAGAAGTGGCAGTCAAAACGGGCCAGTTCAATATCTCTTTCCGGTCCAAGAGATAGTTTGCAAAAATCAATCTGGATTTTTCATTTGTTGGACTATGAAGTCTTTATTTCGGAATAGTGCAAGGAGTAATAATGGTAGTTTGTCTATTTGTGCCTTGTGATTGACTAGCGACCAGCATAGGGTGTAAGTCGGCTGGGACAGGCTCCAGCAGACCCGGAACCCAAATGAGGACAAGTACTATAGAAAAGGGATGTTTGGATACACACCACTGACAAAATGTTAGCGATATTGGGCTTTCGGGTGTCTTTCTACTGTGTGTCTCTCAGACAGACGGTCGCCCCACAAAGCCTGGGTTCTGTTTGAGGTTTCTTCCTTAGAGGGAGTTTTTCCTTTCCTCCGTCACCAAGACCCTGCTCACATGGGGTTCAGGTGGTTTTCTTTTATAGATACGCATCTAGTACGAGGAGTGTGGTTCTTGACCTACTGCTGTTGACCGGAGTAAAGTGCCTTGAGCAAACTTCAGTTGCGACTAGGCGCTATACTGTACAAGTGCAATTGACTTGCCTTGGATGTACAATGTTTAAACATCCCAGCACGGCGTGTGTCCGTTACCTCTGAAGTCTCTGCAGTAGTTCAGCCACCAGTGAGTCACACACGCCCGGATGCATGTCTTCAGCCAGTAAAATGGCCTCCTGCAGCGCCTCTGCAGCCTCGGGCTTCCCATTGCTGATCTCTCCCTTGGCTTTCAACTGCAGTCACATCAGATTAGTTCAGCTGAGGCACTAGCACGAGTCTTTACGTTTTTGTTTCAAATTGCTCAGGCTGTAATTGTTGTTAATTACCTCAAAAAACAACGGAGAGAAGATGGATGATAAACTCTGCGACAAAGGCCTCTTTAGACTCTCTTGCTCCTGTAAATTCTAAAAATCATCTTCTCGTGAGACCTCCGCCCTTTCATTGATATGTTGAAAGTTGGAAACTTTCCATGGGAATTACCAGGAAGGATTTATGGGAATAAATTAGAAATAATTAAAAATAACTTGACGGTTAATTAGGAATTTAAATATAGTTGGAGAACATATATTTTATCATAATTATGACTAAAATAACTAAATTCTAGTTTTTCAAGTTACAAGCCCTTGCTTGGTCAATTAAGAGATTTTGGCTATTCACGGCAGGGCTCATGCCCCCGGTTGATTTCCCATGGAGTTTCCAATTTGGAGTATTTCCAAAATTCACTAGCTTAACTTGTCCACCTCTTTGCAACCCTAGTTCTTACCGGTTTCATTTCCAACTCAGCAGGCTGCACAGTCCCATTCTGAACCTTCTTCAGGTCCTTCTCCCTAATGGTGTTGAAGATCCAGTCGTCATTGGCAGCAGCGTCGCCTCCGGATGCTTGTCCTTGCGTCTCCCTGCAACGACACAGCTGGTCACTTTAGTTTTGCGCCCTCGTTTGGTCGCAACAGCGCCGCCAAACGTACTCGTCTGATTCCTCTGAGCTGGATTCATCTCGCGACTGCTCTGCTTTCCACCTCTTGTACCTGTCGATCAATTCTGTCAGATAGGATGTCTTTTTGGCATGCCGTACGATCAGCTTGTGCTTCAGCAGTTCTTTGGCAGTTGGCCTCTACAAAAATGTTAAACCACACGGAAACAAAATGAGAAGAGAATATTTCAAGAGTCAGAAGTCCAGTCAACTTACAAAACTAGGCTCTTTATTCAAACAGGCTTCCACAAATTCTTTAAGTGGTTTACTGTAGTTGCCCTCCAGCGTGGGTGGATTGTTCTTTGGGATGAGGAACAAAACCTTCATGGGATGGAGCTCAGAGTGGGGCGGCTCTCCTTTAGCGAGCTCTATCGCCGTTATTCCCAGCGACCAGATGTCTGCCTGCAAAGTGTAGCCGCGACGACAAGAAAAACGAGGTGCATTAAAAGATGAAGTATTGACAAGAGGTTGGCTGAAGCAGCACGGGTTTATTTGATGACGAAGCGTGATATACTGATGACAAAGGACGGTGACTAAGATGCTGTTAAAAAAAAAAAAGACCATTCATATAATGCAAAGAGAAAATAATTTTTGAAATCATGACCATGATTTTTTTTTTTTTTTTTAGTTTTTACTGACACTAACAGATGACAAAAATCAACTCAGTCATCCATCACATTCTTATGGAGGGCTAAAAGTGCCACAATTCAATGAATAGATGTATCATTAAATAATTAATCATCTATCCATCCATTATCTGTACTGCTTATCCTCAAACATCATTAATTATACAGTGGTACCTTGTCTTATGAGTTTAATTTGTCTCAGCAAGGGCTAGCCCATTCTGTGGGTCGGGCATAAGGTCTTGGCTCTCCGGGGCACGAGACACGTCACTTTCGGCTCACGGTGGCTCACCCGTTGGCTCACCCATTGGCTCACGGTGGCTCACCCATTGGCTCACGGTGGCTCACCCATTGGCTCACACTGGCTTACCGCCTGCTCGAACAGCCATTCGCACTCACATTCACACCTAGGGGCAATTTAGAGACTTCAATTAACCTACCATGCATGTTTTTGAGATGTGGGAGGGAACCGGAGTGCCCGGAGAAAACCCACGCAGGTACGGGGAGAACATGCAAACTCCACACAGGTGGGGTCGGGGATTGAACCCCGGTCCTCAGAACTGTGAGGCAGACGCTCTTAACTGTCTGCATAATGCAGGCCATGAAATATTTATTGGCGGCTCTCGGCATATTGAGAAAGTGTTGTGGTGTAAACGAAGGTGACGTAATAGCTGCCTCACCTTCACTCATAAACAAATTAACAATGAAGACATGAACTTGATCTTAAACTCTTCATTGGGTTAGGGTGGGTAAGAGAGACTTCATACACAATCAATACACTAAGGTAAAAATAAAAACATCAATTATAACATTCAAACATATAGAGTAAAAAAAAAAGTATCAACAGCAGGTATTTTGGATAATTGTAGTGATACATATACTGTTTACTTGACCATTATCAAAAACAATGCTCTTATGCCGGAGCTACAAAATGCGCCAGCTCTCTCTCATTTGTCCCGTGACAAAGCTCGCAATTCCATTCACTAGTATCGAATCAATTTTCCCATTGAAATGCCATTAATCCATTCCAGCCATGAAAACAAAACAAAAAAATAAAAAATGCACTGTACTGTATAAAAACATAATAGACAACGGAAATTAAACATAACTGGTTTTGTTTCACACACACATTCACAATGCAAGTATTTTTATCTTTTTAAAAAATCTTCTCATTTTATCTTATTTTATTTATATTTCACAAGTCTTGATACTTATTGGGCTAATCTGGGTTTGGCGATCAAATTTCGTGCTACATCATGTGTAAATGTGTTTTTATGACAAACTTCAATCCTTGAATTGAATCCTTCAAATGGCTTGTTACTCAAAATAATAATAATAATAATAAATAAATAAATAAAATTGGGACACTCCTAAGTCAAGGCACTATTATTTTAAACAATAATTTAATAAATAGTGAAATAAATAGTTTTTGTTTTACATAAATTAAGTAGCTATAATTAATGATACATTTGATTAATAGATTTTTTTGGTCACTACTGCATTTAAAAAAAAAATAGAAAGGAAGCAGATGTCATGGTTCTGACCTTTGAATCGTACGCCGATTGTTTTATGACTTCAGGCGCCATCCAGAAAGGCGTACCAACAAATGTGTTCCTCTTTATCTGCGTGTCAGTCAGCTGGCCCGCCACACCAAAGTCTGCCAGCTTGACATCACCTTGTTCCGACAGCAACACATTGGCCGCTGAAAATGCCAGACAGCGAGACAAATGATTTACTTGGACTGCTATTTTGATATTTATCTCATTTTAATTCATTCTATTTTATTAAAGTGTACTCATGATGCTACGCATTTAAGCCTAAACTCAGTACAAAGATATCGAGATGGCTTTCTTGTTGTTGTCTAGTTAGCACTAGCGTCGCCACTAACATGACTGTCGTGAGTTATGTGCATGCTTATTACAAGATATGTGAAAACACAGAAGGGTCCTGTTAATGTTTAGCATGTTTTTCTTTACCTTTTGACCACGTCTTTGTGTTTTACAAAAGCATATTTGCCACTGCCCAGTTGTATGTACCTCACATAAAATAGCACTTTTCAATTCATCATCAATCATACCAACAGGTTCGTTCTCTCTCACCTTTGATATCTCTGTGGATTTTCTTTTCAGAGTGCAGATATTCAAGCCCCTTTAAGATTTCTCTCAAAATGGTGGCAATCTGCGTCTCATCGAGGGCGCCCGGTTCCAACTAGACAAAATATATTTATTAGTTTGTGAGATGCAGCCTCTAATGACTTTAGATTTGAAACAAAAAAAGAAAAACCCCAAAAACTATGGACAAAATATGGTCTTTATTGATGACTGACTTTGTCGACTTACCAAATCAAGGGCAGATCCTCCGCCCAGATATTCCATAATAATCCATAATTTTGTTCCCTGAAAAAAAAGCAATTAAGAGTGTTCACAAAACAAAAAGTCGGGTGTCCGGACCATAGTGAACCAGTGTTCACTTCCAGCAGTCAGCACATGAATCCTCATTTTTGCTGGTCATAAAACAGTATTTCGTTTGCAGATATAATATGTAAATTAGGCAATTTACAGACACATACAGTAGGATTTTGGCAATACAAGTTATGTAATCGGTCACCTTTATGAGGCCAGCATATATAAGTGTTGTTTCATTTTCATTTCTGGCCACCATTCTTTTCTGAGGAAGAGCAGGGCAAAGGCGCTACCATGACATAGTAGGACTTCTTATCATACATTATCAACAGGCAGCACATACACCAAGTCGTTTACAAAGGACAACTTGACTTCTACAAATTTAAATCTTGTATTCTGACAAAGGTTCGCGAGCTTTATTTATAATATAACCTTGATCCAACCATTGGCCAAGCAGGAAAAGATGCTTTTTACATTAGTACAAGGACAATCTATTAAATTAAGATGAATTCCTTCCAGCCAACCTACTTCGCCAATGTGTTCCTTCTTGGTTCCCCGATAGCCGCAACAGTAGGTTTTTTGGAATAATGATGAGTGCCTTATAACAACAATCAATCGATGGTAGAGCAGACCCTCTTAATCTACCGAAGATCTCTCCAGCTACAATGTTTTCCACCAGTATCAGAGTACATACCTAAACAACAACAAAAATACCCTACTTACACTCAGCACACTCCAAAAGCCACCATTCTCTCGTTCAACCAGGGGCATAATTGACATAATGGACTGCAATTACTCTCCGTGCCTTAAGTACCACACTAAATGCTATTAGAGGCACTGTAAGCATAATCACACAATGTGAGAATGTACTACAACAAGGACAAAAATTTACAACTCACAACTGACCCTTTGTATGTAATCAGTGCAGCCATGAGAGATGACCAAGGACTTTTCTTTCCTTAAAGTAAGGCCAACCTTAACCTTTTAATATGTTTGAGGATATAAATGAACATAAGTATTTTTAACTTTATTGGACTAGAGATGTATACGTGCCCGACTACTTGAAGTATTGAAGGACGTGTCTGCTAAACCACATTGGCTGCAATATTTATGAGAGATTATGAGGGGCAAGGTAAGCTACAAGTTCAATACAGGATGTTCCTGCTTGAGCTCACCTTGAGATAGGATCCAAAGTACTTGGTGATAAAAGGACTGTCGCACTGGCTGAGAACTGTGATTTCCTGTTGGATGTCCTCAATCTCATCCTCTGCTTCCTCCAGGTCAATTATTTTAATGGCCACCACCTTCTGAGTGCGATTGTCAATGCCTTTAAACACCTCGCCAAAGGACCCTTTGCCTATCCTCTCCAGCTTGGTGAAAAGCTCCTCTGGATCGGCTTTGAGGTTCTGAGGGACGGAAACAATACGTGTGCATTAGTGGGACAGCATTACAAGTGGGAACTTGACACCAAATTCAAACATTCAATTGAAAATCTGTCACCTCAAAATTTGACCCATTCATATTCTTTTCATTTTCTATTCCTTGATCTAATAATACAGAACAAAGTTGAATGTTCCGTAGTATCTTAAATCATTTGAAAATCGGTGTAACACAAACATAATTTAGGAGGTCAGTGTGTGGGACCTATAGACTCAACTAAAGGCCTCTTTATACTCCCGCGGTCGACAACGTCCGCATTGCATCACGTGACCGACGAATTGCCCCGTGCAGCACCTCTGCGTAGCTTCACGCGCACCCGACAAAAATAGTTGCTGTGCATTGAACGCCGCGGAGATCATCTATCGTGATTGGTCCATTTTAGTCACATGCTGTGATGACGTACCAGCGTGTCCATTGGTTCTACATACCATCTACGTTGCCGCCATCTCGATCGATTTTGCAGCATAATTAAACGTATCATCTGGTCATCTAGGTCCATTTGTTCTGTCGTGGTCGCCATTGTTGTTGCTTTGTTTCTTGTTACTAAAATGAAAATAAAAACGGATACTGGAAATGGCAAAAAATAAAAATAAAAAATGCAGAGGAAACTCCACCCTGTGGTGTCCGATCCAATACCAGCCGTAGCGACACCCCCGAGTTGGAGGAGAACTGCAGCACACTTTCAAAACAGCGCGCGTGGGTTGTGCTCGAGTGTAAAGGCAAACTCTGTGTGGGACAGCCGCAATGACGTCAGCGCGGTCGCCGTCCGCGTGAGTATACAGAAGCCTTAAATGGCTTATTGCACCAGAGTGCAATTGCGCTCCTGCAGTGGGACACTCCCATTTCCTTTCATATTGTACAATCATTGGATCAAAAGATTCCAGGTTTAGCAGCCAAATATTTTAGTACAGATACATACAAATAAAAAAAAAGGTTTCCTTTTAATGTGACAGTACTCTGGATATACCCCTTGAGTTTTCAAAAGCTTAAACATTATACGTTGGTGTTCAATGCATGTCCAAGTCTTAACCTAGCAGGTAACCTGGCTCTTTTGATGGTAATGTGTTAGCTCACAAAGAAAATTCCTCGGGTCTCCGTCCCAGGAGAACAGTTTCCTGTAAAAGTGCTAATGCATGCTAGGGAATGCTGTACGCCCGAGTTGTGGCTCTCATAAAAAGTGCAGTTGGGGCGGGGTGGGGTTGGGGGCTACTCAATTTGATAGCAGTGAGACTTTACAAAAAAAGAGATTGGTCGGCGCAGAATAGTGCACTGCAGAAAGAACACAAGCAAAAACTATCCAAACATTGGTGTGCTTGGTCACCCAGGTGAAAACAATGTTGAGCTTGTCCTCCGCAAAAACAACAAGTGCGCTGTGAGTGCAGACTACACACGATGGGAATGTACTTACCATAGCCACCGTCAGCACGTTTACAGCCACTGACTAAACCCCACCTAAAGCTTTGTTTGATGCTCTCCCGTGTGGACCGCAAACTCAACACACTAGTACCTCATCCAACTGCCACGCCCTCACCCCTCGCTGCCAGCAATTCCCCACATTATGATGGCACTGTAACAGAACATGTGGCTGCGGGTCACATTTTCCAAAACTCCTAGTGACGTGTTGCCATGCGGATTTGATAAGCTGTCAGAGTTCAGAGGATAGGACAGCTGTGGGTGAATGCAGTCATTGGACCAATCATCATCTTGTTGACCATCAATAAAATGTGGAAACTTATTCTACACACTAATTTTATCATTGTTAATCCTTGAAACAATTAAGTTTATCTGGTGTGGAAAAGGAAAACTGTGGTGGTGACGATATAAACTACCGTGGTAGAGATGTCTATCCTGGCTGGCCAGAATAGTATTTTTAAACTGGTGGCAATGAATTGACATCAATAATATATGAACAGAATTGCACCACGAAGTCTTAAGGCTTCTTTATACTCGCGCGGGCGGTGACCGCGCTGACGTCACTGCGGTTATCCCGCACCCAGTTTGCCTTTATAGTCGAGCGCAACCCACGCACGCAGTTTTGAAAATGTACTGCAGTTCTCCTCCAAGTCGGGGATGTCGCTATGGCTGGTATTGGCTAGGACGCCACAAGGTGGAGTTTCCTCTGCATTTTTGGCCATTTCCGGTAGCCATTTTTACTTTCCTTTCCGGAACAAGGATCAAAGCAACAACAATGGCGACCGTGCAACAGTGTCAGCTAGAACAAATAGACGCAGACGACCAGATGATGCGTTTAATTATGCTGCAAAATCGATCAGAAGGCAACGGCGTAGGTACTATGTGGAACCGAGAGGAACGGTGAGTCCGTCATCACAGCATTTAACTAAAATGGACCAATCACGAGAGATGACCTCGGCGGCATTCTACGCGCAGAAACAATTTTTGCCATGCGCGCATCAAGTGATGCTGAGGGGCCACACGGGCCAATGCGTCGGTCACGTGATGCAATGCGGGCGTTGTCGGCCGTGCGGGAGTATAAAGAGGCCTTTACTGTGAAGACACTGACCTCCCAACTTCCAAGTACACAGAAGTCTTTCGACTGCACGTTGACCACCGTTTTACATGGTCACGTCTAGGTTTGCACGGTGTACCGGTTCTAAAAAAGTGCTGTGATACCCAGCTTTCAAAAACGAAGTGTGGCAGGACTATTAACATGCTCACTACTACCATAGAGTTGAACAGACTTCACACAACTGACTCAATACACTGTGCACAATTCAGCTTAGTTTGTACCTTTCTACTCCTGCTATTAAGAACTGCCCAAATACACACACACACACACACACACACACACACACACAGGGAAAAAAAGAAGTGGGCTAGTTTTCACGCGTCTACATTTTTTGACCAATCTACTGTAAAGCATTTTTTATATTTTAAACAAAGCTGTGAGAATCATATTATTTTGTGTAATAGCGGAACAGTTGTCAATTTTTAATTTTGTTTTATCAATAGGGAATATAAATAATAATTGTATTTAATATTGCTCCATTGCTACCTAATATTATTTTGAATGAATATAAATACTCATAATTAGAAGTGCCATGTTTTGCCATTTATGATTCCACTGCTTTTACTGATGCTTTAGGTTGTCACAATCGGTATCAGGGGATTTTATAAATGTATCGCAAAGTGAGAATTTTGGTATCGTGGCAAACTACTGTGTCCATAAATGATGGTGCAATATTACATGGTGACAAGTCACTTTCCACTTAAGTGCTATCCCTCCTCACATGTCACCTGCAGGGTTCCTACATTTTGAGAAATCAAAATTCCATGCTTTTTCCAAAACCTAATTTCCAGACTTCTCTGTAAAAAAAAAAAAAAGAATAAATAATTGTTTAAAAATCTGATAATTTATGACATTTGAGTAAAGCGATGTTTTGTAGTCAAAATGAAAAATTTTACTCAATTTATTTTCCCTTGCAATGCCTGAGGACTTGACAATGAAGAGTGGTTGCAATCTCCTAACTTTCTAATTGAATGTAAATGCTATTATTCAGTACTGCAGCAAATATATTTTCTAGTTTGACAATATTAAATAACAACCACAGGTATGACGATAAAATCAGTTTTTATTATTCCACGTACATATTCGGTATTATGTGACGGTTGATGCAAGCTCTCAGGCTGGCAACGCTGTACTCGCTGTCAGTCTTTGTTGACTGGACGGCAGCATAAAATTGGCGCAGGGTATCATTCAAAACATCAACGGTGAAGCGCTCGGTTCGTACTTTTGTGTCAGGAAGTGTTTTTGCATTTTAATCTGATTTAAATTTTACTGAGTTAACTTTTCGTTAAGGTTCTTCACTCTCAATTCCTCAGCAGCACCCCAGTCATCAAAGGTGTTGTAATCACCAAATAAAGGAAATGATTAAATCACTCATTATGGTTTTAAATTAGCTAATTTCTGTCCTCAAAGTTCTTTGTGTTTCCTTTTTAGAAAATTTGACTGTGTCAGGTTGCTACAGTTGCCTGTATAAACAGCTAAGGGTGTTGTGCATTAATCTGGAACAATGTAATAATGTTGTGACAGAAACTTCGAGACGTTTGAAGGTTATACATTTTCATGATTATTATTCATAATTATTATTCATTATCAACTGATAACGAACACCAATAGAATTTTCTTCTCGGGTTCTGATCGGGGGGGCCGTTCCTCCTTATCCCGCCCTTCCAGGTCTCACTGTCATTGCCCATGTGACCATTGAAGTCCCCCAGCATAACGATGAAGGCGATGAAGGAGCGCTCTCCAGCACCCCCTCAATGGACTCCAAAAAGGGTGGGTACTCTGAACTGCTGTTTGGTGCATAATCACAAGCAACAGTCAGGACCGTCCCCCTACCCGAAGGTGGAGGGAGGCTACCCTCTCGTCCACCGGGGTGAATTCGGGTGGCAATAAGTATACCCACACCTGCTCGCCGCCTCTCACCGTGGGCAACTCCAGGGTGGAAGAGAGTCCAACCCCTCTCAAGAGGATGGGTACCAGAGCTCAAGCCGCGTGTGGAGGCGTGCCCGACTATATCTAGTCGGAACTTCTAGACCTCACACACCAGCTTGGGCTCCTTCCCTACCAGAGAGGTGACATTCCACGTCCCTAGAGCCAGCTTCTGTAGCCGGGGATCGTATCGCCAAGCTCCTTGCCTTCGGCCAACGCCCAGCTCGCACTGCACCCGACCCCGATGGCCCCTCCCACAGGTGGTGAGCCCATGGGAAGGGGGACCCACGTTACCCTTTCGGGCCCCATGGGTGCAGGCCTGGCCACCAGGCGCTCGCCTTCGAGCCCCATCTCCAGGCATGGCTCCAGAGGGGGGGCCCGGTGACCGGCATCCGGGAAAGGGAAACATCAATCCAGTTATATTTTTCATCAGAGGAGTCTTTTAGCTGTGCTTTGTCTGGTCCCTCACCTAGGACGTGTTTTCCATGGGTGACCCTACCAGGGGCATGAAGCCCCAGACAATTTAGCTCCTAGGATCATTGGGACACACAAACCCCTCCACCACGATAAGGTGACGGCTTCCAGGAGGGGACTACTTTTTTTTTTTTTTTTTTTTTTTTTTTGTTTTTTTTTAAATGCCTGTGAAGATTCTCGGTCATCCATGACATGGTAATCTGCAAAAATCTAATTGAGCCAAATGGACACTTATTTGTTGAATTATTATTATTATTTTTTTACAGAAACGTTCAAATAAGAGTTAAAAAACAATTTTTTTATGACATTGCTATTGAAAATTAAAATAACTTCCTCATCTGGCTACTTTTCTCGCAAAGTGTGTCGTTACTGTGTTGACTTCAAGTGTTTCAAAAAGAGGTTGTCTCCAAGATATTTAGACGTCTGAATATAGTTGCAGGTTAGTAGTGACATTTTGGAAACGTAGACAGGAAACGCACAAGCAGTAGAAAATTCAATAAAATAATGGTTAATTGTCTGGGGTGGATAGATTTTACCTGAATCCCCGGAAGCCCACTTTGTATCGGAGAGTGAGCCATGGCGTCGGGTCAGCTAAGACGGCTTTCCCACCTCGTTTTACAGCTTTCCTCTTCTCGCTTCACCGACCTCTGTTTTAGACGACGTGATCCACACTGCAGTCCCGGCGAGACTGCTCACGGTGCCGGAAGCAAAAGTTGTTTGGTTTACAAGATAGCGCTCGACTTGTGTCGCCGTGTACTTCGAACCGCGTCCCCCTTGCTTTCCTTCCGCAGTTAGCTTACGCTCGCGATGCTAAGGCTACTTCAACTGCTAGTTGGCAAACAGTTCCAATTTGCTTTATATTTTATCTCAGAGGTCCTGCGGGAAACCTCGAAATTTGCAAGATATATTCCCGTTGTCAAGGCAGAGTTCCGGCCACGAAATATTCCAAAATAGTTGGTAAACATACACTGTTATGTAGTTGTATCGTTTGTTGCTCTCAACACTTTTCTAGCTCAGTCGGCGCCATCTTTGTTAATGTCATTTTCATTTTGTGGGCACAGCCAATCGGAGTGAAGAACAGTGCGGTGTGCGTAGACGACAGCCTCGGTCAGAAGCGTCACTGAAGAAGAACCCAAATCGTGACCAAAGTTCATTTTAGTGCCATTTTTTGGAAAATGTTTGAGCATTTATTCGATTATACGTAGGGGAAAAAAACAAGTGTTATGTGAAGGGCATCTGGGTCAGAAAATGATTTAGTCAATGTTCTTATTAACCTTGTACGCAGTTCTGTCAGATTTTATTGTAGTTTATTCCAGACAGTGAAACCACTGGCGAATATGTCTGTATGTTGGACATTGAACACTGTGGAAGGCTTGAGATTATCATGATTTTATATCTACATAAAGCTGTTATTTCTATTTATTGTTGTTGTTATTACTATTTTTTCTTTCAGTTTATTTTAAATGGTTCTTTTTAACTCTGTATATGGATCCCCTGGCTCTGACATAAAGAATACAGTAAAGATAAGATCAAAGATAACCAGTTTAAAGTCCATGTACTAGTAAGACAATTCAGCAGAACGACTGTCTTCCTCATTCTTAACTGTAACTAATGTAATTGTATTGCTCATATTGTACTGGATGGCCACACCCTTTCCTTCATGGCAGTAAGTTCCATTTCCTGTTCTGTGGTTACATCTCACTTTTCCTCTTTGCCATCAATCATAAAAACAACAACAAAAAAAGCCAAAGACAAACCAAAAGAATTGCGATTAGATGAGATTTGACATACTGATGATTTCTGGGATGGAAGTAATATGTTTGACTTTTGAGGAAAATTAAACAAGAAACAAAATAATATCTACATGCTCCCTTAGCTCATTATCACGTAATATTTCCCAAAATGATTTGTTATGTTACAGAATGAAAGTACACAATGAAATGTAGAACAAGGTATTTTAAATGGAAAATATATGCATTGGTTGTTTCTATAATACAGTATATCATGAACAGGATATATTGCCGTAATTTTGTCTGCCCATTGAAGTATAGTATACAAACATACACACGTACACACACACAAAGGCACGCAAGCAAGCAAGTATTTAGCAATGTAGCTTCAACAGTGTCCCAATGTTTTTTTTTTCACATTTGAGTTTGTTTGTTTTTATCTTTCTCATCATCACTGTCAACAGAGTCTCTCTTGACGGCCATCATCTGTTTGAGGTCTCTGTCGTCCTTGTCGTCATCATCCACGTTCTTTCTGAACTGGGCCTCAATTTCCATGGGGTCCATGTAGGTGTAGAAGTACGCCATGATGGAGAAGATGAAACACACGGCGATCAGGAGCGAGGCGAAGAGGACATACTCTGCCCACTTTAAACGAGGAGGAATCATGTATCATCATCTCGCCACATGGTGCAGAAATTTAACTTTTGAGTGTGGTTGTTATTTGTGTGGCATTTTTTTTTTTTTTACTTGTTCAGGAATCTTGGCCACCTCAGCTACGATCAAAACGATGAAGTTCCCGATAGCTACAGTAAGCAACCAGCCCGCTTGCAGCACTGCTTTCATGTTACTCGGCGCCTTGGAGATAAAAAGTATGACACAGAAGGAACAGTCATGCAAAATGCTCTACAGAAGCACTAAGGGAAATGTACTATTTCTAAGTACATTATACGTTTGACGATAATTGCTGAAAATGTGCAAAGACTGAGAACTGTGTAGTACAATTGGGAAGGTATAGCATTCAACTTTTTTTCACCGTTTAAGTTTTTCAGATTTTTTGGGGGCAAGGCTAAAACGGTGCAGAGTGACACACTTCAGGTCAGGCATGAGTCCCCCCACCGCCATAATATAAGAACTTGAGCGCCTTCATTCACATCAGTGGTTGTCTAGCATGCTTTCGACATGCAGTTAGCTATCTAGCTATGTCTACACCCCGAAAATACTTCTTTCCTTTCGATAGTCCACGGGCGTGGCCGCTTTAGAACGCCTTGTTGTTGGCTGTGAGTGTGCGCACATCACCCAGAAAAAGGGGGGTGGTGGTGGAAGTCTTATGTGACAGCCAGCGTGTAAAGATGGAATAGTCCATTGCAGGAGAAGGGTGGGGGAGCACTCGAAGCAATCATGATAGAATAAGCATTTTGATGTGTTTTAAGCATGTAAATTAATACTCAAACAATAATAATTACTTGAAATGGAAGAAAACTTCATCAGATTTTATGAAATGTTTGTGGGGCCCTAAAAATCTCAGGACCCAAAGCAATTGCCTATCTTTGCCGAATAGTACAGTAAGTCCTCCCACGACGAAACGCGAATTCACCTGATTTCTTTTTAACCTATCCTCTGTTGTTTGCTGAAAAACTCACCTATTCACTGTTTGTGCTTGTTCTGAAATGCCAAAAGATGCCACAAGATGGCGTAAATGCTGGTCTAATAGAAATATAGTGCTTTGGCACTATCGTGTGGCATCTTGGTGCCAAGGAACTTTGTTGACATAAGGGAAGGAGCTTCTTTTAGATAGGCCAAACCTCTCTTTAATACAAACCCCAATTTCAATGAATTTGTGATGTTGTGTAAAAAGTAGGAAAAAAACAGAATACAATGATTAAAAAATATTTTCAACCTATATTCAATTGTATACACTACAAAGACAAGATACTTAATGATAAAAAGAATACACTGTCGGGTACAATACAGTATTTGTTTACCTGTGAGTAAGAGAACTCCAAGCCTGTGACAGAAAACATGACTTCGCCTGCAGTGATGAAAAAGTACTGTGGGATCTGCAGGGCCATGTGCACCGAGTTGGGCTTGATGTCTTCTCCTGCACTAATAGACTCGTGACACTAACAGAAAAACAAGAAACCATTTTAAATGCTGAAAATAAATACACAAAAGCACATTTCACAACGATGCATCTGGCAAACTCACAGAAGGTCCAAACTTGAATGTACTGTGGATAAAGAAAGTGTACGAACTTCCGAATCCAAACTCCCTGCTGTATTTGCATGACTCTGAATCGCTCTTTATGGTGAAAGTGGTGCTGATCAACAGAAAATCACGTTAGTATTTTATTTGCATTATTACTATTGTTGTTGTTGTTTGCTATAGCCAGTCGAGGTTAAGTTTTGAAGTACTTACATTCCATTTTTGATCTGGGAATAGTTGGAATAATATTCCGGTTCAAGTAAAGTGGGGTCTGCTCCAGCAATGGACACATTCACTGCTGTTAACATTCCATTTATAAATCTGGAATAAATAAATAAAAATGTTGTAAATGAAGTCAGCACTGAAACATATTTTAGTATGTAACCACAGAAACTGGTCAATTTTCAATTAATCTTTGCCAGATATCCATCCATTTTATATAGCACTTGTCCTCATAGTAGTTTGTTATATTTTCAAATTAAAATATGGTGCTCTCTATCAATTGGTCATTTAGTGGTATCATTTTCCAATGCTAATCCATTTAATTCAATGTCAGTAAAAATGGTTGGTTGTCTATATATGCCCTGTGACTGGCTGGTGACCAGTCCAGGGTGTACCCGGCCTCTTGGAACAAGTCCCCTGGGAAAGGCTCCAGTTCACCTGCGACCCTATGAGGATAAGTACAATAGAAAATGGATGGATGTAACATATGTAATTTACCTGACTGCGTTATTTCCTTGCTGCGGCTTGGCCTTGAGATCCTTAGTCTGAGAGAAAGACACAGTCAATGTTTATTTGCTTCGCCACACAAGCGTCTTGATTTATTTGAATTGTATTGAAATCACCAGCAGCCACTCGTGTGAGACGTTTGCAGGAAGCAGAAGCGTCTGTCTAGCTCCCTTGGTTAAGAAGAGCGCTCTCGTCACTCCTACGTGGCTCTCCACAGACACACTGATTTCTTCCTCTCCAAATGTCAAGTACTGCTCACTGGCCTGCAACACACACACACACACACACAAATGATATACATTAAAGATGGGAGCAGGGGTAAGGGTTTTCCAAAGTGCAAACCCTGGAATTTACTCAAAATGGCAGCTTCAACGCAAAACGGGGGACTTCCTGTTCAATTCAGAGCATGGGTCCTTGACACATTTTTTTATGCGTCCTGCTGTATGAGACATGTTCACCCAATTTTATGTCAATCGGTCAAACTGGTGCATGCAGGAGGCACTATGAGTGAGTTTTGAGAGTTGTGTTAGGGAAACCTGTTAGGGAAACCAGAATACACACGCTTGCAAAAATAAACTGGTGAGGTTTTAGGCATGGTGAGGCACCCCAAAAAAGGCGACACATTGATCAGAAGGCAATTAAACAGTAATTCTAAGAAGAATAAACATCTGGCTGTGAAAAAAGAGCAGGGCATTAAGTTATGAAGAGATGACGGCGTACTTGATTTGGAGAGAATTCCAGCTGAACATTGTCTGGCAGGTTGACTTTGACTGGCTGAGGACCCATGTTTAGTAATTTCAACTGGCTCTGAGATGCTGATGGGAATGTAGGCAGCGTTTTCTAAAATAATTGAAAAAAAAAAGGTACAAAGTAGAGATCATTTTATTGGCTGTGATACTCTTGTCCCAAATTGTTATGTGGAACAACACATGAGCCATGTCTCATTGAAATGTAAAACGACGTCAGCAAACAATATTGCATCATCCACTTACGTCAATTTGAACTTGAACCAGTGCAGCACAGACGAAGGCCAAAGCTGCCAGAAACATCCCCACGGTCATTCTTTTTAGAGGCCTAACGAAACAAATATTATTACAACATACAAGTATCTGTAGCGGCACGGTGGCCGACTGGTTAGAGCGTCAGCCTCACAGTTCTGAGGAGCGGGGTTCAATCCCCGGCCCCGCCTGTGTGGAGTTTGCATGTTCTCCCCGTGCCTGCGTGGGTTTTCTCTGGGCACTCCGGTTTCCTCCCACATCCCAAAAACATGCATAAATTGGAGACTATAAATTGCCCGTGAGTGTGAATGGTTGTCTGTTTGTATGTGCCCTGCGATTGGCTGGCAACCAGTTCAGGGTATACCCCGCCTCCTGCCCGATGACAGCTGGGATAGGCTCCAGCACCCCCGTGACCCTAGTGAGGATAAGCGGCTCAGAAAATGGATGGATGGATGGATGGAAGTATCTGTATGTTGTTAAATACTACAGTATATTTTCTCAAATAGTCGTCTCCAAATAAATTTATGCTGTGACACAATTGATCGTTGGGTGCATTGTCCACTTAATCATTGAAACCAAAATGATACTGTTTAAATAGAAACCTCTTTTTTCACCTGTTCAATGTTTCAGTACTTTTTGCACAGTTTTCTGTTCTCGAAAATTACCAACAGGTGATTTTAAATTGTTATTTCTACGTATGTCCACTTGTCTGCTTTTCTGTGACTCTTCCAGTCTCTTTGTATATCTATAGCTACCTGCTAATGACAATATCCCTAACTTTTTGTGAGTAGTGTAGCTACAGTCTATAAAGACCTCTACACAGCTGCAGTCACCCTCTAGTGTTACTTACGTAAAGTTCAGGCCACATTTTTTGATGAGAGGGTAGATGACACTGTCCATGATGGGCACCAGGGTCAAGATCAGGATGGGGTTGACAGTCTTTTAAAATGACACAGTGAGAGTGAGGCCAGTACAACACGCTCACACCCACACCTACAACACACACACACACGCATACAAACACAAACACGCGCACACGCTTATCTATAAAACATCATGACTTGACATAACCATACCTGCATCT
Organism: Phycodurus eques; assembly: GCF_024500275.1. Classification (NCBI taxonomy): domain Eukaryota; kingdom Metazoa; phylum Chordata; class Actinopteri; order Syngnathiformes; family Syngnathidae; genus Phycodurus; species Phycodurus eques. Next base: position 17,452,766 of record NC_084536.1, read on the forward strand.
GATCGGGCTGGATGACAAGCGCTCCCTGCAGACACATACAGCTTAGTAATACACCCACACATTGCCTCTGAGTTTAAAATTGTTCTTAAGTGGCAAACGTACAAAGTTTCCATGCATGGTGGTGGCCTGCAGAGTCCACCTGGAACCCTTACAGACAAGAGAAGTGTTTAGAAGACATCGATTGCATGGTGCAACATCAAGACTATACACTGTGTGCACAAGGGAGTATTTTGACCAATTCAGTTGTTTGTTCACTATTTTCACTTCAACAGTTGAAAATAAATGAGTGAGATAGCAAAAGATTATTATTTTTTCCACATAGTTGCCAAACAATTCTGCAAACCAATATTTTACAAATAATTGTGCACACTGAGATATTCTCTTAAGAAAGTCAAAACCTGACTTTTACAGATACTTGCGGTGTGACTTTTCAAAATTTCGAAATTGAATTTGAGATACAAGCGCAGTTTGGCAGGTAGTGAAGAATAGTGCAAAAAGAGGCTTTGAGCTATTTATTGCCACTCCCAGTGGAAGTTTACTGTCAAACTGAAAAACAAAGAAAATGAAACATCGTGTATTTAAAACAACCACATAGCTTTGCTTAAGTCAGTTTAGCTTGATGCTCACAAACAATGCAAAACACCACAGACGGGCATATAATTGTGCAGGCAGTGTAGTGAAGAGCTTTCAGTAAAATACCTTCTGGTCAAACAGAGTCCAGAACATTGGAAGTGGAATGTACAGGAAGAGAACCTTCAGCACCATTTTGATTTGAGCAATGAGCAATTTCTACAAGGCAGTTAGGAAGAATCATACAATAACATTAAGCACTGCTGATAAGAATAATATTTTCATAATAAGCACTTAGTTATGACACTCACTGCTGATAAGAAAAATTGCAGACTGTTTGAAGCCAAACTTACATCATACTTTTCCTCTGCCCAGTCCATCCAGTGCTGCCTCTTGGGGAATCTGCTGCTTCTGTGCCTGTAGCGGTTTTTAATGGCAAACTGGTAGCAAATAAAACAAAAATAGTTATATCACGGACGCTTGAAGAAGAACAATGAACAGATGCAAGTACTAAAAAAAAAAAAAAAAAAAAAAGACTTACACTGATGCATTTAGAAACATCCATCATGATGTTTCCTTGGGGCTCTGCTTTGTAGTACATGCCACTGCCGACGATGAACACCACTGTGTTTGGGACAGCACACATTATTATCCATCTACATATATAAATATATTCATATTTATCCCCTCCTTGAGCCGTCACTTTATCGTGGTTGAGGGGTTTGTGTGTTCCAATGATCCTAGGAGCTAAGTTGTCTGGGGCTTTATGCCCCTGGCAGGGTCACCCATGGGAAACAGGTTCTAGGTGAGGGACCAGACAAAGCACTGGTCAAAGATCCCTTATGATGACGACAAACAATGGACTCAGTTTTCCCTTGCCCGGACGGGGGTCACCGGGGACCCCCTCTGGAGCCAGGCCTGGAGGTGGGGCTCGAAGGCAAGCGCCTGGTGGCCAGGCACTGCCTGAAAGGGTAATGTGGGTCCCCCTACCCACAGGCTCACCAACTGTGGGAGGGGCCATACGGGTCGGGTGCAGTGCGAGCTGGGCGGTGGTCGAAGGCGGGGACCTTGGCGATCCGATACCCGGCTACAGAAGCTTTCTATAGGGACATGGAATGTCACCTCTTTGGCAGGGAAGGAGCCCAAGCTGGTGTGTGAGGTCGAGAAGTTCAGATGAGATATAGTCGGACTCGCCTCCACACACAGCTTGGGCTCTGGTACTAGTCCTCTTGAAAGGGGTTGGACTCTCTTCCACTCTGGAGTTGCCCACGGTGAGAGGAGCCAAGCAGGTGTGGGTATACTTATTGCCCCCCGGCTCGGCACCAGTACGTTGGGGTTCACCCCGGTGGACGGGAGGGTAGCCTCCCTCCGCCTTCGGGTGGGGGGACGGGTCCTGACTGTTGTCTGTGCCTATGCACCAAAAAGCAGTTCAGAGTTCCCACCCTTTTTGGAGTCCTTGGAGGGGGTGCTGGGTAGGGGTCCCGCTGGGGACCCCTATCCAGCAACGACCTCAGTAATTCTGAAAATGTAGAAATACATTATATAGCGCCATAAATTTTCTCATATAGGCTCAGTTACATTGAACTGAAATGACAACATGATAAAGCATTGACGTTGTTACTGCAAATGGCTGTTTATTAATTATTCCATACCGATCTCAGTGTTTTAATCATTGTCAAAATAATTATGGCAAAACATTGTACATAACATTGAATAACTAAAGTTAACAGCGCATATGTCATGCTTTGGACATAACTTCCTCGTTAGTATAGTGGACAGTATCTCCGCCTGTCACGCGGAAGACCGGGGTTCGATTCCCCGACGGGGAGTAGCTCATTCTTTTCCCGCTGTCTGTCACTGTTACGGTTTTTTCCCGCCCGCCCGACAAACCCCATCCCCATCTGTGTCAATTATTTGATTTGATTCGTCCACTAAACTCAATTTGAATAAATTAAATGTTGCTTTTTAGGACAAATATTACCGTACGATCAAACGTTATTCATCGACAGTAATTAATTACAACGACGTAATTAATTATATCATTTTTAATATTAATATTGAATAATTATATATATATATATATATATATATATATATATATATATATATATGCTTTTATCTCAAAACACTCGTATCTCAAAACATATTAAAATGAATGGAAATGTAATTAATCTTTTCCACTACCCCCCCAAAACCCCACAATTTTAAAACGTTTTTTTAAAAAAGACAAGTAGCAGTATGCTGTAAAACCTAATCATACAAACACGATAGAAGAGAATGTAAAGATATCAACTGGTTTTATGACGTGTTATCAACCCAAAAGTCTTACACGCACACACATGCTGACGATTCATTTTTGTGCCTGTACCTTTAAATGCCTGTGTGTGTGTGTGTGTGTGTGTGTCGCTCTCTCTCTCCCAATTTTCGCCCGACCCCCGCCCCCGTCCTTCTCCCTTAATAAAGTTGTCAATATTAGAGCTTTCAAAATGCCATTTGTCAATTCAGTATAATAACTTCCTCGTTAGTATAGTGGACAGTATCTCCGCCTGTCACGCGGAAGACCGGGGTTCGATTCCCCGACGGGGAGTGCTTTTTCTCGCGCCGTGTGTTACTGTTTTTTTTTCTTCTCCCGACAGTGTGTGACTGTTATTCCCCCGACAGACTCCCTTCACATCGGTGTCAGTTATTTGATACAGTCATTCACTCAACTACATTTGAATAATTTTTTTTTTTGCTTTTTAGGACAAATATTGTAATACGATTAAAAATATTAATTACAAAGACTCTAATTAATTAGATAATTTAATTGAAGGCAGCACAGTGGACGACTGGATAGAGCATCTGCTTCACAGTTCTGAGGACTGGGGTTCAATCCCTGGCCCCGCCTGTGTGGAGTTTGCATGTTCTCCCCGTGCCTGCGTGGGTTTTCTCCGGGCACTCCGGTTTCCTCCCACATCCCCCCCAAAAAAACATGCATGGTAGGTTAATTGAAGTCTCTAAATTGCCCCTAGGTGTGAATGTGAGTGCAAATGGTTGTTTGTTTATGTGGGCCCTGCAATTGGCTGGCAACCAGTTCAGGGTGTACCCCGCCTCCTGCCCGATGATAGTTGGAATAGGCTCCAGCACTCCCGCGACCCTTGTGAGGATAAGCGGCTCCGAAAATGGATGGATGGATGGAATTTAATTGAATAATTTTCTCATCGAGTTTCACTCCTAATCCTGCAACACTGGTGAGTAGTGAGGATAAGCGCTACAGAAAATGGATGGATGGATGGTTGGAGAGATGGAGAGAGAGAGAGAGAGAGAATATAGATATATAGATAGATAGTATACAGTACAGTAGACATACCCAGTGCCACCACCATGAGAGCAGCAGGGACTCCAAAGGCAAGGGGATAGCAGCTCTGCTTGGTGTGGATGCCACATTCTTGAGCTATTGTACACGTACACACACACACACACACACACACACACACACACACATGTGAAGACATCAACCAATATTAATAATACTATGAAAAAGAAAATACTGTTTTTCATTTGGGTGGCACAGTGGACGACTGGTTAGCACATCTGCCTTACAGTTCTCAGGCCTGGGGTTCAAATCCCGGCCCCGCCTGTGTGGAGTTTGCATGATTGAAGACTCTAAATGCCCATAGGTGTGAATGTGTGAATGTGAGTGCGAATGGTTGTTTGTTTATATGTGCCCTGTGATTGGCTGGCGACCAGTTCAGGGTGTACCCCCCGTCTCTTGCCTGAAGATAGCTGGGATAGGTTCCAGTGCGCCCGTGACCCTTTTTCATTTTACTGTTTTGTATTCATGGCCTTGTAGCGGACATGCTCCCTTGCAAACTGAGATGACACAGTGACTCCCCACGGTTTGATAAACTGCATACTTCCAGGTTGCCCTGCTGTGAGACTCCCCCAAGAAGATGCCTAGTGGACCCGAAAGTAATTAGCAGGTCCCCTCGAAATCTTAGTTTACAGTCATTAAAGAGTCCTTTCCTTCGTTTGAACTGGCAGGAGCCCAAGAAGGTACCGATCGACGATGGGATGCAAATACAAGCAACAAACTATTTGCTTAATATCCAAACGTGCATGCAAAGCGCCATCCATTGGCGTTTGAGAGTACTGCAACCCGTGAACTCTCATTTGATGTTAACCAAGGATAAATGTCTGTTTTGATATTTCACAAACTCTGTGTGTCAGTGTATCAACTTTACAAGAGCAGATGCGAGATTTTGAGAATTGTTTGTCTTGATTTGACATCAAGCAGCATGAAATGTGATTTGAACCAGTTGATTTGTCAAGACTAAAGTATAAACAGACATCCGATATGCTTGACGAAGGTGTAAAGAGAGAAAGTTAAGGTTATTTTATATTAATATGTTTTTAAACACATTTTATGAGACAAAAGAGAGACGGTCATATTTTCCCAACGAGGCGTGACGAACAACAATTTTTCTTCTTCTGCCTTTTTTTGCTTTGTTTCATTTTGGTGCATCATTTTCTTCTGCAACCAACCCTGTCTCTGTGCTTCTGAGACGTGCCCAGAGAGAGACCACTCCCAGAGGCCAACTGATCTACGTTCGTGAGTAGACACTGCAAGTGTTTGCCAGACTGTACAATATTAGTGGCTAATAATTTCAGGGAAATTACTAACTCCAGGCAAAATACACCTATTTTCTTTCTTTCATCATTATTAGTGTTATTTTATTTCTTTAGTTAGACCCCTCTGTGTGTTTTCCTCTAGATCCATTGTAGATGTCATTAAATATTCTATAAAATTCCACTCTTGGTTGTGTTTTGTGTGTGTGTTAACAATGAACCTCTGTAGTCGAGGACTCAAAATTTCATAAACTGTAGCAACCTTCAGATTATGAGACAGATAAAAAGGTTTATCGTCACTTTCCCTAAATTTTATACATATAAAAAGTGTGGTGCCCCTTTACGAGAAAGATTAGCTTGATTTTAATGATTAAACTTAAAATTACATGATACCGGAAGTAACGCAGGTGTCGCTTCCGGCTTATTCTTTTCTCCTAAATTAATTAAATTTTTAGTTAACCCTCATATTCGCTACAGCCTCCAAATATTTTTCATACAAATGTTGACTAGAATTATGACTTTACTACTGCGATGTCGGTAGTATATACAACAATGTAATGAAAAATAGTAAATGCAGTGGTGACTGAGCACGTCGTCGTATGCCGGGGTCCGTTTGTAAACCTCCAAATATCGGGACCAATGACCTTCTGTATTGCAATATTCCCTAACTCAATGCAACTTAAGTTTCAACTTTCTCTTACCTCGAAGGATGGGAGTGATAATGGTTGACAGTAGGCTGCCTCCATTGATGCACAAGTAAAACACAGAGAAAAACGTTCTTCTCTGCTTCTCCTGCAGAGCAAAATAGGATGATATTCAAAACATGTTCACGTTTCAAAACAGATTTACTGAAATCTACATGGTGATTGCTGTAATGTGTTACAAGGGAGCATTGTAGATGATTTAATTGCAACCATTAAAGCATCCCCAGGGCTCGAAGTTTCAGGGAACACGGGGAGATCCGACTTAACGGTGCCTCCAGATGGTCAGGACCCTGGCTTCGCAACACGGAGGTCCACGGAAACCGATCCCGGCCCGTTGGTCTGCGTTTGCTGGGATGGAGGCCGGTGTAAACAACAAGTTGCCTTTATCTCACCCAGTCGATTGTGAAGCGACCCTCTGACAAGTGTAGTATGCCGTAGCATGCTGAAACGCTAACACGCTCCCCTCAACCCTGCGGTCACGCAGGCCCGTCAGCAAACAACTGTATGTCTTTAGACGTGCATACACGGTCACATGGGTTACGTATCTAATCGGGTGTGTTTACACTCAAATGCGGAAGTGAAACACGACACAGCCTGGCTAAGCGGGTTGGCTTCGTATAGACGGCACAAAACTACATAAGCACAACAGGCTCATTATTTTATGCCGAGACAAGGCCACGACGATATTGAGGCACGTTTAATTTCGCAGTATCGTGAATATTGTGACATCCCTACATACGACAATAATTTTTTTCATAAGTTTGTCCAATCGAGAATGTTGTATGTTTTGTTAGCTTGCCCGTGACTATTTTTTTAGTTGCCCCGGGCAATTGGGAATTGGTAAACTTCGAGCCCTGATCCTTATGGACTCTATTTTCGTAGACTGCGCAACATGTGCCAGAGTTGGCAGACCAGTCTGTGTAAGGATAGCACCTACACAATAAGGGTGTGACCTTTGGCATCTGCCCGCCGCTTGTGACTGGCGACTGAATGTCAGTCTAAACTTATGTCTGCTCAGACCACGTGTAACCTTTAGCGCAAGGTAGACTGCTGGTCTAACACAATTCTGGTGAATTGGATCGCAGTGCAAGCAGACAGACAGGCAAGCTCTGCGGACATGTTTTGGTTGATCAGACGCATTTCATTCATAAATATGGGATCAGCGGACATGGAACCCTCTGAATTATTGTAGAAAGAAATTAATTTAGAAAGCATTTGATTATCATTATCATTATTATATTTTAATAAGTCATCCCAGGTACTGGCCGGGACACAGCTATGGTGGCGGCGCTGAGGGTGGGGGGTTGAAACGAATGATCGTTGGAGAGGATATAGATACATGAAGTGTACAGTACACACAGTATTTAGGTCGCCAGCGGAAAAAATACTCACAAGTCCGGGTAGAACGTGTAAACTCTTGAGCAGAGGTTCAAACCTAGAACCTCTTAACTGTGTGGCAGACATCCTGACTACTTGTTCATGGTGGCGCTGACAACAATTAACCGGCTTGTAATAAGGATCCCCTCTGCAGTTGCAATGGAGACCCGGCATCAACTACAGTACTTAAGTTGTCTTTAATATTGGCGTCTCTCTATCGTGTTAGTGTTGGCGTTGATGCTAATCTCACAGTTTGTAGTTGTGCGCAGTGCTTATGCAACCTATCATACACTGAAAAGATTATACAATCTATTTCAATTATACAACCCCAATTCCAATGAAGTTGAGATGTTGTGTTAAACATAAATAAAAACAGAATACAATGATTTGCAAATCATTTTTAACCTATATTTAATTGAATACACTACAAAGATAAGATATTTCATGTTCAAACTGATAAACCTTATTGTTTTTAGCACATAATCATGAATTAGAATTTGTATTATTATTATTTTATTATTTAACACAACATCATAACTTCATTGGAATAGGTGTTGTAATTACACACATTCTGTATTGCTAATACCCAAACAGAAGTTGTTTGCTTGACAGACTGGCAATTTCGCAAAGAAGCCTTCAAAAACTGCCCCCAAAAAAAGCACTGAATACCTTACTTCCATTTCCAACATCCTATATCCAACATCATTTTCTGCAATGATGGCGACCAAAGCAAGATTACAGAGTAGACTGGACAGAAGTAACACACTTCAAATGTTCTTGTCTCACATTACCCCAAGATGGGACTGTTTTGTTGCGAAACAGACACAGAGGTCCCACAAATTACAACAACTACATTCGGCCATCTGCTTTTATTTCTCTATGCCTATTGTCACGTACGTGGTTAAGGCGAGGGCGAGTAACGCAAGGCAAGAACATGGTGGACCCAATTGCAGGGAAGCAGGGAGGCAAGGCAGGAGTGCGGGAGTCTCAAAATAATATTTAATCTTCAAAAAAGGAAAACTAAACAAAGTCCCACAACAGATACCAATCAAATCAAAGTAACAAAGAAACACTCGAATATCTAAAACTGGAAACAAACTATGACCTGTGAGTAAGACGTGGAATAGAAAGGGAGAATGACACCTGACAATAACATACCACAATGATAAAGACAACTGACGACTATGACATGGCAGAGACATGTGACAACGACAATGAACCGACAAGAACTGAAAGAAACCAGGGAACTAAATACAAACAGATAGACGAGACAACGAGGAACACCTGGACAAGACATGAGTGGCTGGAGAGAGCTGATTGGTCGACACAAAGCAGACGAGAACAGGTGGACACAACAACTTAATGAGCACACGACAAACATGGAACACAGGAAAACATGGAACAAAACTAAACACAACCCAAACCAAAACACAGACCATGACACCTATTCCATACTTCTACTTTAATATCCTATTGAGTAAGGTAATGTACTTACCTGGTGGTCACTGAACTGGTCCCCACCAAAGGCAGCCACGCAAGGTTTGATGCCCCCAGTGCCCAGAGCAATAAGGAAGAGGCCCACCATTGCCGTTGCACTGGATTTGAACAAAAGCATGACATAGCGTTCTGTAAAAACAGGCCGTCAATTTAAACATTTCAGATTTGAAAACTATGGTTGCAAAGAAACCTACACGTGAAACGTCATGTCGTCAGGCGTCCCGTCTTTGTTGGAGTCAGTGATGTCGTGGACTGCGCTGACCGCCATGGCCACCTGGCCCAGCGCGTAGACGATGGACAAGTAGATGATGGTCCTGGGGGACGAAGGTACAAACAATAATGTCAGCCTTCAACATAAATATTGGTACAAAAACCTAGTAAATTACAATGTGAAATAGTTTTCAAAATGGCTGAGTTGATTCAAATTAAAAATAAAAGCACCTCACTATATACCAGTAGAAACATATTATTTCTACTGATCAATAAACAAAAAAAGGTAATGACAAGACTGAAAAAGTTATAAACTGTGGTTTGAAAAAAATAAAAATAAAAACATATTGTGACCACAAGTACTTTATTATTATTTTTTTAAATGTTACATCCCTTTAGTCCCCTATGCTAGGCCACTGGCTTCATGACTTAAGACGTGAAGTGTGAGGTCAACAGAACTACAGGCAGCCCGCTCACTTGAATTTCCCCAGCCAGGAGTCGGCCACGATGGCCCCCAGAATAGGGGTGAGGTAGCACAGGGCGACAAAAATGTGGTAGATGGAGGTGGCCATGTCATCGTCCCAGCGCAGGAAGTACTTAAAGTACAACACCAGAACAGCTGTGGACAAGCAGGCAAAGCCAACACTTTTAATTAATTTCTCCAAATGTATAATAAACTGTGGATGTGCAGCTCGTGTGTTTGGTCACATGTGCATGAACTTTATTCTCACCGCGCATGCCATAGTAGGAGAACCTCTCGCAGAACTCATTCACCACAATGAAAAATATGCTGAGTGGGTAGCCACATAACGTTATGTCCTGGGGGGAAAAAAGCAGAAGGAACAGTCATGCATCTTTTTTTTTTTCTTTTTTCTTTTACTGGTACTTTACTGTCTACTCTATTTTTTTAAACGAACATCAGTTCTTTTTGTTTGTATAAAATATCGATTAATTTTATTTTTTGAACTCTACAAATCACAGTGTTGGCACAATGCGTAGGTTGTAAAACAATCTCAAAAAGGGCCACTTTAAATGGCGGCAAGTGTGTGCTGCTCACATTTACCAAGAGTTTGAATTTTAAACACCAAAGCAAAAAGGTGATAGTGTTTGCAATTGCTGGTGTATATCAGTTTATATTTATTCTTTGCTAATGCACTATGTATAGCACTTTGGTTCAGTGTGAGCTGTGTTTAAATGTGCTCAATGACGAACTAACTAACTTAGTGACTGAGTAACTAACTAAAGCGAAGTCAGCAAGAAATAAAACCTGTCTCCCAGAAAGCATTGTTGTTCACCTAAACGAACAAAGGGTGGCGTCCTTGTGCAAAGCTGTTTTCAGCAGATGAGTTTGCTTGGAGTCACATGTTACTTTTCTTCTGTCCGTCGTGAGCAAGTCCTCAGTGTTGCTGCTGTCAAACATCCAGCAACACGCCGCCTTCTAGCTGTGTTTATGTTACGGGAGACGATATGTAATACTAATACTATTTGACATTGTCGTATAATTATGCCAAATATGTGCCTTACATGATGCCGTAGTATGGTGTAAAGTATCGCGAGATTTGGTGTCGCCGTGTGTGCTTCGGGATGGCTGACTGAGGGAGTAATGTCATTTGGCGTCCGTCGTCAAGGAAAGACAAGGACTTGTCAAGTAACTATCCATTTATCCGATATATTTTGCTGTTTGCTGCATTAATGTGCTATGCTAAAGCATAACGGCGAGCAAGGACTTATAAAAAAAACAACAACAAAAAAAGTTATCGTTTTGTGGTGTTTCTCAGGTGTGTCAACAACCATGGCGAGTGGCGCCCAAGTCTCTAAAGTTTGTTCTTTATACAAGCGGATTCTCGTGCTGCATCGCTTTCTGCCGATACATTTAAAAGCCCTCGGCGACAACTACGTGAAAAGCGAGTTCAGAAGACACAAGAACATATCGCCCGAAGAAACGAAGAGCTTCATGAAAGAATGGGAGAACTACAAGGACACACTGCAGTCGCAGGTTCTGGACTCGGTGAGGGACAAACACGGCTATCTGAAATTCGGCATCGACATGGCGGAGGAGAAACTGAGCGACTTCCAAGATGAGCAGATAGGCCAACTGTACGAGCTTCTGCTTGAATCCACAAAACCTAATAGACAATTTAATATCGGGGAGGACAGTAAATAAGAGGAGGAAACAACTGCTCATCCCTACTTTTATGATGACTGGATTATGGACGTGAAGGAAAGACATCTTATATTTCAAGGTCAAGGCACAATAAGAGCAATTACCTCTTTCTGCCTCAGTGGTGATGTAATCATTTGTTTTTCGTGAAGTCCCTATCTACGTGGTGGAAGTTTAAAAAGTCAAGTGGATTGGGCATCCACTGCATGATTATTATGAGAAAAATAGCCACGCACCAAACTAATTTGGATTTGTTCTGCATCTCTGAAAATGAACGGTGCATTGACAAACACCTGCCTCAAGTCTGACTTGACTCAGCTTTTATTGTCGTTTGAATTTCTCTGACGAATACCCATTACTCTCGATAAAGCCTGAAAGCCCAAGGTATAGGGATATTTGGTTCATATTCCATGTTCATGTAATAAACTTTAATATCCGTCCACCGCTTTATTATTACATCTTACAACATACCCAAATTTAGAATAGAGAAATTTTCATAGCCAACACAGGTGGGTAGAGTAGCCAAAATTGTACTCAAGAATACTGTAAATTAGGAATGTGACGAACTCAAAAGTAGTCCCCCCGAAATACTTGAGAATAAGTATTCAGTGAACATAAAATAAGTACTGAATAAATGGTAACATTTTTAATGGAATCTGTGGAAATTAACAATGTGAATGTTACCTCAGAAATATTTGTGCAGGTTGTCTTGTCGACAAAACCAAATTGTTGTGATCGATTTAAATAGAAGGTAGAATAACTTTCATTGTAACTTAACATGTTTCAACACAATTTGTTGTTCACATTCAACATTCTTGTATCGCTTTTGCTTGCCATACCCTTGAGTGGGGCCTAACAACCCTTTTTCCCCCTCTTGTATTGCTAACAAGTCTTTCTGCAGTCAGCAGCAGGAACTTCCACTTAAATTAACATGTTATTCTCCATGCTAGGAGACTTGTAAAAATATAAATTGCCAGTCATTTGCTCCAATGGAGTGCAGTGAGCCACTAAACAACTATTTCACAAATTAAGAAAATGACATGAAATTGCTCCTTTGTCTGAAAATTGACAAATGTAATCTGGTAGGAAAAAAAAACCCTAACTTTTCAAGTGTTTTCGTGAGTTTAATTGACCCAAAGCGGCCTCAAACGTATGTTAGCTGTATATCACTGATATAGTTGAGAAGAGTTGAAGTTGAAAATGATAAAAGCAGACAAAAATCTGCACCCTTGGGAAATTTCATTACATTTGATTTACATAGCTAAATGCTTCAAAAAAAGGAAGCGAGGTGGACACAAATGGCCAGCCAAGAGTCCACATTTAAGCGTTAAATCATTTAATTTTGATAATACTATTACTATACTCATTCATCATGAAAAGGTATAACATACAAGTGTAAAACACGTTTTACCTTCCCTTTGCTGCGCTTCCCTTTCGTTGGCTCCTTATAATCTGTGACTAAAAACATAATTATTCAGTCAGATTTATGGGTGATATGAAATAACAGTGGATTAGACAAAACTCACCTGCCATGATGTCTACAAGTTGCTTTCAACTGGGAGACCATTCACAGTTGTTACCACAATGTTTTCTCCTTCATAATGCTTACTAGTCATTCATACATCCTCCCATCGTGCTGACTGTTGCTTTTATGGTGGGCGGTAGCATATTATATAAGATACAGTCCCTGAAACCTCCATAAAAAAACATTCCTAGCAATACACCTTGAACAAAACTGAAGACAAAGGAAAAAAAAAAAAAAAAAACAAGTTGCAGAGAAATTCTTGTATTTTAGTTAAAGAAAAACGTCGAGGAACATCAGCTTACAGCAGAACTGTGATTTGTGTTGAATACAATTAAAAAAAACAACAACAACAACAACTGCGGCCCAAAGACAAAAAACTATTTAAATTGGATTAACACTAAAATGGTAAAAGCTTCAAACGATCCCACTCCGTAGTCGGTCGGAGCAGTCAGGTTCCATCCCTCCTCGCTTTGGCATGAAGGTGAACAACAGTACAGTGTATGAGCTCCACACGGCAAAACCCTTTACAAATATTGCACACACTCCTTTTTCTTTTCATATATACACAAACAACTCTGTCTACCTTTTTTTTTTGGGGATGCAATTGGCTTTAAATAGTCTAAAACCATCCCACGACAGTGAAGCAATTTCATGTTGGCTAACATATAGGAGGATACAATTGTAGAAATATGACATCATGTACAAGGGTGATGTGTATGCTGCATACAGTATACTGCTTATGTATACATCAATAGAGTGAATTATAAAAGTGTACTGTACATAGAAACAATGTGACTGATGTATCAAAAAGAAGACAAATCATGTCATGTGAGGACATGCATATGAAGCATCCAGGAAAGGGAACGTCTCCAGTCTCTGCGGATAAATGACATCACATCATGTTCAGGAGTCCCCGCTGTCAATCTACGCGTGTATGCAAGATACACAAAGTCCTGGTCTCTAGCTGAGACCAAAAGTCAAGTAAATGAGCAGCGAGACCTGTACAATCTGTGCCTGCAAGGAGGTCCTTGGTTCCCTTGCCTGACTGCTTTCGTGCTCTTCATACCACAGAAGAAGAGCTGGGGATGCCCTGGATGGTGGCCCCCGTTGGCGTGCCACTGATGGCGTTGAAGATTTGAAGCGAGTCGGGAAGAGTGCTTTTGATGCCGTCTTCCACAGTACTGATCTGGAATCCAAACTCAAAATCAATACATGTAGTATTACAACAAATAACTGACACCTACCCTCCCTTAAAAAAAAAAAAAGATTCTCATTGTCTACACAGAGGTACCTTGACTAACAAGTTGAATTCCTTCCATGACCATGCTTGAAACTCAGCTAACTTGTCTGTCAAATCAACTTTCTGCATTGAAATAAATGGAAATGCCATTTATCTGCTCCAGCCACACCAAAAAACAAACAAAAAAAACCCCACATCAAACGTATAATTAATAAAACAGCACTGACTGAAAGTAGTGTACTGTATAAAATCATACAGTAAAAAAATCATACGGCTTGTAAACTTGAAAAACTCGTAAGTTGGGGCACTCTTAAGTCAAGGTACCACTTAACAGTGAACCCTGCTTATTTGGGGCTCACTAGTCATCAGGTCATATTTTCACCCCCCCCCCCCTGTGGAACCAATCCTTAGCTGTTTGCAGAAGAACTCGTTTATTCCCATAAATTTGGCACTTTCTGTAACACCCTAAAATGCCACCAGATGGTGCAAAAGCACTGTCTAATAGGAAAATAGTAATTGGTCTCAGGGAAGCGTGTTGAAGTGATACATATTGACTTTTCTTCTTTGCATGTCAGTCAGAGCTGGGGTTCGCCTGGGTTGTTCACGGAATGTTGACCTGTTTCAATATAGAATACAGGAGGTACACGTCTTTGTCTATTAAAAGTGTTTGTTAAAAATACATATGTGCAGAGTGGCTTTTCCAGTACCCTGTATGACGGTGACATGATTTTCTATGGGGGAAATTTTTTTTTTCAAATTGCCCAGAAAATGGATTGCATTCAATCTTAAAGGTTCCCATGTATAGGGTCACATAAGTGCACTAAAATCTGCCTTTCTAACAGACGATACTGACATTTTCCCATTTAAGTCTTTCGATAAGGTTACCGCTGTACTGCAGAAGATAAAACACAACAACAACTGTGAATTCTACATCATTACACATACCTCATGCTGTATAAACACACAGATGAACAGTAAGCACATACACATAGTAATGCATCAGACAGGGGCATGCGGGTATGTATACAAAGTTAAACACTCCCAAAAATGATCATGATCAAGCCAGCTTCTACATTCATAGTAAGAGGCGGTTGGAACATGTGAGGAGGAGAAATGATTTTATTTATTGCAGCCATGTAAAGATAAGTACGTATGTGAAGAGATAACTTTGTTATCAAGGCTAAGAGAATGAGATTTGACTTGATGTTATGATCAGTGAAATCATTTGAGATTGTTGTATTGTTATGAATACAGATAGTAGTGAGATACAGTACACTACTCAAGTTAAGGGAGGGACCTAAAATACACCTTAACAAAAAATTCATATATATGGAATGTGCATTAAAAAGTTTAGATAGGGTCAAATTAAGTTCACCCACTTTTTAGATTAATCCTAAACTTTCACCCAAAAGCCCAACAACCCAATTTTTTGTGAGTATTGTGTGTTGACCAGGTCAATGTCAGAGCACATAAATGCATTCATCTGGCTGGACCAACGAACAACAATATTTAGGATTATCATTACCATCCAATCTGCTCATGTCAGCACCAGGAGAAAAAAGAAAACTGTGTTATAAACATGCATATTAAGTATTACATCTTATTTTGTTGGACTTGTACGTTGAAAAACATTGCACTCACTTGCTCGTGCATGATGATCGACAGCTCTCTGGCCAGGTCTCTATAGTTGGCCTTCATCTCGTCATGATACTCCTGCTGGTCCTCTTTAATGAGGCGCTCGTTGATGCCCAAGCCGTGTCCGCACGCCTCAACGAAATGTCTGAGTGCGAAGACGATAGCGTCGGGATGCGTTATAGGAGCGTAACGAAGATCCAAGTTTATGTCTGTCAGGAAAAACTTACCTAAAGACCTCTTTCAGCTGTTTGACCTTGTTATCAGGATACTTCTTGGCACTCGCGTCATCTAGAAAAGCACGGGCATACGCGAGCGGTCCGGCATTCACCTGCAGAAAGATGAGATTTATAATGTTATAAAGGCCACTTTTATCCAATTTTGTCTGTTTATGTGCATCTTCTTGGCACGGTCAGTCCAGGGTGTAGCCCACCTTTTGCCCAAAGTCAGCTCGGATCGGCTGCAGTTTCCATTAATTATTTTGTGGTTAAACATTTTGGTGTTTAAATATAAAATGTTTAATTCTCTTTCGTTTCATATGTCAGTTTTACAGTAAACTTTAACTGAGGGTGACAAATAAACAGCATGAAGCAAGCACACTTTGCGTCTTAGTTGGAAAACAGTGCAAACGAGAGCGTGAACACTGTAAACTACTGTAAAAATATAATACTTTAAAAAGTGTTTTGTAATATTTTTAAATGTTTCAAGTGTTCATGAGGGGCAAAACTATAAAAAGAAAGAAAATTATAAAAAAATATATTTTCTCTCTATTGCAAAGTTTCACCTATCATGGGTGGGTCTGGTCTATCTGTTATAAACAGGGGTTCACTATACTGTCAAACCACCGTCCTCTGGTGTTAGGCTGTGCATTTGGCAACAATATGACTGCAACATGGAAAATCTAATTTCAGACAACTGACAAATGTTTAAGTCTTGGCGGAGGTTTTGATGTCCTCTGAGTGCTGGATGACCTGACCTGGACGCTGATGCTTCCCTGCAGTTTGAGCTGCAGCCGAATCATGTCCACCTCGCTGCAGGAGCACAGCTGATTTATCTCAGCCACCTTCTTGCTCATCTCATCGATGGCCACCTCGATGGGGCTGAGATCGTTGTGTTGCTGGTACATCACAGCGATACGTTTCTTCACATAAGGGAAACGGTGCGTGGCTGCGGGGAGCAGAACGTGACAAGCGACAGACAGGTGAACTTTTTTCCTTTAGCTCTCAGGTGAAAACAAGGGAACAGCAACTGACAGTAAAGATAAAAATCTCAGATTGAACTTTTGGATTTGTTGTGCCATAAAGCAATATCCAAGTGTGATTGCGGCTTGGGAAAAGTCCTTGGGGAAACAAGCTGACATGCTCAGGGTGTAATCTAGATCTTTCACGCATGTGTGAACGACATGTGACAACTGCTTATTGTAATTAAGGCAGTTAACAGTGAGCAACATTCAGAAAAGAAACATACCATAAAGTACACACAGATTAGGATGTATTGTACATCTGTCGCTCATAAGCTTCCAAATAAAAAATAATTCACATCATTACAAAATGGAAAGTCACATACTAGTTAGAATAGTCCTGCGTTTGCACTGCTCCTCCACCCCGCCTTGCTTTTTGCCCGACACGGTGAAAGGCATCTCGAACACAAAGCGGCAGATGTTGTGGCTTTTTTCAAAATCCGTCTTCCTGTCCGCCAGTTCCTTGTCCTCCAAGTAAGGCGTCACGTGCGTCACTTGTATATATGCATACTTAGAGTCCAGGTCTTTAGGGTTGATCTGCAGAAGAGACAACAATATGTCACTGATGAGTCTCTTGTCAACTTTCTAGTAAACACATTTATCAACCAATCGTTTTTTAGGGCAGCATTCCTCATCTCTCACAACTAGTAAATTCTCCATTCACATTATTCCAATGATTGGCGAGTTCAAGATGTCTTCTAACTCTCACCCCTATACCTGTGAGAATCCAGTTTTCTGGTGACCCTAAACAGAGTTAATGGTACAGTATCTCAAATGAATTGGTGGATGAATGGATAAAATCAAACAAAATGTAATTGATTTTGGTGACATAATTCTACTGGGCTCTATTATGAACTTTTCACTTATCATTGTGAAAACAAGAACACAAGTACTATACTTGAAAGTTATAGTAGACAGTAGATAAACTCAAAACTTTTTACACCAAATACCACCTCAAGAAAATACCTGCCTCTCCAAGTATCACCAAAACGACCAACATTTAAATACAGTAGTGTAGTAGGCCTAAGTCCTCATAAAAAAATGAGACAGATTTTCTTCCAAGTATATTTAATTTTATTGTAAGGCACTGTGATATTATGCAATTTGAACATAAAAATGCGCTGACATTTAAAAATGAGATAATGCTTAATATGTATTCACATAAAGGCTAAATAAAACATGCACCTAACTAAATGTTTAAAAACAAACACACCTAAAGATGAAATGCAAGTTTTGAATTTAAAAAACAAATTTTAAGTTTTAAATTTTAACTAAACGGTATTGAGGCAGTGTTTCTTTTGTGTACTACTCCAAGGAGTATGTGCACCACTAGTGATACTTCTGCAACACTTTGACAATCGCTGTTGTTATAGTACAAAATATAGTCATATTTTTAGTGAAAAGGTAACTAATGTAAATTTAATCTAATTTCAATTTAATGCAGTTCATTGGAACTTCTCAAGCAACCATGAACCCCCCTCACTAACATAGAACCAGAGACGTGGGGCACGTGATTAACATGACTGCCTCACATTTAAAAGCTTCTTGGTTTAGTCTCTGCCCTTTCTGTATAGAATTTACATGTTCTCTTCTCCATTTACCTTTCCAGAGTCCTGAATCATCTTTACATTCTCTTGGCCAAACTTGTCCGAGTACAACTTCAGGAGCCTCTGAGATATCTCGGACAACGGCGTGAATTTGGGTTCTTTGTAGATATATTCCTTCCCGTCTTCATCCTCAAAGAAGCCCTAAGAAGGTAAAAAAAAAAAAACACATGCTGGACATATTATACAAAAAAAATATAAATGAGCCCACAGAACCCAATCAAACCATCTATCAACCCACTACTTAATGTCCAAGCACACCAAACCAAAATAACAATCACTGGTCACAGCATTAGGTACACCTGCACAATCAAATGAAATCCAAATGAGCTGATAATAACATAGTGGCCAGTGAGTGTATGCTCTACTGATAGCAAGAACCAGTGAAAAGAGACAACCCAAAGGACACAGATGGAGTACAGTATGATCTCAATGTCACGCTCGTGGGTCCCATGAGGAACAAAGACATGCTTTGACCCTTTTAAGAAGATTTCTGTGGTAATTAAGACGACACTGAATTGGCATGGCATCGACTGAATGAAAGAAGCAAGGAGAGGAACACACCCTATAACCACACTGCAGTCCTATAATGGTGACTATCACACTCATTTACCTCAGCCTCTGAATCAGTAAACTGGTAATGCTAAAGCAGTGTGGAGAGGAGAAAGTAAAAGCATCATTATACTGTGAGAGTGACAGGTGGAAAAAACACACCCAGAAACTCAGAATTTGTATTACAAATGATATGAAATGTAAAGTCGCCATGCAACGAATGCAGAAGCTGTAAAGATGATTCTAATAGTCGACTGAGGCAGGAAACGGTAAGCGCAATGGAGAGTGGCACCCCCACCACCATAAAGGGGCAGCTCAGAGACACTAGCAAGGTGCAACTGCACAACTTACCGCTGCCTTAAAAGAGAGCAAAAAAGCAGAAAATTGTGTTAGAATGGATTAAAAACTACCACTGCATTAGGTCATACAGGAACATTGAACTTCAAACTGGAAATCTTACAAAAAATAATCACGACAACCCCACCAAAACAAGTTGGGTAAAACAATTCCAGAATATGGAAATGAGTGTTTAACTCACCTGACCAAAGAAAGCTACTCTGAAGTAGGTGCCCAGTAGCCTCTTGCCTGTGTGCATCACCTCCGTCACTTTACTGTATGCTCGATGTAACGTGTCGTACAGGTGGGCCAGTTTCTGCGCAGAGAATCAAGAATGTTAAGGAAAAAAACAGCTTCAATCTAATTTCGACCCCAGAAAGCTCTGTACCTCAAAGTCCCTCTGCTTCTCATAAATGGGGATGATTAACTTGTAAATGTCCGAGATGAGCTCGTAGCGCTCGGCTTTCCACAGGCCGTCGGCACACTCCTCCAAAAGCTCCATGAGGACGTCCTAATGGAAATATTCATAGTTTGATATGACAGCTCCTTTCAGCATGAACATGCTGAATGAAAATGAACAAATGTGCAACTGCATCACCAGAAAAACATCCTCAAAAACAGTCAGAACTGTGACGCAGACATGCTTACCACTGTTTTATTGTTCTTCCAAATGTATAATTCAATTCATTAATTGGGAATGTGAATAAAAGGTATTTCACATTTACATAGTGATATTTTAGGAGCATTTAGAGCAAAGTAAACCGTACAAAACATACTTCATTGAAGTGGACGTCCTGCATGCCAACATCCTCCATCATGGCGGCCTCTTCGTCAACGTTTGGCGTTACAATTTGGAATGCAGAGCATCCTTGTTTGAACATTCCTGCAAAAAAATAGGAGACAGCACATATCAGTGAAAGTAGCTAAAGTGTGAGAGGTGAGCTTATGAACGGAAAGTACCTTTTCTCCGTAGGTATTCTGCCACCAGCGCTGCCACGTGAATGTAGCACATGGCTGCCTGTAAGAAATGACAACAGCACAGTCAGGTACTGAAGTTGAATTGCACCTAAGTGCAAGTAATGGAGAGAATTACATGATGAGTATTTAAAACAACCACATAACTGCCTTAAAGTTCGCTATCTTAATGCTAACACAAAATGAGAAACGTCAAAGACGGGCTAACAAATAAAATTGGCGTTAAAATCCTTTACGCAATGGATATTTGAAAACAAAAAGGTGGAGCAACACAGACAGATAATATAAAAATACTCACAGGCATCTAACAACGACCCTAATTTCCCGTGTATAATGCGCATTTCTTCCCCCCCAAAATTGTCAAAAGTCAATAGTGCACATTATACATAGGTATAGGGGCAAATGGAAAACAAACTTCATATTTTAAATGTATGAAAAAATGTATGTATAAATGTATGCCACCATCTAGTGGTTATGAAAAAGCTGTACACTTCCAAAATGCCACTGCCACCTAGTGGTTATAAAAAAGGTCCAGCCTACACTTTCCTTCCAATATGACAGGGGTACGTATGACTGCATATATGTACAGTTGTACTCATAAGTTTACATACCCTGGCAGGATTTGTGAAATATAGTTTATTTTTTATTTTTTATAAATATGACTGATGACTGAACAACAACCATTATTAATTTCTTTATGGTTATGTTTTGTTGAATGATAACGCTTTTCTGAAATGCTGGACCGTTTAATTTGAATTCCATTAAAATAAAATTGAATATGTTTCACCTGGTCCTTCATGTTTTCTTTCAAGAATTGTACCCATCTTACAAATTCTGCCTGGGTAATCAAACATATGAGCACAGCTGTGTGTTTTCTAATTTACTAAATAAAAGTAGGGCTTTGAATTTCAAAATAAGAGCAAATAAATAATAATAAAAAAGGATTACATGTTCAAATAACGTGCTTAACTTCAGAATAATTATTTGAAAAAAACTAACAAAATACAGATAATACTTCATGTTTTGATCATATGGGTAGACGCAAAATCATGCATTGTAAAAACACATATATACATAGGTAGAAGGGTTTTCCAGAATTTTGAGGTCAACTTTGGGAGTGCGTATTATACATGGGTGCATATTATACATGAGAAATTACAGTCATATTTCTGAGTAATTGTAACCATCCACATGGCTGTATTATACGGCCCCCAAGTGGCCAAGGAGAATTGATCCTACACGCTTTTGGAGTGTGGGAAGAAACCCACACAAGCACTCCAAACAGGAAGGCTGGAGCTGAGATTATTAAAAATATATATATTATACCCCCCCAAAAGACCTCTGACAAATCTCCGTTCTTCACGTGGATCCGAGCCATGCTGTCCAGCCAGGTTTTTCTGAGCTCCGGTGTGCTGGTGTAAGACTTAGCCAGGCTGTACTGAAGGTCCACCAGCATCTCAGGGTCTCTCTCGTGCTCCTTCATCTGAGCAGTCGCCATCAACACTGTTCGGATACGCTTGGTCAGGTCCTTCACGTCAACCGGGAAAGCTGTGTTCTGTTGAGGAAGAATTTCTTCTTATAGCTACATACATTACTACCCAATGATGTGAGTGTAACTAAAAAACCTGACCTTGATAGTTCTGTCACTGTTGGCACAGTTGTTGATTATGGACAAGGAATGCTGGAAGCGAGTACTTCCAATACCGATGACATCTGCTATCAACTGACTTACAGCAATCACCACCTAAAAATTAAAATGAAAGCATTACACCATAAAAAAATCACTAGTGTTTCACAACCACACACATGTATATGCAATGATAAAACAATAATTAGAAGCCTGTCTGCTTTCTTCATTTAACAAGTAACAGTAGGAACTCAGACCTGAATTGTGCATATACTGTAAAAGCATTTCATGTTGTTGCAAAACTTTGGATGATTCCCACATGCACGGACTTGTAAAAATTTCTTTGTGAGAGATTGACTGCTATAAGAAAAGTAGTATAACATCAACGATGCTCCATTGACCCCAAAATAATGTATATATTGAATTTCTAATACCAAATCACATCGCTCAAAGCATGGAAGACAAGTTCATTATTATATATACAGTATTTTTTTGTTGTAAAATGCATCCAGGTTCTGCATTTAAAAATGACATGTTTTATTCTCAGAGGAAGATTATCCCACCTGCAAGTGTGTCCTGACAAAAGACTTGCGTCCTGTGTAGTCAAAGTTGCTCTTCATGAGAAAGTAGAGCAGATGGGCGGCATCGCTGCGAATGGAGCTCAGTTTGGAGTTACAACACTTTAAGATCTCGTAGCAGAATGCTGCGCACATGTCAGCGCGGCCTTCAAAAAACGTGCTGGGAAACTGAAAAGACAGAAGCGCCGTGAGTTGCAAAGATAGGCTAAGGATGTGATGATAATAATCAGGCATCATCTCCACCTTGTAGATGAACATCCGCAGTGAAGTGAAAACTTGTTTGAGGGCAGTTTCCGACTGATTGATCCGCAGAAAACAGAGGTGGACTTCAAAAACTTTCTTCATCAGTGGACTGTGGCCATGGTCGGAGCATAGCTGGATCTAGATTTAAGAGTGAAGATAGATGGTTTAAGTTGAAAAGTGACATGACTTAATATTCAGAGTTGACAGAGTTAACTAGAATTTGGTCCAAACACATAATGCATTGTATTACATAGGAAACTACTGTAAAAGTATTCTATCATGTCATAGTTTATTACCTTGAAATCCATGATAAAGATACTGAGGGTGTCCAGGACGGTGAGGCACACTTCGGTGGCAATGTTGGCCTCCAGCAGAGAGTGATTTAATGCGTCTGGGTCCGTGTGACTGTAAGCTAAAGAGAACAGATGGCTGTAGTATGTTCACATTTCATTTCATATTCAGTGTAGCAGTACCAACATTAAATAAAATGTCAAATAAGGTTAAACAAAAGTTGAAAATTTGACATGAAAACAAATTATTACACTTTCCTCCACGGAGGTCACTTCAGCTTTTGCAATTAAGTAACAAGCTGAAGATGTATAATAATACTTTTTTGTGCGAGCGGAAATAAAAGCATACATATTTGGCAAGATTGAATGTCAAGGAAATGGAAAAAGCAGATGAGCTTGAACTCAGTGAAATGCTCCAATTCAACCCATTATACAGAGTAGAGCCCGACCGATATGGGCATCTTGGGGCTGATGCCATACCGATATCGGGGCAAAAAAAAACAACAACCCTAAAATAATGAATAAATAAAATACAATCAGTCAATATATGAAACAATAACATTGGTATACACAGAACATATACTGTATATGAACACAAATTCTTGTAATACCCCTAATATGATTCAAGACAAAGAGGCAGAGCACTACTAAATTAAAATAAGACATTTTAATTAGTAGCACTATCAACATAAGGACCGTAAAGTGTAAAGATGTATACCAACTTACTTATTAGATAATGGTGGACAAAGAAATTAACAGTTGCATTAATTTTTGCTTACCTCACAAAGACAATTTACACCAGGGGTGTCCAAACGTTTTGCAAAGAGGGCCATATTTGGTCAGATGAAAATGTATGGGGGCCGACCATTCGGTCTGACATTCCTCGAACCATTACCATTGTAAATTAACATGTAAATATGTAACTATATCACTTTGCTGTCTGCAACTAGGTCGATATTGCAAATGAGAATCTGTTTTCAATTGCATTATCAGGATAGTTAAAGGTTATAATAATAATAATTTAAATACAAATGAACTATTTTATGAAAGTTGACTGAATTTTTTTAGAAACATGTATTTATTGATTTTGTTTTAGCAAATCACATCCGAGTGCATTTTGACAAAGAATAGTATAGTGACTATTTGACAAAACTATGGTTTGATCATCACAAAAAAATAAATTCACTGAGACTTGTAGCTCGCCTTTGTAGAATTTTCATTTGAGTCACAGGCGATTGTGAAACGCTGCTGTGCTATCAAAACAGCTTCCAGTGGCTTCAGTTTTTCGGCACGTTTGTTCGCTGTTAGCTTGTCGTAGTTAGCATGTTTCGTCTGGTAGTGCCTCTTAATATTAAATTCTTTGAAAACAGCCACAGTCTCTTGGCAAATTAGGCAGACACAGTTGTTTCGTATGTCAGTGAAAAAATCCACTTGTCCAGGACACGGCGGCCTGCGTTGTCAACTTTCCTCTTTTTAGTGTCAGTTGCCATTTTAGAAATGGGCTAAAAACATACCACAGGTCACGCGACGAGAGTGCGGCCACAGGTCTACTGCCACCCTCTGTTGAAATATAAAATGGCTTTTTTTTTTGTATGTGTGTATTGTTTACTGTGGTAAACTGTGCTGGCGGGCCACATTCATTTTATGACATGATGCTTCAGGCCGGAGGAAATTTCGACTCGGGCCGGATTTGGCCCGCGGGCCAGACTTTGGGGATGCCTGATTTACACATTCTTAAAAGGCTGCATAGTAGTCTAAGATAACAGTGGACATTAACAGTTGCATATATCTTTTAGTTCAACGATGCAACTTCTGCAACGTTAAAACGCTGTAATATGCTAGATAAAACTTTCAGGAAATAAATTATGATGCTCTCCTTGACACAGCTGATGTGCCCGAGCGAGTGTGAGTTGGGAAGAAGTTTGCTACACTCTGGTGATCTGTGTGTTTGTGTTTAAGGGCAAGAGGCCAGGCACTTGGGCAGAGTGCGGCACAGGTAAACAGCACCAGCGGAACGTAATCTCCGGAGAGCAAAAAACTTAAAACATCAGTTACAAATTAACTGATGTTGCTTTGTCAATGATGCGTTATAATCAGCCCGATTAATTGGTCGGGCTCCTGTACAGAGGGAGTGAATGTTTGGAAACTTCGTGCCATCCCGATACGTTCTTACCATGCTCTACAGATATTCCAAGAATACTTGAAATCTTTTTTACACTGCAAGCACAAAGAAACCTTTGTAAGAGACTTGTCACAGATCTTAAAGGCAGAAAAAGCTAACTCAGACTTAGAAAAGCCATTTTCATCGTGATGGCAAACTGGTTTGTGAATTAGATGATGATGGTGATGATGTAGAAAGCATGAGAAGGCAGAGCTTTTAATTTCTGGTTTTAAGATGTTGACAAGTACAGGACGGAGCACTTACTGTGGTTAAAAGTGTATGAGTTATCCAGGCTGCTGAGCTGCTGTAAGCGGGCATGCATCATTCCCGCCCTGTTACGGGACACAGGCAGAGTCTGAGACTTCCGCTCATGCGCTACGTGTCCTGCCCCGTCCTGGTTCCTAATGAGGAAACAGGACAGCGATTGATGAGTCTACCAGACTTTACAGCAGAGCAGGTTAGGATAACTTTTGAATAGCACTCAGAAGTCAGTGGAGCATACAGAATTCATTATATATTTTTTTCCAGTCATACATTCACAAATGAGGCGCGGTGACTATAGACAGCTGTGGTCAGAAGTTAACGGATATGAACTTGATGGCAATAGTGGGTTTTATGCACTGGGACACAGATATGCTGGAAGAGAAAATTAACTTGCCTAAATTTAAGCATAAGCACATCCAGAATGTCTTAAAATTCAATGAGAACTAAGACCAACTCCTGATTAATTCCATCATTATGAATTTTAATCCATATAGTGTTTGTTGTACATTCTGACCCACCAAAATATTGCCATGACATTCATATTCATGGGGGTATATAAAGTTCTGAGGACAACAAGTGTAGAGCTGCACTGTTGCAACTGTTATACAATGACTGTAGTTAGTCATTCATGTAGTTGTCATGCAAAAACCAATCATCTTATCAAGAAGTATTAAAGCGCTTCAGTCTAAGGCAGCCATGCATGTCGTAATGACAGTCATCACAGCACTGCAACCTCACCAAAAAAAGATAGAAGGAGCGTGCATTAGTAGTCTATTCCACACAGATAGCTTACCCAAGCAGGAGAGGGCAGGAGCCAGGTTTTAATTCACAGGGTTAAACTTGCCAGCATTAATGTGAGTAGAGAAACAGTGATGAGGAGTTAGAGAGAGAGAGAAAAAGAACACCCAAAGGACCCTGGGAGTTGAGGCCTGAGCCAAGTTGTTTGGCTCCATTTTGAGTAAAGAAATTATTACGGTAATACTGTTATTTAGTAATATTTACATTCACTGTTTACACCCGGAGACCCGAAATGAGCATCAGTACAACATATCTTTAAGATGTCAAATGGAAATGGAGAACTGGTCAACCAGAGGTGGGAGGGGAACTGCCACACCCGCATTTTAGGCTTGCCTTTGATGTCCCCCTTTGCCCCTTTTATAATCATTGCAGAGGGTGGTGCCTATTTGAGCACATCTAGATTATTAGTACCATAATTACATGTAGCAACCCATCAAAGAGTAACATGAACAAGTGAGCATGGTTGCTGTCTTTGTTGGAAGTGCCCCCTGAGCACCGTGCCCTCCCACTCCACAAGTTTCGCCGACTCTGTGGTCAACTGTATCTTTAATTTGCTTTCACGAATTGGAAGTCAAATCATTTCTCACATTTCTACTCATTGGACACATTATTACATCTGCACAATCAAAAATATTATTCGAAACCCCACTCAGTGTAAATCAGTGTGCTTCTACACCAATGCAAATTATGACCATAAACATTAATGCATTATAAATCACCCAATAATAAGGCAAGAAGAGAGAACTGTTAATGGATTTAATTTACTAGTAATGTTTAAAGTGGCGGCACGGTGGACGACTGGTTAGAGGGTCTGCCTCACAGTTCTGAGGCCCGGGGTTCAATCCCCGACCCCACCTGTGTGGAGTTTGCATGTTCTCCCCGTGCCTGCGTGGGGTTTTCTCCGGGCACTCCGGTTTCCTCCCACACCCCAAAAACATGCATGGTAGGTTAATTGAAGACTGTAAATTTCCCCGTAGGTGTGAATGTGAGTGTGAATGGTTGTTTGTTTATATTTGCCCTGCAATTGGCTGACAACCAGTTCAGGGTGTACCCCGCCTCCTGCCCGATGATGGCTGGGATTGGCTCCAGCACTCCCGCGACCCTTGTGAGGATAAGCGGCTCAAAAAATGGATGGATGGATGGATGGATGTTTAAAGTTAGATAAATATGGCCTTTGAGTCAATCAAATGTGTGAAATTCTTCAAACAAGTTAGTACAAAGAAATCTAAAAGATGCAATTTTTGCATCACGATCTAAACAACATTACCTTGCGATGTATCGCTTTCCCATGTATCTGAATTGATGGAGACACACCCTGAAGGGGGAAAAAAGGAAAATCAGACCATAAAAATAAAACAAACATTAACACTCAAGTCAAAATGAGGATGTTGAGACGTCTTACTCGACAAGTGTGAAGAAGTCCATCAGCTCAGAAGATGTAGCTTTCTTCCAGTATCTGACCAAAGCATCTAGAGGGTGGCATAGTTACATTCCGTAAGTTGTATTTAGTCTAGTTTGGAAGTTAACAGGTGATGGGGCAAAAACAATGACATCTTACCCTCAGACATGCTTTTGAGCACATGTAGGAAGCACATGAGGAAGCACTTGATCTCCGCCTGGTCTAATTTATCGCATCGGAGAAGGGAGCTGCCCAATGACGAGGCAGGCTGGCTCTGTGACAGACAAACATTACAACACTACTTATAGAAATTTGAGGACTTTCAGCCACAAGCAATATGAAATCTTTTTAAGAGGATTGTTTGCAGTCAGGTCAAAGATGAGATTTTTCTGTGGCACTGATACAACAAAGCACTCGGTTGCTGTAGGCTGTAACAGATGATGCACATTATCGGTGCCCATACTGTATTTGTAAAAATTCTCCGACATTTCAACACCAGATACGAGCCTGTCATGTGCTATGCTATTATGTCCGCTTGAAAAAGAGTCAATGTGTACATTAATACAATATGTAATTACCTTTATTTTATGTTAGTTTTGATGTAAACCTCCATTGGGAGTGTCGAATAAAACTGCTTGAAGCAAGCACACATTGACTTCTTTTTCATCTTGCTAACATCCGCTAGCTTAATGCTAACACACAATGTAAAACATTGTAGATGGGCTAATGAATAGCATCGATTTTGCAGTGTAAACCCATAAATAACAAATATTCAAACACAAAGTATGCAGCAACATATACAGAAAGACACCATAATACTAACAGGGATATCTGTTCTGTGAAAAAGGAGTTATATTCCGGCAGTTTTGCCGAGAAGTTCTTTGTTGTGAGTTTTCATCAAATTGACGTGTTATCGGGAGGCACCACACTGCCTCCTTGGATGCCAAGGTGTACACAACAGAAGCAGCACATACACAATGCTATGAAAAAGTATTGGCCACTCCTCAAATTCTTATATTTTTGCATAGTTTCCCCATTTTAATGTTAAAAATCATCAAACAAATGTAAATATCAGACAAATATTTCCCAAGTGAACTTAAAATGCTGTTTATAAATGGTGACTTCATTTATTAAGGAAAAAAAAAACCTATTCAAGGTTACCTGGCCCATGTGAAAAGTAATGGCCCCCTAAACCTCAATACTGGTTGGGCCAGCCTCAGCAGCAACAACTGAAATCAAGCGTTTTCTATAATTGGCAATGAGTCTTTCACATCCCTGTGGAGATATTTTGGCCCACTCTCAGAATTGTTTGAATTTAGCAAAAATGTAAGGTTTTCAAGCATGGACGGCCTTTTCAAGGTTATGCCACTGGATTTCAATCGGATTGAAGTCTGGACTTTGACTAGGCCAGTCCAAAAGCTTCCTTTAAGCCATTCAGAAGTTGACTTGCTGGTGCGTTTTAGATCGTTATCCTGCTGCAGAACCCAAGTGAGCTTCAGCTAGAGGTCACAAACTGATGGCTGAACATTCTCCTTCAGGATTTTCTGTTGAAGAGCAGAATTTATGGTTCAATCACAGCAAGTCATCCAGGTCCTGAAGGAGCTAAGCAGCCCAGGACCATCATACTACCACCACCACGTTTGACTGTATGATGTTCTTTTTCTGAAATACTGTGCTACATTTACACCAGATGTCGCAAGACACACACCTTCCAAAAAGATCAACTGTCATCTCGTCAGTCCATATAATATTCTCCGTAAACTCTTGGGAATCATTCTGATGGAGATTTTTTTTCTTTCAAAAGTAAGACTAGCCTCTATGTTCTTTTTTGTCAGCAGTGGTTTATGCCTTGGAACTCTGCCATGGATGCCATTTCTCCCGTCTCTTCCTTATTGTTTTGTAATGAACACTGACCTTAACTGAGGCAAGGTAGGCCTGCAGTTCTTTAGAAGTTGTCATGAGTTCCTTTGTGGCATCCCGGATGAGTCATTGCTGTTGTCTTGGGGTAATCTCTGTAGGCCGGCCACTCCTGGGAAGGTTCACCACTGTTCCATGTTTTCTCTATGTGAGGATAATGGCTATCCCTATGATTCGCTGGAATCCTAAAGCTTTAGAAATGGCTTTTGTAACCCTTTTCAGACTGATAGATGTCAATTACTTTATTTCTCGACTGTTCTGGAATTTCTTTGGATCGTGTCATTTTGTTGCAGCTTTTTTTATATCTTTTGTCCGACTTGATTCTGTTTGGAGTGATTTCTTGATTGAACAGATCTGGAGGTAATCAGGCTTGTGTGTGTTCAGTGAAAAATAACCAAAAATGGTATTAAGAAACAATTCATTCATGATTTAACAAGGGGGCTAATTACTTTTTCACATAGGGCTAGGTAACTTAGAATAATTTTTTTTTCCTTCAATAAATAGAATCACCATTTAAAAAAAAAATTTTAAGTTCACTTGGGTTATATTTGTCTATTTACATTTGTTGGAGGATCTTAAACAAAGTGGAGAAACTATGCAAAAATATAAGAATTTGAGAAGGGGGCCAATACTTTTTCACGGCACTGTACCTCCTAGGCAAGTGGACTAAGATTTTTCCGTGTGTAAGAGAAACTCATATTCTGTGTGAAGAAAAGCGGTATGGGCGCATTCCTAGATCTAACAGGCATTTGAGACAAAACAAATGCAATCAAAGCAACTTGCGTACCATCAGTGCCTGTGGACAAATTTTAGTGATGTCAGTGATCCTTGTAGAGGTGTGAGAAATGTACCTTGTCTAAAGACTTGCCCTTTTCCACGTTCCTTTCGGGCAGACTGTTGCCAGAGTCGGTGCTGATGAGGGACCCTCGCGAGTCTGCGTGGCGCACAGAGTTAATGTTGGGTGTAGAGGATGTTTGCGGGGAGGCTGCAAGAAACAGGAGGATTTATTATTGTTAGAGTGCTATTATTATTGTGAAACTTACTGTATTGCGTTTCCCCATTTTCCCTCCCTCAGCTTTCAACTCAACTTACCAGTTCCAGAAATTACTCCAAAAACATCTTTGTGCAAGCTCGTGTCCAAAAAAGTGCTTGATCTGGGCGGTGTCATCAAAGCGTTAGTGAGGAGGGAATCTTCTCTTCCATTCTGATAGAAACAAGATGATTTTAATGTTCGCAGACCAGCATGAACAGCATATTAATTTTGCAAGCCATATACCCTCACTAAAGACCTTATTAGATTTACATGATAAAATAATATGACTCAATACAAGAGCTGCATCAAAATTATTCCCTTTCAAAGATGGTGAATGATAAATGTTATGTTTTGCAGTGGTGTAGACACCTTTGAGTTTGACGTTAACAAAACGTCCTATAAATAATATAAATAATTAATAAATAAATCTTTAAAATATTATGGTCTTTTAAAAGGTTGAAATGGTATCAATGGTAAATGCAAAGCTGATCATTTGTTCTGATTGGTCAGGTGGGTAGTTAAAGGGCTGATTGAAGACTGAATTATCCATAGGTATGAATGTGGGTAGGAATGGTTGCATGTCATTTGTGCTCTGTAATTGGGTAGTGACCAGTCAAGGGTGTAACCGTGACCCTGATGAGGATCATCAGTACGGAAAATGAATGGATGGATTTTTATTTTTTTTAAGGATTTCATAAACAAGCACAGCACAGCTAATACTGTAGATTTGCATAACGGTTTTGTTGATGGAGTTACATGTAAATCCAGAATATGCCAGTGGGTGTCGCCCTTACATTGTTACAGTGGTTGATGGGGAAGGGGGTAACTTCCTTCACATTCAGCCTGTTGACATTCTCTTGCAGCAAACCAAACAGAGGCAAGTAGAGGGTCGCCAACCTCGCCTGCTGACTCTGGCAAACACATGAATCACTCAGCAGCAGTCTCCAAAAGCAATCTGACACAGAGGCGATTCAGTGAACAAGCCCTAAGACAAGACGACGGCACTTACTTTTGAGGTGTAGCGGTCGTCGAACGTGTGCTTTATCATCAGGTTCTTCAGCACTTGGATTGCTATCTGTCGAATCTCCCTAAACTCCTGCAGGGCTGCGTTGACCTCCCGGAGAAGCAACCCAACCAGGAAGTGGTTCTTACAAAAGTCATCTGTCAGCGAGTAATCCAGTTGGAGGTCTGAGGGGAGGAAGTGCAGGCAGAAGAGATTAGGGCACGGGAAACAACACTAAGCAATCAGTGGAAATAGAATGATTCAAATCTCATTTGAATCTGAGACAATTAAATCAGAAACAAACATCTTGGAAGATATGCAGACTGCAACCAGAAAATGAAACCTTATATGAACACCTAGTATGTTCTTTGTCCTCAATAGTAAGACAATTCAGCACAACAGTAGAGTGTTGTCTTACTAGTAATTTTTTCCAATTACTAGTCCCACTTTTGGCCTACTAGTACAACCTCACGATGGATATTTAGAATATTGAATAAATGCTCAAACGGCTTTCAGGGCATACTAGTAGTGGGGAGTGGGATAACGTTATTAGAAAGAAAATTCTACTAGTGTGTTCTACTAGAGTGCTGAATTGTCTTACTAGTGAGGACAAAGAGCAAACTAAGCTGAATATCAATATTGAAGAAATGCCCAAACGGACATATACCTACACAAAGTAAGGAATCCAACTGTCATAATTAAAGTTATTTCTAATATTTAGTTTTGCTTGGCTTGTGTAGCCAAGCAAAACAAAATAACCAAAATACTAGTATGCAATTCATAATAAAGAATATTGTTATTATAAATGTATACTTAATTGCTAATGTCACTCAACATGAACCATTACCAACACTAAATGGGTAGCTCTTGTGTTCAATTCACATGCTTGTGCAGGTGTACCTAATGTTGTGGCCTGTGTCATTCTTTTCCAGCTAATATACCTTTTTAATAATAACAATAATTTTAATGGGCGGCACGGTGAATGACTGGTTAGAGCGTCTGCCTCACAGTGCTGATGACCGGGGTTCAATCCCCGGCCCCGCCTGTGTGGAGTTTGCATGTTCTCCCCGTGCCTGCATGGGTTTTCTCCGGGCACTCCGGTTTCCTCCCACATCCCCAAAAACATGCATGGTAGGTTAATTGAAGACTCTAAATCGCCCGTAGGTGTGAATGTGAGTGTGAATGGTTGTTTGTTTATATGTGCCCTGCGATTGGCTGGTAACCAGTTCAGGCTGTACCCCGCCTCCTGCCCGATGATAGCTGGGATAGGCTCCAGCACTCCCGCGACCCTTGTGAAGATAAGCGGCTCAGAAAATGGATGGATGGATGGATGGATGGATGGATAATTTTAATGAAAAAACATTGTTGAGATTTATGTTTTTGTTGTGAGCTGCTTTTTAATTAACAGTGATGATTGCGTACAAACAGGTGTGTGATTGAGAAGGGGAATCTGGTCATAGCATCAGCAACAATTAAAACAATTTTAAATTGATTCAAATGTTTATATAGCTCTTTAAATATTGCATTTGTATACAGGTTAACATTTAAAGTAGTGTTTGATTTTCTAGGAATGGCTCACTGTAGTCACTGATGGTGTAGTGGTACACTCGCCTGACTTTGGTGCAGGCAGCGTGGGTTCAGTTCCCACTCAGTGATGGTGTGAATGTGAGTGCGAATGGTTGTCCGTGTCTATATGTGCCCTGTGACTGACTGGCGACCAGTTCAGGGTGTAGTCCGCCTTTCGCCCGGAGTCAGCTGGGATAGACACCAGCGTCCCGCCATCCTAACCAGGATAAGTGGTGTTGAAAATGGATGGATGGATGGATGGCTCATTGTACATTTTTGTTACATTCAACAGGGACTTGCTTCATTCAGTCATTCACTATTCAACTATACTAGATTGAATTCAGATTTTCAAAGGGATTTCGCTACATTCTGGGCTCAAGACAGAATGATCTGATTTAGATGTCCTGGCATGCAAGCAGCAAACCTTTCACCTACCTACTGGAGCATTGTATGACTCCACTGTATCTTAAAGAGATTATAAAGATACATGACAAAAGAAATGAGGAAAAACAGGAAGGCAAAGTCAGAAAATGCAACAACAAAAAAGATTCAATTGGCTTCACACAGGAAATTCATGAAGTCCAATTTCAACAATTTCAACTCACTTACCTTGATATCTCAGTATTCTCCCCTTTCCAAATGGCATGGGGAGGTTTAAGGGAACATAGTGCTCGTGGTTGCACACAACACGCAGGAACTCAAACTTGAACTCAAACAGCGTCTGTGTTTGAACAACAGTAAGCAAAACATGTAAGATAACTGTGAAAACCATGTGCAAGTAAGTGCATTCTCAATTATCCTGCCATAAAAACAAAAGCATTCTAAATAGGAATTACTCACATGTTAATTAATAATAATACAACAACATACCTTTGGATCTCCAGGCATAAAGCAGTTGATGTAGTTGTTGATTTGTTTAAATACAAAACCCCTGTCCATCAGGTTGAAACAGCGCTACAGGAAGTGATTTTGTCAATATTTACAAATGAGATGTAAAAATTGTGAGGAAAAATGTGTGGAACTCAAGTTAAAACGATATGCGCTGGTCAGCACACCTTGATGAAGACAGCCAGGCTGTGGTTGGCGTTCCTGGCTGCATCTAGATTGTCTTTGTATTTCTGGGTTATGTGAGGCATCATCATGTTGACCACAGTCTCAACAGTGTGATGGAAGGATGCTGAGAATCTCTGATTCCAGGACAGCTGATGGGCACAACCAGAATGTTGCTGAGTGAGACTCGTACTGTTGTACACATCCATTTTCCTCATTGAAATGAATTGAAATGCCATTAACCCCCACAAAAACAACAAAATTATTTTTTAATGCAGAAAAATACCACTGAAAAAAAAAAGGTATTAAAAGAGAATGTAAATAAATAAATTAGTCCTATAAAGTGTTATTACTGCATGCATTTCATTATTCGTGTGTTGGATGTGTGCTTTTTAGCGGTGTGTGGAGTCGGGTTGGCTGGTTATAGTTCAGTGTGAACGTCTTGGTCTCAGTGTGAGTTTTCTCATTTTGTAATTGTTTGTTTAACTGTTTGTCCCATTTAATAAATGGCTGAAAACGTATGGGCGACTGTAGCTCTCCTTGCACACATGCGAGGGCATTGATGTCTCCATTTTGTTTTCACTTAACTCGAGCGGTGGCATATCCGAAGCGTGCACGTAACTCAAATTTTAAAAAAGATTGAGAAATAGATGGCTAGTAAATTAAAAACCCATTAAGTCGGGGTACACGTAAGCCAAGGTACCACTCATATTAAATTTGACAAATATCAGTGATTATTAATTTCTCTCTCTCTCTCTGCCAAACTTTGTTCTATCATGAGAATGCTGTTTACAAACAGATGAAATATCCTATTGTAGAAGGCTCACTTGTGGACAACCGATTATGTCAGTGGAAAACAAACACATGGATGTGGTTGCTTTATGGGGTATGAACAACAGCAGCAAATTAAACTAAACATTGAGTAAGTGTTGAATAGATTTGCTGTTACTTTGACTGTGGTGCTGTGGCTATCCACAAGACTTGACATGTTGCTCGACTAAAAGCCAAGGGGATGAGCCGTCATGAAGGAGACGTAAGCACACACCTCTGAGTCAACTGCATCTTGTGTCCCATCCTTGTAGGCAAACTTACCTTCAATTTGCAACTCTCAATCAAATACTGAGCCATGGACTTGATTAAGGCTTCAAAGAAATACCAGGAGTACTGCAGGAAAGAGAAACAAGAAAGATGAAAACATAATTATAGACTGTGCAGCCACACAAATCTCTTTTTAAAAGTGCCACTATATCACCTTGAGGAGCTTGTTACA
Source organism: Phycodurus eques (assembly GCF_024500275.1). Taxonomy (NCBI): domain Eukaryota; kingdom Metazoa; phylum Chordata; class Actinopteri; order Syngnathiformes; family Syngnathidae; genus Phycodurus; species Phycodurus eques. The sequence continues at coordinate 17,488,196 of NC_084536.1, forward strand.
AGTGAGGAAGTCAGTGGAAGGCTTCAGGATGGCGGTCATGGCTTTAGCCAGCTCTTCGTGCACGGTTTGGGTGGGGGACGCTGTGTATGGCTCTGTCTTGAAAACAAACTGGAAAAACACAAACAATGATAACAATGAAGAAGAAGTCTCCAGAGGAAACACATGAGATAGATAGCTATATCGATAGATACATCTATCAATAGACATTTACCGAGAGATGTAGGTAGAGAGAGGTAGATAGGTATAGTGCTAGAGAGCTAGATAGATAGATAGATAGATAGATAGATAGCAATAGGTAGATAAAAAGATAAGACGGTGTGAGGGAAACTAAACCAATAAGCAATGTTATTTCTTTTTAACCTTCATATATGATCTCAGGTAGTGCTCCAATCCCTCCTCATGACACTGGGCTACAATGTGGATCATGACTCTATAAAAGCATCAAGAAAAGGTGTGAAGGTCTGATCAAGGGGTTCTTCTGTCCACAAGGTGTATGCCGAAGATACTCGCCTCGTGACGTTGACCGCCACGTCTTCTTGACTGGCACTGGTCAGCACTCGAAACAGCTGATTCAGTGTAGTGGGCAAGAACTTGATCATCACGTGACTCTCCATGGCGTGCAGACTCTAATAGGACAGCAGCACAGAGGGATGTTTGAGAAGTATCATTACAGCAACCATCCGTCTATTATCTATACTGATGATCCTCTGGAGGCGTCAGGAGGAGTGGTGTGACTGATCAACAATTTAGGGTCTTAGCTCAGTCAACTGGTATGTTTTTGGTCTCTATATATGAACATGCACAAAAAAAGACCACGATGTTATTAACATGAAGTGGGGAGGGGGGTCAGTGAACTGATTAGCATAGGAAGCGATATGAATATGATAATTGTCTTCAAAGGGCTGGCAATTAAGTGACCATAATATTAGGTACACCTGCAAAATGTAATAAGAACTAATGGACCACAAACTGTTCTCTTACAAAGATAAAAATGCTTCATTTTCTACCATTTTGTTCTTAATTTTTCTTTGGGTACTCCAGCTGGGAGTGTGAATAGTTGTTTGTCTATACTGTATGTGAACCTGATCCAGTGTGCACCCTGCCACTTGCCCAAAGTCAGCTTAGTTAGGCTTTAGCTCACCAGTGAACCTAACGAGAATAAGCCCTATAGAAAATGAATGAATGGCTGAGTAGTTTGTAGTGGTGTAGAAATGCAGTGTGTCATTCAAATCACATGAGCTGTTGCTATTATTTTGCCTCTCTCATCTCACACTCGTCTTGTCTTGGAGCTAATTAGTGCACTTAATGTTGTTGCCAGTGGAGGGAATCATGACCAGTTCAAAATAGCAGGCAGTGTTCACACAAAACCGTTGGGCTTCTTCTAGAAAGCAGAAAAAAATAAATAAAAAATCAGGAAAGCCTACTAGAACAGCTTTAATTTATTTCGGCTTAATCAAAGGCACATTAACATGAGTTTGAATGTTGTTGGTTAATTCTGAACACAGCCACATCTAAATTATGGGTGTGTACACTTGTGCAACCACATTTTCTCAGTTGTTTTTTAACACCCCCCCCCCCCCCCCCCCCCCCAGAAAGATTTTTAAAAAAGTTTTTTGACTTGTACAGGTCATAGAGGTCACAATAATAGCGATAGAAGTTTTGAAATGATTTTTCACATTTTCATATAGCTTATCACAAAAACTAACATTTAAACAAGAGTGTGTAGACTTTTTATAACCACTGCATTTCAAAACACAGTAGACACTAGGTTAAGAATCATCATGAGTCAAGTGTGTTTTGTCTGTGGTTGCATGATTGAAAGGTGATGCAAGGGGGAAAATATGTCATTTAATACAATTTAGAATTCCAGGAATAAGATGTCATCAAATTGAGACAACTCTGAGCCTGCATACATGTAATGCAATGGCCACGTAATTATAATTATTTCATAACTAACCTCCAAACAGAGAACATTTTAAAATACGTGTATACTAACCTTCAGGTATTTGACTAGTTCACCTCCTTGCGCCTGAGGTGACGATGTTATGCTCTGACAGTGATGAAAGAAATTGTGCAAATGTTGATCCTGAAACACAAAGAAGGCTTGTCAATTCACCGTGAGGTATACTGTAACAAAAGTACAAGTGGTGAAATCAGTACTCAATTCATATCAGTGGAATCCGTCACATTACTCACAGTAAAAGTAAACCAACCTGAGTGTAAATGGTGGACACGAGGTGAGTCGACACTTTAAATAAAGGTTTGCCTCCATCCACCCATTTCACTTCTGGACCCGAATGCTAAAAGTACAAAAAGAGATATTAACAATTACCTCATGTCATTTCATATACTCAAATGGGGTAAAAACCAGCAAACAAGCTTGAGGAAAACATGCACCTGAGATTTTAACCCCAGAACTGTCAGGCAATGAGTTAACTACTGCAAAAACCAACCACAATAATACACATTAATATAAATGCAATATGTCATTTTTTAATAAATAATAAATATCATTTATTTCTCACTTGGTATTAGTACTACTATAATATAGCTACAGTGACCAGGGCAAGACGATCCTTCCTTGATGATCACATCGTGTTGTTTCTGGTTCAATAAAAAAATAATACGGTACAGTGATGTAGAATAAGTGAAGCTTCAAAATATGTATTTATTGTTTATACACCAGGGGTCACAGTTTTTCCGTTGTGTGAAGGTCAAATACCAGGTGTGCGGGTGTGAGTCGCCAACTAATTTCTTCACGGATGTCCAGTTTAGTTGCAATCCGCAATGTCGTACATTTGGAGGCGGGCCTAAGGCGCGGGTCATGTAGTCTCTTTCGATTGTGCAGGTACGTGAACACTGAGCAGTTACCTTACTTGCACCTTCCTGGCAGCTGAGATATCCAGCGGGCAGATTGGCCGCCACAGGGATGTGACACTCGTTCATGATCACACGGCCGTCTTTCAGTAGCGGAAGCCAGGCGTAACCCACTGAGAGCGGATGCGGAATGTAAAGAAAGCAGCAATTTCACTGGGAACTTTGAATAGGCGAGGATTTGACGGGATTTGGCTACCTTGCGTTTCAACCTGCTCTCTCTTTTTAGTGCTGGCTTTGCTGTTGCTCTCACAGCTGACATGGTAGAGAGTGAAGAGCAGATGATGTTTCTCATGGAGTTGGGTTGGAAGCTCAATCTTAAACTGGGAGAGAAAAATTCACGCAAACATTCTGGCATGGACCGAATTTATGTATTTGTATTTACGTACTAATTACCTCATCGTAGAACTCGGGGTTCTGCTGATGATGTAATACTGCAGCAAAGGCATTTTTACTAAACAGAGGTCCTCCAGGCCGCCCGTAGATGCACTGTGGAATGATAGCAATCTCTGGTTAAAGCTTATGTTGGTTGGGAATGTCCTTTGTTTTTACACCGAGATCCATTTACCTTAAGTGGTAAAGCATCTTCATTATCTGAGTCCATGAACTCAATGCAGACAGCCAGGTTTCTAGCCTTTTGTTAGACACAATAAGTCACAAGGTTTACTACTAAGAATGTTGGAGTTAAGGGTATTTTAGAGGGTTAAAAAAAATGTTTTGCCCTCACAAGCACTCTTGTGATACCTTCGCAAAAGACTTCTGGCCGTCATACTTCAAGAATTTGGGGTAGACGTAGAGGTGATTATTGTAGATGGTGAAAGGTTGGGAACATTTGGCTATGTATGGCACAAACTCCTCCACCTCAAAGAAGATGGGGCTCTTCTCGCTCACATTAAACTGCTTCACAGGAATGTAGGATGAGGTAACACAATCTACAGAAGCAGGATGGACGGAAAGCACAAACAGTCAGCAGGAAACATGAGCCACATCTGATTTGACCAAGAAGTGACATTCGAGTGCTTACTGGTCAAGTCGGGGGCAACATTGTCGATGTTAATGTCAAGGTTTCCGAGGATTACAGGTAGCTTGGCCATCTTCTCTGGCCTGAAATGAAACAAAGTTACACATCTGCTAATTGATTGATGCATTTAACGACGTGAAGACACATTTTATTTTTGATATCAACTGGCAGTGTTCCAACTGATGTTTAAAACAACAAATGTAAAATAGTTTAATACAAACTTTCGGAAGTCAGCCAGCAGTTTGAGCATGTCGTCATTGGACAGCTTGTTGTTGTCCTGTCTGTACAAAGGTGAGAAGCGAGCACTTTTGTCAAGAGTCCCAGAAGCATCTTTGAACAACGGCCTGCAACAAAGACAATTTAAAGTCAGCACTGACAATTGACTATCAATCCCATTGTATCCACGGGTTCCTTTGGTGGGATACAATTACAAAAATTTGTTTTTCCCAAATATTTGTCAATACAGTGCATGTGAAGCCATTCATATTTTAATGGATGGGACTCTGTAACTGGGGGTGGGGGTGGGTGTAGTATAATACTGAATACATTATCCATAATGTGTTCATATAATTTAAGGTTAAAGTTTATACAGTTGCAAGTCAACTGAAAAATAAATTACCTTGCTGACCAAGCAAAAGGCATCCTGTACTGGCCCAAGCGGTTACATGCCAGCTTGGCATTTTTCAGGACTTTCTGAGCCACCTGTGGGGGTTAAACAAGAATACAGTGATTGTTAAAACACATTCTGCATAGAAAGTGCAAAAAGACACTGAAAAGTACATGACACACAATACATGTTTGAACATAGTTGCTGAAAATATGCAAAGACAGAGCTATTTAGTACTCAATTGTGGAAATTTTGTGTTTTTGCCTCAGCGACCAACAAAGCTGTGTTCCGCTTGGCCAGCCAGTACCAATCAGCTGCCTCTGGAATCCCACAGCCCAAAAAGGCCAAGGACTCGTTCTTCACCTTGACGGCATTCCTTACTGCTGGTGTCCACCAACGGGTTCGGGGATTGCCGCCATGACAACCTTAAGGCCACAGCTCCAGTTAGCTGCCTCAACAATGGAGGCACGGAACACGGTCCACTCGGACTCAATGTCCCCCGTCTCCCCCGGAAGGTGGGCAAAGTTCTGTCAGAGGTGGGAATTGAAGCTCCTGACAGGGAACTGTGCCAGACGTTCCCAACAGACCTTCACAAAATGTTTGGGTCTGCCAGGTCGGACCGGCATCTTCCCCCACCATCGGAGCCAAATCATCACCAGGTGGTGATGAGTTGACTTCTCTGTCTCTCTTTTCCCCCCCGAGTGTCCAAGACATGCGGCCGCAAGTCTAATGACATGACCACAAAGTCGATCATCAAACTCTGGCTTAGGGTGTCCTGGTGCCAAGTATGGACATGGTGTTCGTTATGTCCAATCCATGACGAGCACAGAAGTCCAATAACAGAACATCACTCGGGCTCTAGTTGGGGGGGCATTCCTCCCAATCACACCCTTCCAGGTCTCACTGTCATTGCTCACGTGAGCGTTGAAGTCCCCCAGCAGAACGAGCGAGTCCCCGGCACTCTCCAGCACCTCCTCCAAGGACTCCAAAAAGGGTGGGTACTCTGAACTGCTGTTTAGTGCATCGGCACAAACAACAGTCAGGACCCGTCCCTCCACCCAAAGGCAGAGGGAGGCTACCTGCTTGTGCACTGGGGTAAACCACAACGTACAGGCACCGACTCAGGGGGGCAATCAGTTTGCCCACACCTGCTCAGCGCCTCTCACCGTGGGAAACTCCAGTGGAAAATAGGCAAACCCTTCTCAAGAGCACTGGTACTGGAGCCCAAGCTGTGTGTGGAGGTGAGGCCGACTATATAAAGTCGGAACTTCTCAATCTTGCACACCAGCTCGTGCTCTTTCCCTGCCAGAGAGGTGACATTCCAAGTCCCTAGACTCCCTGCAGCCGGGGGTCGGACCGCCAAGGTTCCCGCCTTCAGCCGCCACCCAGCTCACTACGCACTCGACCCCCTTGGCCCTGCCCGCAGGTGGTGAGCTCATGGGAAGGGGGACACGTTGCCTCTTCGGACTGTACCCGGCCGGGCCTCGTGGGTGTAGGCCCGGCCACCAGACGCTCGCCTTCGAGACCCACCTCTAAGTGACCCATGTCCGGGAAAGGGAAACTTAGGTCCACTTATTTTTATCATCATAAGGGGTAATTTGAGCTGTGCTTTGTCTGGTCCCTCACCTAGGACCTGTTTGTCATGGGTGACCCGACCAGGGATGTGAAGCCCCAGACAATTTAGCTCCTAGGATCATCGCGACACACAAAACCCTACAGCATGATAAGGTGATGGCTCAGGGAGGGGTATTTGTTGATTAAGATATCAAATTCTAGTTCTTTACTCACATTACATTTTGTTTTAGCTGTTGGATGTAATGGTTGATTAATTTCCAAATTGCCCACTGGCTCAAATTTTTAAAAAGGGCAATTCAGTTTGAAATTTCTCATTCCTGTTTTAAATTGTAATCGGTCAAAAGATCACTGCAATTCAAACAGTCTTCATATAAGCACTTAATGATACTGAAAAGTCTCCTTATGACAGGTTGTGCAAGGAATTAGTGAACCCTGTCTACAACTATATAATATGGAAACACATTGTTCCATCACCCAAACAGGAGTGACAGTACAGCCAAGGTCAAGGCTGCCCGACACTTAAGTGAACATGTATGTGTAATTTAGACTAGTTTGATAAGGTCTTGGGTTCTCGGCCCATACCTTGGTGGAGTCAGAATTCTTCATGTAAGGCTCGGCACAGTGATTGATTCCTCCCTGCAGCACCTTCTCAATGCGAGCCACCAGGAAGATATCCGGGTGGGGACATGTTACAGAGAACACTCCCTACCGATTAGAGTTTCAATTAGTCAACTCAAATAGCAACTAAAGATGTTTTCAGACTTTTTAAAAACATTTTTTTAACCTGTCGAGGATAGCGGATGACTGTGTCTGGCACTCTGTGGATCAATCGTGGACCTTCAGGGATAATTTCTCCTCCCCCATTTATATACTGTCTCTCAAAATTGGGCATCATGCCCCTGACAGATGGGTGGTTGAGGTCCACGTGGAAGTCAGACGAGATCTTCCTTCCATTTTGGATGTCGAACAGTGAAAGGGTCACGTAGAATGGCTCCACCTAAACACGGAAGTAAAAATCTAGCTGTAATTTTGTGATAAACTACACAAACACATGCTTGTGTCTCACTGGAGAAAAAGCAAAATGAGATCTTGACGGACAGTTTCTAACGAAGGAGACAGTCGAAATTGGTAGCCGGTAAAATTTTCTGGTTGCAATGTCAATAGTATCTCAGCAGCAAACCAGTAAGCAAAGACCATCCACCTGTCTTACGTATTTAGTCGTGCAGATAATTATATTTCTGGGACTTGTGGTCTACTGCGAAAGGAAACTCACGTTTGTTGTTGGTCCCTCCTCATTCTCAGCCACACAGCTTTGCAGATTAAAAGAGAGGTCATTGCAGTTAATGAGCATGCGCTTGCCAAACTTCTCTTCAAACTGCTTGACATCTGGTTCTATTCCTGAGAAATCCAGTTTCTAAAGAGTAGAACAGAAGCAGCCCAATTTACAAACACTGCATTTGCACTGTTGCATGTATCAAAATAATTGGACATAATTACCTGTGTATCAGGGTCAAGGGTGAAAAGCTTCAATCTTGTTTCGTTTCTCATCCTTGACTCTATATCTCTTGTGCTCTGAGGGGGAAAAAAGATTGATTTAAAAGGACAAAGTGTCAGCATTTCTAGACAACAGGCACACCCTCACTGCAGACATTTTCAGTCAGGTGGTTTAATCATTAGTAAATTTTTGGGCCACATCTGGAAATTGGATATTTACGTTTTACAGTTTCAGGTGGTGCAAATGGTTATGGTGCAGCAAAAGCCTGAAACTGTAAAGCTGTTTTCCAGCTAAGTTCCCACCAACTACCATTGAAAAATTGACTATTTTATAATCTTCTGGCACTTGGCATCACAGCACAAATGGCAGAGAATTTTACTTTGGCATAATAAAGTTAAAGGCCCATGACAAGAGGTCTGCGTTAAATTTACGATTACACTAAATTGTAAACAAGCTCCTGAAGCTAAATTTAAGAAATACCGTTCTTCTTATTAAGATTTTAATCGGGCATATTTCTGTGGTGAGGTGCTTGGGAAAGTAGCTACGGTACCTGAAAACTGTCCATACTGCCAGAAGAACTGTCCGATTTTCCAAGATCATCATCTAGGAAAAAATTCAATAAATCACTGAAAGTCAGACGTGTGGAAGATATTTTGGCCCACTTTCCTAGAATCCCCCACAAATTCGTTTACTTGTGTGTTAAGAAAACAGTGACAAAGATATACAGTGGGTAGATAAGAAAAGGACGGTGGTGTAATTTGTAGATGGGTGTTTGGGAGGTTAGTTTAAAAAGCTTTGAACATATGAAAATAAATCTCTAACTGCTTTAAAAAAATTATGGCTAAAACTTTTGTATTTCAAGCATGTCTTTTAAAAGATTCCTTTTGACCTACAACTGAAAATGGTCTCTAGTTTTTTTTTTGTTTCTTTGTGTAAAACTGGTAGTAGACGGTATGGTAATACAACATTTTATAGGACATTTATACGACAACACCAGAAGGAGGACAAAAAAAGGACAGATATAAATGGATAGACAGATGAGCATGCCGACCATCATGGCTGTCTCCATTCCTCTTGTCCTGCATCGCGATCTCAAAGCTGCTGTGTAAGATCTTGTTGAGTGTGTTGATCCAATCTTCCATCTCCCCTTCACTGTCTGCAGCCAGCAGGTAGGCGCTCTTATCTTGCATCTTCAGCTCAAAAGCAAACCTCCGAACCTTGTTATTCTACAGCATGGCGTGAGATTTGACAAAATCATGAATTTATGTTTTGGGAAGGACAGACGGACAGCTTTGCAGTACAAAAAAAAAAAGTCAGAGCAAAGATTGAAAAATAATATTTTCTAGCACCTTTTCTAAACAACAGATTTTGTTAATTTATAATGTAATATTAGATATCAAGATGTGACCATGACCTTTATACTCCATAACTAGAAAACATTTGATTCTAATAGATCGTGACCTTATCAAACAGCATTTTGCTTCACTTTAATGCTCACGTCATCATTAATGCCAAGCAACAAAAATCAACAGAAACACTAAGAGTTTTTAAATCAAACACTCCCTGGACTGAACTAGTCAACTAAGTCTGCACGAACCATCTATAGCATGTGAGTCACTTTTTGGAAAGAGGGGTGACCCAGATGTAAGCTGTCACAGAAATCAGATGGGCAGGGCGATTTAAGAATGGAAGACTTTTTCCATCTACATCTCAATGTGACACTGGAGGAGGGATGTCACCGTCTCTGCAGGGATTCGGAAACAAAACTGCTGACTGACTGGTCTGCAGTTCGTGAACCGCGCAACGTAAGATAGACAAAAATACAACGAATTGCTATGAGGCTTCCGTGGATTGTTGTGTTTTGGACTGCAGTGCAGTGGTTGTAACGTGTTATGATAACAGAAAGGCAGTGATAGCAGAGGTGAGGGTGGTTGGATATTATCTCCAGGCTTGCTTGCTGAATAAACACAGGGAGGAGTGTTTAGTAGAGAAATAAAAGCGGGGCTTTCATAAACTGACTTAATGATCTGATAGAGCAGCTAGAAGGCTATGACTCCACTTCTCAGCGTTATTAGAACTCTTTCTTTAAACAGTGGATTCAGTTATTGATGTGGTTTAATATAAATATGTATATAAGTGTATTGGCCTCTTAAAGTGCAGAAGCAGCTTGAGCCTCAGCATGATGTCACTCCAAATGCCATTGCGGCTACATAGTTAAACATGTGCAGGTTCATACTCAGACCACTGCTTGCTGACTGTATATCATATTATCAACGTTACCGCAGCAGTTTAGAAAACACTGGTGGGCCTGTGGTGATTATTGACTATATCGGAGGTAAACATGGTAGAATAATGGGGTTGTGAGGTCAGACGCCGTTGATGTTGGACCTGAGAGAGGGCTTGGCTGATTGATGGAGTTAAGGTCTCAAGTTGTTCTTCACGATGCAGACTCATCCAAGCATGTCTATATCGACCTTGCATTGAGCAGTAGGGCAAAGCATATGCTTAGAATGGATAATCCCCTTACTGACAGCCATTTTAGAGCATTTCAGAATCAGAATCAGAATCATCTTTATTTGCCAAGTATGTCCAAAACACACAAGGAATTTTGACTGATCTTTCAAGACTCACAGAATATAGTGTTCTGTGACAATATAAACACCTACCAAAAGAAAGAGAATATTCTCTTCTTTCACCAGGAAAAAAAGTGTCTCTAGCTTTTTTTATTCTTTAGCAATCAGTGGTTTACAAACCTGAATTTCACAGTAAATCTAAGAAACAGACCTTCTTCCACGCTTACCTGTTGAAAACCATACTAAGGCTCAGGTAACAAATGCACAGCCTGCCACTGTGTGAACTTTTCTGAACTTGAAGGTAAATTCTTACAATCAACAGCATTCATAAACAAAATATTCATTTAAAAAAAGCGCAGCCTCCCCCACTCCTTCCCAGGCCCAACACCTGACCTTCCATCATCATGTGTTCCCCAGTAGACATCGATAGAGCAAATTGGGTCAGAGTGGGCCCAGTTTATCTTCTGAGATGACATACGATAATACACACAGCAAGTCTCCGCCTTCATTCAGATGTGAACATGTGGCAATGATTGTAAGGACGTGAGACTTCACCATTCACCTTGTTTTATCAGCTGACAGTCGGCAGTAAAGTGGAGTAAAAGTTTGTCCAGATTCTACTCAGGTTTCTGCGCACAAATTAACAGCAAAGAGAATTGCGGTGGCAGCACATCAGTGTTTGCGCAATTAGGTTTGGAGTTATTTCCTGCAAACTGGAGGATACATCAGTAGTGACAATCTTTTACTTCTGGTAAATTGTATTTTAATCCTGCGCTGCCTCGGTTCAGGGTCACTGTGGTTTGACAGCTCAAAACAGTCTTATAACTAAGGCTTACCTGAACAACGCCCATGCAGGAGTCCAAGAAAATGGTTCCTTTGGGCTCTTTAGAGATCTTCTCGTCCTTGTAGAAGTTTAAATTGTAAGAGCCGTCTCCCAACTGTGTCAGATGGAAATATCTTCTCTTGAACGACTAATGTGATAAGAAAAGAGACTTGTGTTTAGCTATGACATTCATTGTGTTCATTGTTCTTCAAATAGTGTGCACCTTAGCTATAAAATCCAGTTCACAATCATAAAAAGATGCATCTCTGAGCCAAGTGCTAGCAATGCGTTAGCATTAAGACAGACTGAAAGGCTGAGCTATGTGATTATTTTAAAGATACAAGGCGTAATTGTCTTTGTTTGTTTAGTTTGACAGTAACTTTCAAATGTGAGTGGCAATAAACAGCTAGAAGCCTTTTCTTTGAACAACTGTTCACTATTTGTCAAAGTGCTGCGGACTGTGAAGTGAGTTGAGTTCACTGCCACCATACAGCGCTCGTATCTCAAGTCTGTGCTCACAAGTGCAAGTAAAAAAATCCGGCGAATGACGGCTCGTATCGCAAGGCACCACTGTACTTTCCTCATGAGCTAGGCTCATGGCCTTTTGGCACCGATCCACTCAACACAAAGCTTTTGAAAATACAGTTTTATCCCCTTCTTACCCTCATGGTAACACTGATAGCACTGTTCATGTTGCCTTTATAGAGCCAACCATGTTTGGTGATCCCATCCTTTTGAGATCCAAGTGAGGCTGTATCCTGCAGGTAACAACAAGTCAGATAAACATCAGATCAACATGACTAACCCCTCAACCCTTCTAAAATGCTCTGTAATAAATACTGAAAGGGAAAAAGTAGAGTCAGGAATGGATCACCTGTTATCTGTTTGAACATAGCCCAAATGACTGGTACTACAGGCAAAATAATGAAGGCTAAACAATAGTATAGTATGAGGACATTATATCACGGATGCTAATAAGCCAGTCTGCCAAAGAACTGCTTCACTGTGCAGAAACCCTGTGATCTCTGGCTTTGAGACGGCACAGAGTCCAATGTGGTGTGGGTCTGACTCTGTCCAAATAAGCAGGCAGGAGAACATGAAACAAACTTTGCATGTTAGCCCAAATAAATAGTGAGATCTTGATCGTGATTCAGCTCAGGTTATTTGCACATTTCAGAGGTGGGGCAGTAGGAAACTATGACCTTTGCCAGAAGACATTTCAAAAGTTACATCAGTGATGAAGATCTTTAGGAATACAGTAAACCAACAGGGGAAGGAATGAGGTGGGGGAAGGGAGGACGATCTCCACAGTCAGTCCTGGTTTAGATCATCCTTGCATTGATATTACGCCTCAGTAACTTTAGAAGTGAGAAACTGTTTTTCCGACACTTGGAGGTACTTCAAAGCTTGAACGACCTTTCAAGATGCTGACGTTCTGGTCCAACATCACCTCCTCTTTCTCCCTTTTTTCCCTCAGGCTCATGGCACAGAAAAAAAAGTATTTTAAAATGCTGGCATGATATTTCTAATGGTCCTAATGGAGAAATCCACAAGCCATCTGGAAGAGTTCACGGTCTGATTGTCCTCGTCAGTGTCTAGACAACACCCGAGAGGCAAACAAATCAGTGGGTTCATTTCCTTTGACGTGAATTAGCTCCTAAAAAAAAAGGTGGGGAAATGGCAGGAGCTTTCTTTTCACTTGGGGTGTTGACCCCAAGTGAAAAGAAAGGTGGTCTATTTGGGGGGTTTTATGGTAAGATTTCCACCCATTAATTTTCTATAGAGCAACCTCATTATGGTCCCGGATGAGCTGAAACCTATCCCATCTGACTTTGGGAGAGAGGCGGGGTACACCCTGAACTCAGTGGACTGGCTGCTGGCCAACCTTCAATTAACCTAACAGACATATTTTTTGGGAAATGTGGGAAGAGGTGGGGTACCCACAGAAAACCCACGCAAGCACGGGGGAATGTGGAAACCCCACTCAAAAAGGCAGGAGCTGAGATTTGAACCCATAACCTTGTAACTGTAATTCAGATGTGCTAATCACTCGGCCCATGGTAGATTTAAATTGCCTAAATGCTGTCATGTCTTATTGAGTGTCAGTGACAGATGTTTAGCAGAAAAGGAAAAAGACTAATCAAACAAACAGGTATATGAATGTAGCAAAAGACCATCTACTTTCCTATTGGATGCGTACTTTCAAGGCACACACTATTACTATAGGTGTGTCATATCATTTGAGCTCCTGCCATGTCCCCGCCTTGTTTTTAGTCATGTCTATCCATCCATTTTATATATGTTTTCCTCATTAGTGTAAACTAGAGCCTATCCCTGCTGACTTTGTGCAAGAAGCGGTGTACTGTATACCTTTGACTGGTCACCGGCTGAATATGGAATGGAATTAATATATTTTCAGGAGAATAAAGAAGGAAAACATCCACAATGTTATGAAAAAAAAAAAGTAGGCTAATCTCCAGATGTATGTGGTCAGTAATATCTTAAGAACCCCCCGCCCCCCACCCCGAACAATGCTTTCCAAAATATGTTGAGTCCTGGTGCAACACTACCACAAACACGCCAGACTATATTTTGCAACAAAACACTATATTTTGCTGTAATTACAAAGAAGTTAGTGTTGGGGAAATGCAACCTATTATCGTCTGGAAATTCCTTCAGAGAGGAAAAACAGGAATGGATTATTTCCATTTCCATTTCCATTATTCGTTAGGGGAAAATATTGGGAGGTCAACCAGCATGCTGGATTGTGTCTGTCTTGATTTCTAAGCGATAGTAACATTGTCTATTAAAACAGTGACACCTGAATAGAAATGCACAAATAAATTAACTTCTGCCATAAACATAGGTATGTTTTTCAAGTGCAATTCAAATGATCAATTTAGTAAAAAATAAATAAATAAAACAATTACAGAAACTCACTTCGTCTTTGTCAACGTCCTCATCCACTTCAAAGACATGGACTGCCAGTTTGTCAGGCCTGGAAACTTTGCTGTAAATTGTGAAGTATTATAAATACATATACACCAAGACAAACCTAGGTGAAATTCTGAACAATGTAACTAAAATAGGATTGTGATTTTAAATACATAGTGGTGGCCATTTGTTGTTTTATGTGTTGAGCTAATGACTCCATAAATTATTTGGATGCTGTGCAGCTGCCGAAAAGCAGTTATAAGAAAGCAGCCCACTCTGGGAAATGCATTTCGAGCTAAGATTATTCATGGCAACATGCCAGGGTGTATTCTGTCCACGAGAGTAAACAAAAAGAAAAAAGAAAAGTACTACAGAGAATCACTTGATGAGGATTTCATGTGAAGTTTTTAACGGGAAACCCACGTCACAGTGCATTGTTTTAACTTCCTGACTATCTGCGCAGCGTCAAGCATTTGGCAACAGCGGACATGCGAAGGTCATCAACAATGCATTCAATAAATATGAATGTAAGAGTGATACTCTTAAGGGAAGAGGCAGGCTAGTGACACAATATCCCGACAATGAGGGTGGTTTCCACTCAGTCAGAAATTATCCAGAGTATCATTAAAAAGAAACCAGTCTTTGCTGGAGGGAAATGGGAATTATTTGTGTGGGGTGTTTCCTTTAAATTATTCAACTACAATATTGTGACACCCCCCCCCCCCCCCCCCCCCCTTTACCCCACCACTCCGCCCGAACCCATCTTGAGCAGGTTAACAGTGTCTTATTTTAAAATATGCATTTGTATGATATGAAGCAGCTGTTCTTACACATCTTTCTTAAGAATGTCATCTCTACCATTTTGCTGCCATCAATAAAGCATGCTGAAGTTTGTAAGGACTTACTTTGGAAGCTGGCGGAAGTCTCCCGAATAAGCTTCATACTTGTAGTTGACAACATGCCAGTCTGTCTTGTAGGTCTTAATGCACTGAGAGGACATAGTGAAAGCTGATTAAAAACCACTAATAATACAGTATAATGTGTTTAAAACACACAGCGTACATACTGTAATTATAGGTTTGAAAAAGCAACTGCAAGCTAAAGTTGCAATCATAGTAATGAATGAGATGGAGTGAAATCAGATAAACCCTGTAAGTCTTCTACAGTATGAAATATATATATTTTTTAATCCAAACAGGGGTGACAGCATTTTAAAAAATCCGAATTAAAACAAATTATAAACCAATAGAAATTGAGAAATCTATTTTAGCAATCATCTGTCAGAGAAAATCCACAGAATTGTACTAACAAAGATTGAACAATAAGATGGAAAGACATTGCTATTATCAATACCAAAATCAATAAATATATTGTATGATAAACAAATGAATCTGAGAATTTATAATGTTTGAAAGGTGACATGATGACTTTTTCACTTTGGTACATCTTGTCGTTGTCGGGCGGAAACCTTGGATGTCCAAATATGGTCAATTTAATATTTTTTCCACAAATCGATAACATTGGTCTGTCCCCAAGTTGTCTGCTATTTTTATGCATTATTAACCATTTGTAATTGTTGAAAATAGCTGTGAACAAGTCTACTAATTAGTCTATTAACGCGTCTACTAAAACGCTCTTGAATGCTCAACTGTCTGAGATGGGCTGTAAAACACTGTCTCTTCCCTCACTCTGCTGGAGCCGTGCAATGTTATGTCACCTCAAGATTGAAAATCTGGATGCGCAGACTTCGTTGTGGATGGCTGTTGCTGGCGACGTGTTCAACCATTGGCATTAATGACATTGTAAAAAATTAGCATTTTCTGTGCATATTAAATTAGCGATTGAACATGATTTTTGGAGTGGTGTTGTGTTGATGTTGGTGAGCAAGAGTATATGATACCAATATAAGGTGTAATACCAACTTGAACGATGTTTTGTTTGGTAACTCAAGCAAGACATTGATTCCCTGAAAAGTAGTGATTTTGGATATGTGAGCATTATGGTTCTTGTTTTCACATTGGAAACAATACTAAGTTGTTATCTGTTATGATGTTCTGATATTGAATACAACAATGACAAGGGAATTATGATTACCATTCCAATTCCGGTATTCTTGGTTTGTTGAGATAAGTGCTTACCATAGGTTAAAGCGTACCTACATAATCCGATATTTGCCATTTCAGAATGGCCTTATAGTCAAGGTGAAAGGGCCAAAAATGAATACTAATCACAACGCGACACAAAGCTAAAAGCAATGCATGAATGAGAAACAAGAAAAAGTAATGAGCATTCTCTTTGTTTCCACCTCGGTCTGACATCCCCCAGCTCAAGCCTAGTGGGAGTGCGTTCTCTCCCTTTCTTGGAAAAAGACATCTGTTCACGGACAAAGTCAAAGATAGGAGCCGCTCACTGATGTTTTTTCAACAGATATTTTACAATATCGGATGAAGTGCAACCTAATCCAGGGAGCAGTCGGAAACACAAACAGGCTTGTGCTGATCTGATCTTTACAGCTGCCCTGACTGTGTCAAGCAACACCTAACTGGGAGATTTGAGGCATTACACAAGGCTCCCTTAACAGTGACCATTGCCCTGAAAGCTGATGGTACCTAATAGTTCTTGGAGTCAGAGCTATGTGGTAAACCCTCAGCAGCATTTGCTTACAGAACTTTATTTAGCTATCTTCTATCTTCTTTGTGGGCTGTTTTTAATGTAACCAATCTATCTTCTTTGTGGTCTGTTTGTATAGTTACTATAGGTAGTTATTTTACATACCGGTAATCATTATATATTGATGATAGTCCATTTGAATTGATTCTCATGAGAGTTTGTGATCTCATCCAACGCATCACACATTTTGCTAATGTGTGGTGCTAAAAATTATTTATTGTGAAATACACCCCGATAGTATTATATAAATATAAAGTCAACTAATCTAACCCGAGGAAACAGTTATTGAAACACTACATATTTCAAGCTGAATAACAAAAGCCCTGAACCTGGCTTAGCTTAGCATTACGTTCCTTAGCGCACACTGATGTTAGCATGCTAGCAATCTCTTAAAACTCTCCAAAGACAAATAAACTCGAGATTATCAAAGATATACAACTTTAATGACAAGTGTTTAATTAGCTAATAAAATGATTAAGCTGCTGCAGCTTTAAAACTAGCAATAAGCTTTAGCCACGTTTTTGGTGCAAGCAAGTGGTGAACTCTATCCAACCTCATTCGCAAAACGTCCTCTGCCATCTTACGAAGCATTTCAACCAATTAAAAAGAGACATGTTCAAGACTCCCTGGCAGAACTCTAAACAACGACAGTTAGAGAAGTACCACACATTTGAACGTCTGGGTATTAATTTCCTGTTATCGCCCCTCCACACAGAAACAACTACAAAGATCCAACATAAATAGTTTGGTTAGCAGCATAATGATCTGTAATGAGTTCAGTCATTCATGCAGCAGGCGAGAGAGTCAGCTATATTTCACGTGGAACAAACAATCTTCCTCACGTTCTCTGACATGCTACATGCGTTACTCCTAATTCAAGTAACAAATTAGGTAGTGACTCACATTACTGTCCCTCTTTGAAAAGTGATTACATTTCATGACTGGATCACAGCCTTATGGCGCAGATTTTTCATGTATCTGTTTAATTGTCCAGTTCTACAATTAGTCGGGCCTTACTAGTGTCATTAACCATACAGAGCTGTAGTTTGACATTTTACTGCCTGAACTGTACTCACTGTGATGGTTTCACAATTATTATTTACAGTATATTGCATTTTAAGAGTAAACTAAACTACACGTGTACCTCTTGGACAAACAGACTCTGAGCCTCCCTCTCTGCATTGTCAGGCACTGTAGGGTAGAGGCTCCTTCCTTGCCGCCTCAAAGTCAAAATCTGCAATATAGAGATTGAGATTTGGTCAACAAAGATATTTTAAGTCTCAATGCCACCCCTCCTGATGTGATACAGAAGATCATGCATCAAAACATGATCACCATAATAAAAGTGAAATGAAATGAAGAGGCCAAGTGGACAGAATGTAGACCCCCCAAATGTCTTTTTCCATATTTTAGCACACACGCTGAATCTGGCTCCTTGCTCCTGCTGTACAGATGGTCGCCTAGTAATCAGCATCTCAGCACCTTTAATGCCTCCTTAAAAGTATTTCGCTCATGGCCAACAAGCTCCCTGCACTGTGGCCAAACGGCATTTCCATGTTCCAACATAATTGTTATATTTTGTATGCGGACAGAAACCCCCTGGTTTTAATTAGATATACGTATTTATTCTACATTAACAAAATTAGTCTTTGGTCATTTCAAAATACATGTGATCACTATATGACACTGTATACAGTATATGATCAGACCAACATATAAGGCGGCAATGCTGTGATAGTATGTGACATTCTGTGTGTCGTTTCAGATTCACACCAATGATTATTTTCCTCGGGTCTTTGCGGGAGAATTAATTCTGTACACAAGTCTTTAAATCACTGTGTAACTAACTGATTCGACCCCACTAAATCCATGTGATCGTGGGGGGAAATATAAATACGAGCTTTAAGTGAGAGAAGTTAATCTGGGAGCAAGTCGAATGTGTTGTTTTTATCCAAGTGGGCTGTGAGAGTGAAGTTTTTGCTGTGTCAGTGGGGGATTCAGACATAATTATGCAAGATCTTTTCTTAATAGAAAGTAATACCTAGTCTAAATATCTGGTTTACAGTCTAAGTACTAGTGCAACGGTAAAACCGGATGAACTTTTTCTATGACAAAATTAATACATTTGGGTTAAAGCTAATTTATAACACATGACAATATAATAATCACCAAAGTGTCATAGATAACCCCAAAGCAAAAATGTTTTGGAACAATAAGCCCAACCAGTTTTGACAAACACCACAATGTGTTTGTATGTGTGAACTTGGGAGTGTTAATATATGCAAATATGCAAAATCAGCAAGTTTGACAATGAAATCATGGACATTATTGGATTCAAAAAGAAAAACAGTATAAAGCACAAACCAGAGAACCAACATTGAAATTATGTTTTTTAAAATTAATATTTTATTTTACTCTTCCTGATGCAGGTGAGGCTTTGCCTCCCCTGCCTCCCTTGGTTGCACATCCCTGGTCAGAATGCGCCATAATCACTAACCTATGCTTATGCAGTAGTAAAGTCATAATTGCAATAATATATGCATGGAAAACACGTCTACACCATAAATGTACAGTAAAACATGAAAAACAGTCAGTACAATGGTAACTAAGCCAGCCTTCTTCTGCGGCAACAAATTCTCCCAAAAAGTTTATAGCCTCGAAATACATGCAACATGGGAACATACGTGCTTGTGAATGTGTATGCGTTTCCAGATAAATGCCACGTACCCTTTGCCAGATGCTTTGAGGTCTGCACTTTGCACAAGCTGTTTTAAGGGGAAGGGGATCAAAAAGCTTTTGGATTAGAGGAAACTATCAGTGAAAGTCTCATGAGTCAGGGGAGGGTAGAGAAAAAGGTAGCAACGCCCAAATGACGCTTTGTTTTTGTTGCCATAAAACCCTATAAAACTGCTGGATTCTGATGGATGGACTTGAACACACTTCAAACTGAATAAGGGAAAAAGGCTGATAATCTTGGACAAATACCTTCAGACTCATCGAGTGTGTGTGCAGAAACCAGCACAACAGTGCAGTATGCCAACATTTTCTAAATACAAAACAGATGGCGAGAGTACAAACATTGTATCACAGAAGAACGGCACCAACATATGACTTTTGAGATAAAATAGAGATATCAGTAGAAGTTTTTTTAATGAGGAATAGACAAACACTGGACTTTATACAATAATAACTCACCAACAGAGT
Source organism: Phycodurus eques (assembly GCF_024500275.1). Taxonomy (NCBI): domain Eukaryota; kingdom Metazoa; phylum Chordata; class Actinopteri; order Syngnathiformes; family Syngnathidae; genus Phycodurus; species Phycodurus eques. The sequence continues at coordinate 17,507,972 of NC_084536.1, forward strand.
TCTTTCCGCTTGTATTGGCTTTCTCTTCACCACCAACCAGCATTTTTTTTTTTTTTAAAACCAAACCTTGATGAAGTGCAAATACAACCCTAATTCCAATGAAGTTGGGACGTTGTGTTAAACATAAATAAAAAAAAGAATAAAATTATTTGGAAATCATGTTTGACCTATATTTAATTGAATACAATACAAAGACAATAAATATATTGTCAAACTGACTTCAAACTGATAAACTTTATTGTTTTTAGCAAATAATCATTAACTTAGAATTTTATGGCTGCAACACGTTCCAAAAACGCTGGGACAGGGTCATGTTTACCACTGTGTTACATCACCTTTTCGTTTAACAACATTCAATAAATGTTTGGGAACTGAGGACACTAATTGTTGAAGCTTTGTAGGTGGAATTCTTTCCAATTCTTGCTTGATGTACCGCTTCAGCTGTTCAACAGTCCGGGGTCTCCGTTGTCGTATTTTCCGCTTCATAAGGCGCCACACATTTTCAATGGGGGACAGGTCTGGACTGCAGGGAGGCCAGTCTCGTACCCGCACTCTTTTACTATGAAGCCACGCTGTTGTAACACGTGCAGAATGTGGTTTGGCGTTGTCTTGCTGAAATATGCAGGGGCGTCCATGAAAAAGAAGTTGCTTGGATGGAAGAATGTTTGTCCAAAACCTGTACGTACCTTTCAGCATTAATGGTGCCTTCATCATTGTATTCTGTTTTTATTTATGTTTAACACAATGTCCCAACTTCATTGGAATTGGGGTTGTATATACTGCCTGCTGAAAGGTTGCTAAAACTTTACTTTAACAGCAGTCTATAGAGGCAGAAGCAGATGCCATATTCAATCACTGGGCTTCTAGTGTTTCCTCCCCCCCAAAGTCAGAATCACCTGTCAGGCTCTGATAATGTACCACTTGTGTGTAGCACTACTATGATTCCTTCACAGCAGGCTCAAACATGATACATGAAAAGATAAAGACAAGGCTGCACTACAGTCACTGGGAGTCTAGCTGCCAGGCCTGTGGAGACGAAAAAAGTGTCTGCAACATTCACATTGATTTTAAGTATAGTGGTGCTTTGGGATACGGGTGACTCGACTTAAGAGTTCGTCGAGATAAAAGCCATTGTTCAGATGATTATTTTGCTTTGACCTGTGAGCATAATACAAATGAAATACAAGCGCTTTATGGTGGCAGTGAACTCAGCTCAACTCACTTTACAACATGCAGCAGTGTGGCGAATACAGTAGAACAATTCTTCAGAAATAGGCCTTATGCTGTTTAATGCCACTTCTACAGTAGTTTAGGTTTACTGTCAAACTAAACAAAATAAAACCCATTACAATTTATGCATTTAAAATAACCACATAACTTGAATAAACTCTTATCTCAAGGCACCACTCATTGTAGCTGGGCTGACAAGTTTAATTCGTTCTGTGACTGGGCTTATTGTTGACTCTCAAATTGTGAGTGAGATATGGGATGCTGGGCGGCTGTTGTGATAAGTTTTGAAATTTAGGCAATTGAAACAATGATGGATGGAAGTGGAGAATACCAACGACAGGTGTGTGTTACTTTGTAAACAGGCGCTTGCATTATATACGAGAATCCTCCATTTAATTGTTTTTTTAAGGAGTTAGTAGTGTCCTGATTTTTAAACAATACACCAACACCAAACTGCCATTCGTTCAAGGTCAGCCAGCTGACTCTCAAAAGTGAAGCCTCTGCTACTGAGAAAGCCTCCCTTTAGAACTCATTGTGATTAAACTGACAAATGTATTTGCACACTCAGTCTTTTATACACTGTGACTACACCATCGTAAAAAAAGTGTAAGAGTCATGGCCAGTGACAAAAAGATGTCCTTTTCTTTTAGAGGACAGCTGTGAAAACAAAATTCATACTCCACCATTTATACATCTGATAAGGTTCCTTCGCAAGGACATACAGTCTTTGAGCACTATTAGTATGCTCAAAAAGTCTAATTTCCTGAGGTAAAAGCACAGAACCGGGTTTCCATTAAATGTTCCTGCCTCGACGTGGAACCTTGGAGGAAACAAACGTCCTGCGTAATGTGGCTGCAGATAACGCTTGCTCTGTCACAACATAAGCGACAGAATGAGGCAATTAAACCAATGACCCATGACCTCCCAATCGCTACAGCATGGAAGGATGTAAACAAAGGAGAAGCCGCAGCGGGTAACTCCACCCAGTACTCACAACATTGACCCAGAGGAAAGGACTGCAGATGTAAAACAAATACAGAAGAAAACACACTAGTAGTATGGAAATAACAGTGGAATACTTGGGCACATTAGCTCACATAAATTCAATTTTAGGCCTTGCGTGATCACTACACCCTGAAACATATTAATCATTGGAGTTTTGTTTTTTGTTTTTTTTAAATCGAAAGCACACTTTTTCAGTAATGTGAGAGGATCCACAGTAAATCAAAGCCTAAGTAACACTCCCTTAGATAAATAGACACGCCTAACTTCATATGACCCTTTTACTTCCGACTAATGCCAATCCATTTGTGTTGTAGCTGAAATTTTTCTTGAAAGAGTGACAGAGTGCATGCATAAAGTCTGCAAGACATGTCTGGAACTCACCTCGAAGTCCTCCAGGGGAAACTGCAGCATGTCCCTGAGGACATCACTGACGATCTGAGTCTTCCTCTGCACCAGAACATTTTCATAGTCCAGTGGCTCGATCACCTTAGGTTTTACCTGGAAAAACAAAGAAAAAAATAAATAAATCACACTATGACCCATTCACTTTTATTTTAAACTTTTGGTGCTTTCTTTGAAAAGAAACACCCGGTCTGGGTCACAAAATTATTTCAAGAGAAAAATTACGTGAGGAAAAAGATATGAATAATAAGCCATGGCCTTCGGGGTCACCACATCCCATGCCTGTAGAAATGAAACCCTGATGAGAGAAATGTTTCCCCATCCCCTTCATAAAAACACCTAACTCTGTTTTTGCAGAGTCTATGTCAGCTTGCAACATCTCACTTGGACATTGTTGATAACAATCTGGACATGAAATTAGAGGAAAAAAGAAAAAAAGTATTTTAACAAGAGGCACACTACTTATAAACAGTATATATACATACACACGCACACAGTACACTGCACAGTTAGTGTGAGATTATAGACGGGAAATTGCAACAGACAAAGGCAGAGTATACTCTGAATTGATTGGGGACCGACTGACTGGGCTTTGAGTGGGAATTGATCCCAATTCAGCTGCACCAATGTCAGCTAAGAGAAACACTCCAATAGCGACGACCTTTTCAGGTTATGGGCTCTGTGTAAAGGCCTAAAAGAGCAATATACAGTATCACGTAGATCGATGGTTTGATGCACTGTCATGGCTATTGGCTGAAAGAACACAACTGAGTAGGGCAGCCGTGGCCCAATGGTTAAGATCATTGCCTGCCACCGTGGGGGACCTAGGTTCAAGACCCCGACTGGACCATCCGCCAACACCCCCCCAGACTCACGGCTGTGGTGTCCTTGAGCAAGACGCTGATACCCAGAAATGTTCCCCGGGCGCTTCAGCTGCCCCCTGCTCCAGTGTGTTCCACTAACGTGTATGTGTTCACTGTGATGGGTTAAATGCAGAGAACAAATTTTGTGTACATGCATGCATGTTCATTACAATAAAAAGATGATTCAGAGTAAGGGTGGCTCGTCATGATAATAACTTGTGATTGACATCATTGACATAACTCATAGGAATGCAGTCACACCCCACTTCAGTTACAGACCTAGCGGAGTACAGCACAGCTTCAGTGTAATGTAGCATCCATCAGTCTATACAAGACAGAAGACACCTTGCCCTCTGATGCTGTGGACAGTATATATATATATATATATATAGATACATACATATACACACACACACAGACAGATAGCTTGCAAATGTGTCTGTGACCATAAGAAAAGCTGGCCTGCTCTGCAGGTGAGGAAGGAGGTGAATTAACAAGTGCAAATAACTCATCCGGGGAAACGTCAAGTCAACAATGTACAACCTTGGACAGTCAAATAAATACAAAGGGGAATACATGTATGTCAAATAATAGAGAATACTTCACAATAATTTGAATAATTCTTGTAATGTAAAGCAAAAGTCAAAACGCACCTGAATTGGTTTCGGAATTTGACCCAATATATCAGGAAAACTATACCTCTGCGTGGGACAGAATCTGGGGACTGCAATCAAGCATGAGATTCTTTTGCTTTTTTGGGGGGGGGCTTTTTGAGACACGTAGTCCAAGAAGAAGGACCAGAGAGAAAAATATACAACCAGAAGTTACGTAAAGCAAGGGGACTCACATCGAAGCAATAAAATCAAAGTTAAGGCAGCGTATTTAATAAATTTTAATACCTTAATATCAACCATTGTTAGAAACATGGATGAGGGGCATCAATTTGGCAAATTAACTGCCTCTGTCACTAAAGTTAAAACAGTGTTGTAATGTTTTTGTTTAACTTTTAACGGTGGATGACTAATAGCATAGTGATATTACTACATTGTATTTTAATTATTTCCCTTTCAAATATGAATATGAAAGATTGTCCAGCATCACAGAAAGCTGTGTTTAACGTTAAAGATGCCACTTTATAGGACAAATATTTAAACGATTAACCTCGAAAATAAAGTATAGGGTAAGAAGCTCAGTCATCCGGGAGGGACTCAGAGGAGAGCAGCTGCTCATCCGCATCAACAGGAGCCATATGAGGTGGCTCAGGCATCTAGTTAGGAACTGTTCCGAGCACGTCCCACCAGGAGGAGGCCCCAGGGATGACCCAGGACATGCTGAGCACATCCCACCAGGAGGAGGCCCCAGGGATGACCCATGACATGCTGGAGAGACTGTTTCCCAGCTGGCCTGGGAATGCCTTGGGATCCCCCCAGAAGAACTGGCTGAAGTGGCTGGGGAGAGGGAAGTCTGGGCTTCCCTACCAAAGCTGTCACCCCAACTATACAACCCCAGATAATCCATCCATTTTCCATACGGCTTATCTTCACTATGGGGTCACCGGTGTGCTGGAGCCTATCCCAATTGACTCTGGGCGAGAGGCGGGGTACACCCTGAACTGGTCGCCAGCCAATCGCAGAACCCCAGATAAGCAGTTTTAAATTGATAGATGGATGGATTCAATAAAGTATCTTAAATATCAATCCTCTTTATTATTTTTTACCAGTGAAGAGGTCCTACCCTCAAGTTTGTTGTTGCTGGCTATTGTCTCTTTGCATTCCTCTTTGGGCAATGTCTGTGGCCCAAGGTGGTCAGCCGCACAGCACCATGTAAAAAAAGCAAGCATGCTCTCATTCCCTCAGCTCACAATGATATGCAGCCAGTGGTGCTTTGAAATACTTTGCGATACTATGAAGCTTTGAAAAGAGGCCATATCGTTACACACGTCCATCATATGTGCAAAGTGGCAAAGAAACAGAGACTTTTGTATACAAAACCACAAGGACATCACAGTACCATCTGAGGCTGTGTACTCTAACTCTAAATTCAGTTTTCTTCTTGAGTGATCCAACCACTGGACCAATTAAGTTTGACTTTTGAGCCAAATAAAAATGTTTTACGAGCCACAGTAACGGAATAAACTCAAGTTCAACGTTCCTTTTCCTGTTGTGCTAACGCAGCATTGTAAGCATGTGGTTGATGTGTATAATGACGCAGATGACCAACCAGGACTAACGCCCACATCACACCTGCTTTGAACTTAATCACTGTGGTAAACCACTGTAACAGATTACAGTCTACATCATTTAAAAAAAGCCACCGTTTGAAATGCCTTACCACCACCTGTGGCGCTGAGTCCACCTCAGCCTCCACTGGAGCCAAGCTCTTATACTGCTGCGGACTCTCAATGACGAGCTCCTTCTTTGCAGCTTTACTTGCCCTTCCTTGCATTGTCAACAGCCGTGCTAAGATATTTCCAAGAAAGATCCCCAAAAGAAATGGTTAACCAGCATATCCAACAGGGGAGAATCCTTGGCTGGAATAAACTTGTGGAGGTTTCTCTCTCACAGACTTGAGCTCAAACCCTCTTTTTTCTGCGACTGATCTGTCTGAGAGTACTGGGCTCACACCCAGCCTGAGGAGATGGCCCCTCCTACACTCCTCCGTGCTGCCCTGGGAGTTAAACACCCCCACACATGGACACACTCATGCACAATTGCTATCTGACCCTCTACTATCCACCTGCACAGCAACATGGGGGTGGACAAAGACAAAACTAAATTAATTAATTTCTAACTCAAGGCATTCTGGTGGAGGTTGACTAAAGGCATGTGAGAGGACACCTGAAATAAGAGTCGTGAGAGACTGAGATGACATCAGACAACAATGTTTGTGTAGCATTACTGTATCCTGTGACAGCACCTACGAGTGAGTCAGATCCCGTGATTTAGCGATGATGTTGTAGTACAGCAGATAAGATGCCAGACTCCAGGACATCAGATTGCAACAGCACAAGCAAAATAGGTTAAAACACTTTAAGAGCAAGACTGGCTGTCAGAGAGACAGGCGGAAGTACAGTGGAATAACTCAAAAGTCAAACAATTCATCAAAGGCATCAAAGGATTAACCATGGACATTTTGCTTATTCTATGTTGTTATGTAAGATTCATAGACAGTGAGTAAAGTGAACCCTTTGAAGTACTGACGACTCTTGTCCGCACAACAAGCGATAGCACTGTTTGACCCTGTAATTACGGTAATTATTTATATATCCATGAATTCCTTTGGGAATGTATTGTGGTAAATTTTAAAGCTAAAGTTAAAATGTTTCACACACAAGTTGAATGCTCCGCAGATACCACTGCGTGACTGTCGGTAAAACAGCGACTGTATACAATCATGGAGGTGAGATTAGGTCCAGCTTCTGTCTCGCTACTTGTTGATACAACTGCTTTAGGGGCATTCCATTATGACGCAGCCCCAGCCAACACACCTTGGAAAGGGAACGACCATTCCAGAGGAGGATGTTATCTTTTCAAAGTGGTGTCAGTTTAGGAGGAGAGAGACCAGGTCAGCTCACCAACAGCTGCTCCCCTTCCACTGTCACAAGCTCCTACAGGCCCCCCACAGAGGCAATATGGTGGAATTTAATGACATTTTTACATCTAGATATTTACCAATGGTGGTTTCTCAAGTTATATTTTAACATTAGGTAATAATGAGAAACAATTGCGCTGAGACCCCCCCCCGCCCCCACACACACACACACACACAAATTAGGGCCAATCCAGATTTCTGCGCTATTTTAAACAGGTGACAGTGACCCAAGTACAGTATATCTGTGTATGTAAATCGTTGAAAAAGACAAACACCTTTGTGATTTTTTTTGTCAATGTCTTTATGTCTCCAAAGTGTTCTGTAAATTGACTGTCTGTTGTACTAGAGCGGCTCCAACTACCGGAGACAAATTCCTTGTGTGTTTTGGACATACTTGGCAAATAAAGATGATTCTGATTCTGATATGCCACCATGATGAGAATCCCGTAAACTTTTGTGGGAATGGCCACCGGTCCTGATTGGGATCAGCATTCTTTTGTTTGTGCAGGAAGTGTGTTGAAAAAATGTGTTGAAGCTAATTCTGCAATTCAGATTGTGGGGAGTGGCATGCAGTGAAGCCTGATACAAATCAGTAATAAAAATGAAAGAAAAAAGTGGACATCATTTAATTTTTTTTTTGTAATTATGATGGCCATTTTATATCTAAATTTCCTGGACAGAAGATCTGGTAAATTAACCATTATTATTACACCTCTGGTGCACCAATTTGTCGATAAGTGTAAAAGAGGCTATTGAGAGGGTAATTTTGCCACTTACTTAATGAAGGTCTACGGGATTCCACCCATTTAGATGAAGGATCTATATTTTTGGGTGAAATAGATTCATGAACAAAACAGAACTTTATTCTCTGCTTTATTAACGCCAGCCCATTTTGGCAGAACACTAATTGGGACTCAATTAATTGTGCCCTCTGCTGGTTGCTGCCAGCTATTGAAAGCCTTTATGCCCACAGCTCTTCAACACCACGCAATTTAACTCCAGTGACACAAAAAGTTTGAATGATAAAAAGACATTTGGTAAACAAAGTAATTTGCAAAAAATGACAACATTGCTGGCAAATCGTCTTGATTAGTAAGCAATCGATGACTCAAACTCTCACTGGATTTAAAGGCCCACAACAAGACCCACTTGAAAGCAGCAGCAATGCGGTTAAATGGCTCACACTGTTTTATAGCCACTTCTGGCTGCACTTCACAAATTTACCCCACTGTGTTTTATTTTGTAACTGGGCTGCAACAGATGTTGACATTATGTGATACTAAACATTATCTCAGCCTCTCCCCACACACGTGTAAACAAAAGAGAATTGAATCAGCTGCCTCAAAACACAAGTTAAAGAGGCTAATTTTAGCCTCAACAAGATAATGCCTCCTTGTGTCATATTGTCAGTTCATGGAGAGTCCCGGAGGCATGAGGGAGTCATGGATGTAACAGAAGGCTGCGTCTGCCCTCATTTTAACTGTCTGTCTGGTGAACCCCTCAATTGACAGCAGTAGTGAAAATAGGATGGTACACATGGTTAATGGGATGGTTTCTATGACTTGACCCAAAAGGTAACGCTTTCATTATTTTGTCAATGCCAAAAAATGTGATCATCGGTGCGGTGAGTTGGAAATGAATTTGGACTTTTCATAAAATGTGGGTTATACATAGTTTTCCTATAATCCAACCATCCATTTTCTATAGTGCTCGACTGCTTGTCCTTATTAGGGTCGCAACTCAAAAGTGAAGACTTCCCCATCTGGCTTTGGTTTAGAGGTGGGGTACACCATGGACTGGTTGCCAGCAAATCTCAGGGCACAAATAGACAAACAACCGTTCAGACTCACATTCACTCTTAAGGTCAATCAGTCTTCAATTGCCCTAACATGGAAACTCGACACAAGAGGGACCGAGCCGAGATTCGAATCCTGGACCTCACACCTATGACGTGGCCGGCCGGTGGTCACTGTGCTCCTTTCCTGAATATATAGTGTAAAGTTCGTTAATACTCTATAACGGTACTTTAAATCCTATAGAGGAGGCTTCCTTGTTCTCCTGCATGGTCAAAGACTTTGAGACGCATTATTCTAATGGACACTTCCTCACTCTGGTTGTTTGCTGCTGGAATTCATTTTCTTGAAAAGGCTCGGAAAAACAAGTTAGCAAGACATTACCTAGGGTACATCCAGCACGTTGTACTGGTCATCCTTTACAGGATCATAATCGTATTTCTCACTTGGATAACAAAGGCTTGATAGGATCTTTGTGCGAGCCGTAGCAAAACAGGGTGTAACCTGGAATGTAATAAAAAACACAGCCTACCCTTTACAGCTCCTTAGCAACCAGAGACCACACTGAAATTAATCAAAACATGCCATGTAAAACAGGAATAATGGTGATGCTGTTAAGTGGTCTGATGTGAGCGGTACAGTATAGAGAGAGTAAGACAAAATCTGGATTTGTTCCGCAAATGTATGCACTCAGTATAAACCTTTCATTAGATTGTATAAGAAGCACAAGAGAGCAAAATCGATCTACAGCAAAGCTTCAATACAACTTACTTACTGATCACTGCGGACACAAATCTGATCATGTAATGGGTGGGAGAACTCGGTGTGGGGCCAGCAATAATAATGTAATATATACATTTTCAGAAATACAATTGAGCCTTGAGATATGAGTGACCAGTTTTTTGAACTACAAACCGTTGTTCGTTCCATTTTTTATTTTTTATAAGATATGAGTGCTGTATAGTGGCAGTGAACGTTACCCAACTCAACTCACTTCACAGCAAGCAGCAGTTAGGCAGAATTCATTATTATAGTCTTTTAAGTCTTAAAAAAGGCTTCAAGTTGTTTATTGCCACTCTCAGTCAAGGTTTACTGTCGAACTAAACAAAACAAAGAGAATTGCATGTTGTGTATTTAAATCAACAAAACCATAATAGTCTTTTTAGCGAAAACAAAACAATGCTAAACACCATAAACAGGCTAACGAATAGCATTGGTGTTTCGGTGTTATAACTCTTTAAGCAAAGAATATTTGGACACAAAGCAACACGTAGACATTTTTTTTTCAGCGTCAGAGAATAGGTTGAATTCATGGGTGCCGAACTGCGAGTATGCTGTGGTCCACTGTGTAACCTTTATCTTTTGTGGAAAATAACTATTACTACTATAGCTTTCTGGGTTAGTTGTGAAACTCTACTTCATGTGTCTCTATGTTTGTATTATACTGCCTCCGCGTGGCCAAGACACATACACCTGAAGGAGCAGCACAATGTCCATTGAATTGAAGCAAAAAATGTGGCAAAACTGTTCAACTCTTTACATTCTATTCAGTTATGTCAATACTGTATGTTAAGTACAATGTTATAAAGTGTTATTTTTCTAATTAAGCCCAAAAAATTTGTGCACACATACAGATTCCTATAAAAACAGATACAGCTATTAAATGAAATTTAACAAGCTCTTGATTTATCGTTGATGAAATGCAGACCTGGTTTGGCATTTCTTAAGATCCCCCACACGACGGAACATCTCATTAGTTGTGGTTCATTGAAACCAAAAGTTTCATGGAGTATATGGGAATCACTACTCCCAAGACATGGGATGAAAGACACCTTTATCTTAGACCAAGCTGGCGTCAGCACATCCTTTCTTTTGCAACAACATTCCTCCGATAAAACCACTAAATACTTCAGCACTTCACTGTTGTTAGCCATTGAAACACAGGATGAAAATTGTGGCTTTGTGAAAGCAAAGAATGAAAATACATAAACTACAGTGAGTTTTTGAAGGATGAGACTGAGGAATGACCTGTGTTAGTCAAGTCAGTAGCATTTGTTGAAAGCCTGCATTCAAGTGTGCGTGATCTACTTAGGGCTGCAACGATTAATCAAATAACTCGAATAATTCGATTCCAAAAAAAAACAAAGCGATAGCTCTGTCTTAACACTTTTCAGTGATCATTCTTCCCCGTGGACTAATGCTAACTGCTGATTGGCTCAAGCGCCTCTCTACGTAGAACTAGGTTGGCGCGATGGTGGCGAGCCAGGAGGAAAGACTGTAAAAGACGGAGAATGTCCAAAGGTTGGTATCATTCGCTTAAAAAAAAGAAGTTAAGTGCAATGTGTCTACTACAAAGCAAAACTGACGTAGCACAACAGCACTTCTATGTTCGCTGACACAAGGTGACGTAAACATTGTTAGCTAATTTAATACAGCCTACCACCAATGGTTAGAAACTATTGTAATGCTCCCACAAATGGTTAAGGATGCACACAGCTGCCGGTGCACTTTTAATCAGTTGAATGATCAGAGACAAACACTAACAGCTAATCTTACCTAAATAAAAAAAACAAAAAAAACAGCCAACTCTACTTTCATCCGTTGAAACACACGTCACTCACCAGGCCATACACTGCCTTTTAAAATGATCGATACTCAAGTCACCGATATTATTTTCTAGAACGTGAGGAGAGCGACCCCAAATCGACAAAATAAAAAGGGCAATTTTTTTTTTTTTTATCCGATTAATCTATAAAATAACCGGTAGAACACTCGATTCTAAAAATATTTGATCGCTGCAGCCAGAGTTATCGTTCACCGCATCATCTATTTCACACCACGCCACAATATTGACCCGCTGCAATCAGAGGAAATTAAAAGGGCAAACGCAACGGTTTATATCATCTCTTAATCTGGCCTAATGGATCGCCAAGGTGCGAAAGGTATTGACGGGTGTAGCAACTGGAGAGTGTGACACAATGGCAAATAATGTGATGAGGAAAGCACAACAGCGCACACTCACATTAAACTATCGATTCGCAAGACTGCCGCCTACTGATGGGGGATTAGCTGACCCCATCTACATGATAAAACCTTTGAATTAAAAGGGCAAACGCAACAGTTTATATCATCTCTTAATCTGCCCTAATGGATTGCCAAGGTGCGAAAGGTATGGACGGGTGTAGCAACTGGAGAGTGTGACACAATGTCAAATAATGTGATGAGGAAAGCACAACAGCGCACGCTCACATTAAACTATCGATTTGCAAGACTGCCGCCTATTGATGGGGGATTAACTGAACCCCATCTACATGATAAAACCTTTCCCGAGCCAAGGGAGGCGACAGTGCCCTTGACCTAATTCTCTGCTCTCAGCCAAGGGCCAATGTCACTCGGATTTCTGCTGATGAACCATCAATGGAAAGGAGACGTGTACTGTAGACACTTTCATACAAACAACAACCAGAAGGGCAAGACAAGCTGGTACGGAGTAGCAGTAGCACGGCCAAGCCTGTCACTTGTCACATGAAGAATGGTGATTGATTTCCGGAAGACAGAGAGACCTCTGTGCCCTAACGCCTGCCGGCCCCTCCTCATCCTCATCCCTATGCCAGTCCGCAGAGGCTTTAACCCATGTAGTGCTTAGCGGAAGGCAAGATCCAGCACTCTGACTGCCCTACATTTTCTGCACTCATATTAACACTGTCTTGTTACTAAATTGGGTGTATTTCATCCACAATAAAGGAATAATAAATGCTTCTTCACAATTAATATACTGTACGGCCGTCGCATTTAGTTTTGTCAGAAAGGGAGTGTCTACAGTATACATAGTAGAGGATAAGACTGTGTTCATCTAATCTGAAAATATTACAAAGTTTTTTGTCCTACTACTTTATTTGCAAGGAGCAATGGTTCATGAAAGCACATTCTCACACTGGCCACAACATTATACACACCACATAAAAGTATACAGAAGAAGTATATAAAATGAGGATTCAAAATCATGAAAAATCAAGCCATTCTCTCCGCTCTCAAATGCTGTTGGTGAATCCGCTGAATGCGCTGAAATCACGCCAAGCACAGATGTCAACTGTCAATCAAACACCTGTACTATGACCTGGGAAAATGGATAATATTTTGTCTAACATCTTTCCGATGCCTACACATAACGACATGTTTGAGCCATGAAAATATATCCGCTTAAAGCCTCCAATGTCTGGAATATAACCAATCAGGTCGTCGCGGGGCCTTTCCACGGCATACGAGGCGCGTTAGGAGTGGCAACACCAGCACCAAGCCCCGGTCCACAAAATGGCTGTCAAGTCTGACTCCTCCGTTCCTCTTCTGCCTTTTCTCTGTGATATGGCCTCACCAGCGGACTATCTGGACTATTTTCTGGAGGTAGGAATAGCTTACGTCGCAATTACGCCATATAACCGCTGATGCTACGATCAACTTAAAACATAGTGGGGGAGGGGTGACTAATGCTGGGCGCCCAATTATGTCACTGTACACCATTTTAGCCACGCCCCAAACCCCTCCTCCCTCTCCAAAAAAAGAATCAGGAAAACTGACATGGTGAAAAAAAATTCACTATATCTTCACAACTGAGTAGTACTACATAGTTCTTAGTCTTTGCACGTTTTCAGCAATTATCTTCAAACACATGTATTTAGAAAAAAATCTCTGAATTCACTTTACAGGGTCTTTAAGAATATGTTAATTATTGTGGTTATAGTTTTCAGTGCTGCGATTGGCTGGCAACCAGTTCAGGGTGTACCCCGCCTCCTGCCCGATGATAGCTGGGATAGGCTCCAGCACTCCCGCGACCCTTGTGAGGATAAGCGGCTCCGAAAATGGATGGATGGATGGATAGTTTGCAGTGTTGTATTATTGCACAACAACATACTGAGACATCTTTTGATTAACTCATTTAGCTGCAAGAGTCAAAATATTAGAAACATAGTAGAACACTGCAATTCTACTCCACACAATGTAAAATACTACCACAACAATAAGACATTAATCAGAGTGCCCAGAGAAAACCCACCCAGGCACGGGGGCAACATACAAACCCAGGCACGGGGACAACATACAAACTCCACACAGATTTGAACCCCGGTCCCCAGAACTGTGAGACAGATGTGCTAACCAGTCAGCACCGTGCCGGCATACAAATAACATCCATCCATCCATCCATCCATTTGCTGAGCCGCTTCTCCTCACCAGGGTCGCGGGCATGCTGGAGCCTATCCCAGCTATCACCGGGCAGGAGGCGGGGTACACCCTGAACTGGTTGCCAGCCAATCGCAGGGCACATATAAACAAACAACCATTTGCACTCACATTCAAACCTACGGGCAATTTAGAGTTGACAATTAACCTACCATGCATGTTTTTGGGATGTGGGAGGAAACTGTGGTTTCCTCCCACATCTCATACATGAAAACTCCACGCAGGCGGGGCCGCGGATTGAACCCCGGTCCTCAGAACTATGAGACAGACGCTCTAACCAGTCGTCCACCGTGCCACCACACAAATAACAATAAATCCAAAATAACCAATAAGGTAATTTGCAATTCATATCTGTCCTACCTTTTAGCCCTAAATATATGTAGTATTGTGCAACCATACACACACATACACACCTTAAGCACTCTCGATGTCGGAAAGATACGAGACTCCCTCCGACTCAGCGCTCGCTCAACCTCAGTTGGCCCAATGGGCTCAGCAGCTCCTTTACAGATGTAGCCGCTACAGTTCCTCTCTAAGACAGTTCGGAGCCCATTAAAGACGACTGTGCTGGTGGTGCACCCCATTCCTCCAGGTCCAATCCGGCATCATTCAGGAGAGCCTGCGAGTGACCCAGTTTTGTCCCTTTTGCCCACTTCCTCCCCAGTCCATGATCTGACCCTGCAATCTAACGCTTCTAATCCAGGGAGGGAGCGCCGACGTTCAGGCGCCAAGAGCCAGCGTGGCGAGCCTGAAGTGCAGGATGGCTGCAGAATTAATAAATGCACACGCAGAGGAGAGCCCTGCTGTATTTGTTAGTCGCTCCACTCTGTGCAAGCTGGAATAAGCCAGTCAGCAGGCGATATGCAGCAAGCGAGGGAGCGAGGGAGGAAGAGCACAAGACGAGGGATGGGAGGGATGAAGGATACTGAGCGAGTTCTGCACCAGCCTCAGTGCTGACCTTACAGTCAATATGCATAATTGTTTGTTTGTGACTCAAGTCTCTTGTTTGTGACTCAAGTCAGTGTCTTTCTCCTCATTTTTCTTCCAATTAAGATGCATTTGTATTTCAACTCTTTTAAGCCATGATCACTTTTTGCAGTCACATGAGTGAGTATGAAATAAATGGGTTACAGCAAATGCGACCTTATATCCAGAGGGAGCGTTTGCTCCTACGAACAGGCAAACAGCAATATGGTTGAATGATTTTTTAGTTCAGATGCGCTGCCAAGGCCAACAGTATGACTCTCATCAAAGTGATGCTAAATACATCAGTCAGCTGCTTTAAAAAGTCGGAATACGCACAGCCCTATAGAGGAAAAAACATCATCGGACACAAACACAAAATAACCTCATCTGTTGTCCAAACAGTGAAAGGGGAGGATTTAAAGATTTCAGCTGCTGCTTTAGCTCAAGCTGGACAGCCTGCCAAGAGTGCAGATATATCAGAAGCAGAACAACCAAAATTTTATCATTTGGAATGCTGGATAACAATTCATCTGCAAGTGCAGTCTTTGACCAAAATGTCTTGGGAACAGCACCAGGGAGATGGAAGATTAGAGCACAAGAAGAAAATTTGTTGTGAAAAGTGACATCTGGAAATGTATCTGAAAAGAAAAACGTTTTCTCAAGGCTCTTGTTTAAATATATTGCATATGCACTGGCAGTGTATATGCAATGTTAAAAAGTCTTGCAATAAAGACAATTCTGACGTCTGGATTTTGCGTGGATTTTGTGTATTTTTTGTGCATTTTGGATCCAAAATCAATTCTGTATATGGTTGATAAATTATAGATTATTGATGAGGACAACAAATTGTAGCCCAATCAGATGTTAAAATAGGATAATCCTTGTTCAATTTAGGCTGTGTTCATACCTGTGCTGTGCTTACATGCTAGTGTGACTGCTCAGTGAACCAGGACCAGATGTGATTCAAAGTACACCAAGTGTTGCACGTGAACATTGAAATAAATTGCCGAAGGTTCATCTGGATCAGATCCAGAGGAACCTCGAGTTTGACCAATATTATTTTAGTAAAAATATGTGGATTATCATCAACATTACAAGAAAAGAAATCCTCGGGAAAACATAATGTAATACAAAATAAAAACATTAATACCATTTGAAAACCAACAGAGATGGACCCAAGGTGTCTGCTTGATAGTTTTACCAATGTATCCACACACTCATCATGAGAAGGCGGAAGAAAAGAGGTCATCTTAGTTTATTTATCCACGTCTCTCCTCATCGTGCTGCAGCATTGCACAGAAGAATAATTGAATTCTCAGTTATTAAAAATGTGTCACAGCAGTGCACAGCATACGCACCAATTAACTCCTGAGGCATGTGGTTTCAACTGTGCTCATTTAAAGTCACACAATGGGCCCTGGACACGATGTATCGACAATAGACTGACTCATTTACATGTGTATTTGGCAGTTAGCCTTAAAAACAAATCAACACAATCATAGTGGAGTATTTGGAGTAGATGATTCCTGCTCGTACGCCTTCCTTCCTGCATGCTGCTGCTGTGTTAATATTTCAGTACCCTGGCATACTGAACTACATTTGACTGTACAATGAAACAAGCCACAGGGCAAAGCCACCAAACCTCCACATGAGCGAATTCAAGAAAATAAAAAGAAAGGCTCTCTAACAGGGTAAAAACGAGACTGATTATGTTTTACTGAGTGCTAAGAAATGTGGCAGCTCACATCTCGCAGCCTCTTAATGTATTCTTAAGTATGTATTCAGTCACTTAAACCTTGCTGCACAACAATGATAACCAATATAAAAGCAATACATTGAAAAGATTTTCAAGCGAGTGTTTTTTATGGGGTTTTGCAGTATACAGGCAAGTCCGAATTTAGAGTTGCATGTTTCAGCAACATGCAAGAGCAAGAAGAACAAGAACTACAAGAACAAGAACAAAAACAAGAACTTGAAAAACAAAAAGAACTAGAACTAGAAGAAGAAAGAACAAGAACAGCAAAAAGAATAACAAGAAAAAGAATACAAGAATAAGAAATAGAAGCACAAGAAAAAAAGAATAACAAGCAAGAAGAAACTGGACGATAAGAAGGACAGGGAGAAGAAAAGAACAAGAATATAAAGAAGATTATATACCTGTGTATTGTTGTAGTAATGTATGCGTTGCTTCTCTGTGTGTGTTAAAGTTGCATTTGTTCGAAGTTTTATAACCACTGAAAAAAATATATTCTAATTCCTGCCATTTCACAATATATGTTGGCATTAAGCTAGTATGCGTTTGTCAGACAAAATATTTTAATTGAACATTTAGTGTTTAAATAAAAAAAAGACAATTAAACATTGTCTATGTCATTTTTATAGTAAACTTCAATTGGGAGTGAGGAACAGCTTGTAGCAAACTGTCGCGGGTAGGTCAGAAATGTAGTCGCGCGATAAACAGGGGTTCCACTATATCCACAATATGGCCTGCCAGTAGAAATACACTCAGGTCGGTCATGCCGGTCATGCAATTCAGAATTCAAACAAAAAGTGTGGTAAAATACAACAACACAAAATGAACCACAGGCATATTGTGCAAGAGGTCAGTTCAGCAAACATCGAATAATTCATTCTACGTGTGTGGTTTTGCTACTCTTTGTGTAGTTGCATTGCAACATTATTGCAAAAGGGATGCCAGTCTCACCAAAAAGTGTTAAAAGAAAAAAAACGAATAAATAATTAGTCATTAATAAAAAAAAAAATGTGAGAAAAGAAGAATATACACTGAAAGATAGGAGAAGTCATGTTCAAAGCAGAAAGACAAATGCAGGCACAGGCATTGTCACTTGTTATCAAGGTTATGGCAAAGTGTTTCGTTGTTACCTTATTTCTATACTTGTGTGACAAGTAAGAATGTTTTTAAAAAGTGTGGTGTAGCTGCTACGCTATTAAACGGTGACTATTTAGGAGCCGACTAAATAGATAATGAATCATTAATGACAACAGGCATTGCTGAAAGTGTCACAGGTGGCAATCATACATTTTCTGCCTTGAGGACACAGATTCCTCCGGTACAAGAAAGAGCACGCTCCTAAATACACAATAGCGAACTGACAGGACTTCTAGTGATGTTTGTATTGGATTTCGCTTGGGGAAAAATTATCTCCTGTCATGGCTAGATTTGTTTGCACTTATTTGACCTTGTATTCATGACGCTAGAAAACTGTCCAATTGTAAATATAATGTGGAAAGTTTTTGTTTTTTGTCATTTAAATACAGAGGTGTCTTGAGATACAAGTTTAATTCGTCTCAAAAGACTTGTACATCAAATCATCTTTCCGCATTAAAATGAATGGAAATGCCATTAATCCGTTCCCCCCCAAAAAACAACAAAAGTTTGTAATGTTTTTTTAAATAAGAAAAATAGCTGTCTGTAATATTGTACTTTAAAAACATACAGTAATGACATAATTCGATAGAATGAAAATAATTTTCCAGTTTTTGTTACAGTTCTTGCTTTAATTCACTAGACATTGTGCTGCGCCTCCTGGTGTGCGCGTCCTGGCCACTTGGGGGCAGTATAATACAGACATACGACTATATATGAAGGAGATGGTTATAATTGGTCAGTAAACTACGGTAATATTTGTCGTACTTCGCAGAGGATAAATAATATAAGCAAGTGATGCTATGTATTGTTATATTATCTGTCTATACGTATTACTCCACCATTGTGTTGAAATATCGTTGCTTAAAGGGTTATAATACCGCGACATCGATGCTATTCGTTAGCCCATCTATGGCGGCTCCTATTATGTGTTAGCATTAAGCTAGCGGACTTTAGGTAACGTTAGGTGGTAGTTTTAACTACACAACGTGTAATTATCTTTGTTTTATGTTAACAGTTAACTTCAACTGAGATTGGTAATAAACGCTTTTTTAAGCATTGTTCATCATCTGCCAAACTGTTGCTTGTTGTGAACTGAGTTGACATCACTGCCATCATACAGTGCTCGTATCTCAACATTTCACTCGCAAGCCAAAGCAAAAAAACAACAACAAAAACACGGCTGAACGAGTCTTAAGTCAGGTCACTTGTTCTCAAGGCACCATTGTAGGCCTACTATACATGCTATAAGACATGCCGTCAGGATCAATGTTGCCAGATTTGGTTTGGAGGGAGTAATTTCTGTAATAGTATCCTCTACCGCTGGTGAATTCCCAAAGGGCAGTGCTGAGTCACTGCTGCATGTGTTGCTTCTTCTAACCATTGCCCTTCGCCTTAACAATCCACAGCCAATGGCTATGTCTTGTGGCACACTAATAAAGATCGACTCTGACCTCCACATTAGGACTGCATCAGGCTTACTAAACCTTGACCTAAAAATCAAGTTAAGGAATGGCTTATGGTCTAGAAATGTGATTGGGGCACAGCGTTGTTCTGTCTGTCTATGGATGTTTACATTTACAGTAAGTATCCTGTGGGGTGTGGAAGCTGTGACAGTCCACGCTCTGTCGCTCTGCTTAAATCAGCAGCTGCAGAGAAGATAAGAGTAGCGGTGGCATAGATTACAGCTACGATGACAGCGTTGCTGTGGACTGTAGGTTGGAAGTAACACGCTCTCATATCATATACCAGCTGTGCTACCTCACAGCACATAAACATTACTTTATGTCCCATGTGACCATAAATCTCTACTTTCCTGACTGAATGTGCAAGCCGGCCTGTAGTAGTGCTTTGTAACGTCATTAGGCATGATGTATCTGTTATTAAATAATTGATCGTAATTCATTGGGGTGGCCATTTCGAGTTTGAGAAACAGCATTTCTACTAACAGGGGTATGTTGGGTCCACCCAGCAAACTAGTGGCGGAACATCAAGCATGGAAATATTTTACTAAAAATGAGACCCATAGCATGGTCCCATGAAAAATATGATAGTCTATCCTCAAATATAGCAAAGGCGCTATTAACTCCCTTTTTTAAATATTATAATGCTGTAGAGAGCAGCAACCCTGCAGTTGTGTTACACGATTTAGAGTTAGAGTTGACGTAAATTACGACTGTCTGCGAAGGCACTGAGGGTATCTGAATATGACTGGATGAGCGACTGTCTGTATGTGATTCGATGAGCAAGTTGGAGGGGTGGGGCGACTGTGCCTTGGCAGGGCAGGGAGCATATGAATATCACGAGGTGAGTGATCTTGTATTTGGAGGATGAAGTATTGAAAGGAAACAGTTGTGTGGGTAGCGAGTTGACAACTTAAAAAATAAAAATGACTTCTTCCGCCTGTCAACGTCGACTCAGCTATCATCACCTTAGCATCGACTACAAAAAAAATATACCACATGAATTTTTTTTGTATGTGTGAAAGACAACACTGCAAATGAAATTGGTGGAAAATTACACTCAAATCACTGATACGCATGTAGGCTGTAGCAACACAGCTACCATGACTGCTATTTGTTTGATACAGAAAGTAAATAAAATTGGCACATCCGGTATGTACAGCTTCACATTGATTTAAAAGGGACATACTCGGACGTTCTCTGTTTTCACGGACAAGTGGTGTTTAATGTTTAGACTGGAACCATAATGCGATAGTTTAAGAACTTTCAACTTGTAAATATCCAAAATGACAGTGTAAAGCACCTTTTTGTTGTGATTACATCCAACCCCTGTTCGTATGCCCCACTACACTGTACTTCTCATGATACCCAACTAGACTTGAAATTGGTCCCAATTTATAAATGAGTCGGCAGAATTCTAATCGCAAAGAGTATGCCCAGCTTTAGTCAATAAAACTGTTATCCACTGAGACCAATGGAGGTCCTCTCGTCATCCACTTGGATGCCTCATTCACAACATCTCTTGGACACAGTCACTGGCCTCCTCTAAGCTGCAAACAGAACCACTTTCAACCTGTTCACAGCAACGGTCGGTGGAGCCAAGGTGAAACATCACAGGCAACACGTGCAAAATAGTCGGGTCATCTTGAGTTTCCCTTTACAATCGAAGGTGTGAACACTCCAAACAAAGCCACTAGAGGCCCCATGTGTGGCTCAGAGATTTGGCGTGTCTTCTGAGTAATCTCTCTGGGAGGAAGGTGAAAGCTGCAGCTGCCTGCGTTTCAATGTCCAGGCTGCTGCTGTGGGACTCCGCAGGGATTAAGTGTGTCACACAATCTGGTGGACATCACCCGTGTATGCAGCCCCATCATGCAGATAGAACAAGACTGCCTGCCAGACAGGACCATAGAAGGGCCTTAAAAAAGGAAGCGGCTGTTTCCTGCTGATGTGTGTAAACCATGTTAAAACAAAGTCCTTTTGCCATTTTTTTTTAACTCCTGGTTAATGGAGAGTTTGCGGCTATAATACCATACAACTGTTCAATTATCTTCAGTTCATTTTGGAGCCAAAGTTAGGAGTCGGGATGGGCATAACAACTGATCATTCAATTAACTGATTGGTCACTGACGGGGTAGTGGTTTGTGTGCCTAACAATCGCAAGGCACATACTGCATACAAACAACCATTTCCACTGAGTCTTCAATGAACCTATCATGATGCATTTTTTTGGAATGTAGAAGGAAGCCAGGGAAAACCCATACAAGCATGGGGACCACATACAAACACAGGAAGGCCAGAGCCTGGATTCGAAGCATGAACCTCCATACTGTGAGTCAGACATGCTAACTATTAATTCACTGTGCTGCCCTTTATCACGAAGTTGAACAAGGAAATTTAGTCCAATGATTGAAAAACGCTAAGTATGCTTGCACTCCCAAAGTTTTGTTTGCGAGACGCTTCCCAAGAGTCACGCGTGGGTGGGCTGCAAACATAGGCCAGGAATTTCAAAAAGTCCCATGCTTCACATTTTAGAACCCCAACATAGTTGACATGAAACAGGAGAGCAGCTCTGAATGATTGTGAAGAAAAAAAGAATGTCAGGTTATCCTGTATGTGTAATAAAACAAACACAAGAGGCCCGCATCCTCTTCCTTTAACTTGGTATTTCAGGATGCTTTATTTATCCCAAGTGACCAAACAGAGGGGTTCTGCTTCTGCTGCTTTGGGGTGGAGCTACCAAGCTAAGAATAAACTTGACACAATAGACACACATACTTAGTGCCATGTTGGTTGCAAGGTCTCAGAAGCGGGATCATTTTACCACTAATACATGAAACTAATCAAGCCGAGCCTCCACCAGCAGAGGTGGTCTGACACGGTGCCAAGGTCCCTGAGGGCCTGCGGTCACCCTCTTACCCATGCCAGCTGCATTTTGGCATCAACAGACACAACACTGTGTAATCTCACACTAACATACTTCCTTACACATGCTAGTAGCGTAACACTAAACTGCTTCAGAGCTTGAATTTCAAGCAGTGTATAAAAAACAAAATGCTAACATTGGGTCAACTAAGAATGAGGGAAATAAAATAAGGCTGGAAGGGCTTCAAAATAGGAGGAAAAAGCTGTTTCTCGCACCTCAGCGATATAATGTTTTTACTGCCACCTACAGGCTAATATTGAAACACATTGACGTCGTGCAATCAGAATAATTCTAGACTGACCACAATATTAGGTACACCTGCACAATCAAAAAATAACAATCAAAAGGATAACTGATGTTAACTTAATAAATATTTATTATTGAGTTGTAGTTTGGATTGGTGTAGCATTTATTATTTTTTTCCAATATCGGATGCCATACAGTATATTTACACTGGGGCGGCACTGTGGCGGACTAGTTGTTACCATGACCCAGGTGGTTCGACAACTCAGACCATCCTGTGTGAAGTTTGCATGTTCTCTCCGTGGTTGTGTGGGCTTTCTCCAGGTACCGTTTTCCTCCAACATTCCAAAAACCTTTGGATTAACTGAAGTTTAGAAATTGTCCGTCGGTGTGAATGACAGTGTGAATTGTTGTTTGTCTATATGTGCCCTATTGCAATTGACTGCCGACCAATACAGGGTGTACCCCGCCAAGGATAATTAGCTTGGACAGGCTCCAGTTCACCAGTGACCGTAATAAGGACAAGCAGAATACAAAATGGATAATGGATATTTACATGGAAGTGGAAGGTGAGCATTTTTATTTTACAGTATATGCTTTATTTCTTTAGCTATTTATCATATCTCATCAGATTGCCAAGATGTACCTAATGTTGCAAACAATGTGTCTAAATCATGTGTTGTCTGCCACACAGGAAAACAATACAAACACTAATAACCTACCAAACCAGCCTCACTGAGACTATAAGGAAGTAAAGAAAGTAACAAGATCCTGCAAACACTATAAAAGAAAGTTCAACGGTGACTAAAATGGTAATTGTTGTAGTTTATTCAGGCATGAAGAGAAAAATACATAAACCCACAGTAGTAGTGGTGACTATGAATAGCAGACGGATTTTAAAGAGGGCCAGTCCTCAAGGTCAAGCTTTGACATCAAGTATGGAAGCTGAGATGTGAGGCAAGTTCATACTAGCCTGACATGAGGCCTTTGGAGGGTGAAACTGCTGAAGTGTGCTAATCACAACTCTACGTTTGCTATGTTCTTAAGGCTTAACTTACATACGGATGTCCCAGATGCGCCCTGATGCCACAGAATTGACAGAAATGTACAAGAAGTCAGGTGATGTGCACAAAAATGAACAACTTTGTACTAAACTGTGTACACATCTACATTTTAAAGAGTCATATAGCAACAGTAAATAGTATAAGCAAAATATTTGAAACATATCTGCTATTCTACACCGCAACAGTGGGTCTGTAGCATATCCTCCGTCAACAGGGTTCACATGGTTGGTTAAACCATTGTACCAAAATGATCCTCTTACTCGCGCTATCAACCAAAATTCAATAATATGATCTTGTAGAATTATGAATTTTTTGAGAAACATTTTATTGGCTTGTGCAGGTGTACCTAATGAAGTTTCTAGTGAAGAATCTACGATCATTAATAAGCACACGAGAAGTGGAGGGACCCAGACGTGTTCTTGTGGTGTATTCAAGATGTGCGTGTGTGTGTGTGTCACTCAGGTAATGGGGGAGGTTGGTGTTTGGGAAACTTTAGGGATTAGCTAATCTGGGCTCTTTGTAAATCAGTGGAAATCCTCTTGAGCTCGCCACAGCGAGCGCCGCTGACAGGGGTCTGTTGCCCCTAATTGTGGGAGGAGGAGGAGACGAGGACACGTCCGCACGGCTGCATACTGGATAGATTGCAGTAGATTTTACTGCGCTACTGCACCACTAAACTCCCCAGGGTGTCACAAACAGCTGTGAAGGGTAAAGGTCAATCCAAGACCGTGACACACAAGTGATATTAAGAGAAACAGTCAATTGTAGACTGTATTGTACTGTAAAAAAGGAAATAATTCAAAATCAATTCATGTAGTAAGTCAATGCACAATCATTATAAATAAGCGTTTGGTTAAAAGTATACTGGTAATAATGATTACAAAAACCTCAGTTAACAAAACCTTAGTAATGTTGAAAAGGTATCAATAAAATCTCTGTTGCTTGAGCAAAACAAGCAGCGTCCTGACAAACCCTCATCATCAATAGGTGGCTCCACTCTTCCTGACGTTGTGTACTACATCCTTATTAAAGGATGGCTGGCGGCTCATTACCGAGCTGTGTATTTTGTCTCTGGTACTGCTCGTGTCTTGCCTGCAGTATACACCCTATTTTATCTGAGCATAGCCTAGTCGCTCATGCAGTGACACACATACACAAAGAACATACATAGCCTGCAATACTGCCCTCTCAGGACGAAACAATCTCATTATTTGCTGCTGATCCGGCCTCAGCTGTTGGTATGTTGTGAGCCTGCCTCACGGATCATGCTAATTTCACAATGACCAGTGTGGCTGCTATGGCGACTAAAATGGATTTGACATTTTTGTTGGTCTCATGTGACCTTGAGTGGAAATAATGCCTTTTTCAGCATCAGTGATTTTGCATCACATCATCAAAACTGTGATAGTCACTCGGGACCTGAGTATTCAGTGAAAGAAAACTTTTACATACGAACAACAACAGCATGACCACTCTGCACACAGGCCTGAAAAAGACAACAACAAAAATGCTGTAATATGCATGCCAGGCCAGTAGTGGGCGATGAAACTTTGTCAGGAAACATTATGCACATGTGCAACTGCTTGTCCTTTTGGGGGGGAAAAAAGCACAAACCACTTTTAATATTCTTTCTTTTTTTTTTTTTTTCTTTACCGCTTATCCTCACTAGGGTCGCGGGCTGATGGAGCCTATCCCAGCTATCTTCGGCCAGGAGGCGGGGTACACCCTGAACCGGTCGCCATGTAAAGGAAAGCCAGATTCCAATGTGACGCAAATCATGTAAATAAGAAATAGCTCATCCAAAGCATACCACATCATGGGTCAAACGTGATAGAACTGTATAACTGATAACTGAATGAGCTCACTAGTGTTTATTGATGCTGTGGCTCAAGTTCTGACAGAAGTAAGAAGATGAATTGTGAGGTGTTTTGGACTATACTGTGCTCAAATTCACTAAACTATGTCCAATTTCTAACAAAAAAACGGTCTTGTATAAACTGCCCTCAAGTGAAGCCAGGGATACGAAGTAGTCATGCAAAATGGTGAAGAACAAAGATACACATTTATGTTTTCCACTAAGCATGGGAGTCTATTTTAAGGCTTTAAAACAAACACATGATCAAAAGTAACAAGGGGCACTGTGCAGGATCACTTTGTCCACTTGACATCACCAACATGTGTGATCAAGAGGAGGAAAGCGCTGTTTAAACAACATCATGTATCCGTTCTAGCACAGCACAAGCCGATCCTACCAGCCAAAACAGAATCCCTGACAAATAAACTACAGGCAAACATAACCAAATCCTCATCGGGAGCACAGTCCCTAACGGAGACACTGGCTTTGAAAGGAAAAACAGATTACTGAGGCCACCACTGCATGTAGACGTCTGTGACTTTATAAGCATTTGTGATTACTGTGAGTCCATAGAGCTTGCAGTTGTTTTAGTGGTGAAAAAAATTATGCAAATTCTTATGGACTGAACAGATTTAGCGACACACTCACCAGACATTTAAAATAGGCAGAATAGTTGCGTTTGCTCTTGTATTGGATCTCAGTTATCCTCAATACAGTTACAAGTTAAAGGACTGGTGTCTGAAAAGATATATTTCAAATACAGACTATGTTTTCCTTCTTGAAGTAATCCCCCAGAGTCTAATGCACTTCCCCAGCATTCTCTGACATGCCTTCATGCAAGCCTGGAAGTAACAACATGACAATCTTTCCCAAAAATGAAAAAATTAAATTCTTTCTAAATGCTGAGTCCGGTTGGAATGGCCACTTCAAACTTAATGTGACACACCAGGAATTTCGAAAATTGGATGATGGGTTCTGGAGAAATTTAGTTTTTTGTGCTGAAAACAAAAGGCCCCTTTGGAGAATGTTCTCATGTGATATCACCAATAGAAAATCTGGTCAAAAAACACCTTAAAATTTGAGTAAAACAATATAACTTCATTATTTCTCAACATATCTCCTCAACCCTTTCGTTTTCGTCTGCATGGAACCAATAACCGATTGGGTGACAAGTTTCAGCTAAAAATATCCACCAATAAGATCGTACGGGCCGAAATTCTGAGTGGTACGCAAGGTTGACGTGTCAAAATTACCGTGACATTTCAAACGGCGTCACTTGCCCTGAAAACCCGACTTAAGTGGCACAAATGGAAAATTATTTACGTGAAGTGCAGCGTGGGCAGTAGAATAGGTCATGTACATGCAGTACTTTAATAATCAATAGTTGTTTTGTTTTATTGTGAATTGATTTTTCATGGAGGATTTTAGAAGTTTTTTGTTTTTTTTTAATTCCACTGTTGATGGGGGCCACCTGTCATGTTGCTACTAGAAGGATTCTCGGATCCTTCACAGCTCCGTTGTCACGGTCAGCTTGTCCTCATTGTCCCTTTGATGACCCCCTTGAGGTTGGGAACAAGGACAACAAAAATCATATCGCGCCAGAACAAAGCAAAGGCCACAGGATCCCTTTGTAGATGTGCCGGTTGATCGTTTGGCCCTGTGGCAAGAACTCGAAGTGGGCGATTTACCCTCACATCAAATAATGCAATCAACTTGACTTCGACTATTTTTCTTTTTCAGCCTTATTGGCGACGTTGGACTCTTCAACTGAAGGCTCTGACGTTTGGTCTCTGTGTTGTACGCAAAGATCCAAATTCATCACTGGTCATGACTCTCCCTAGAGGCTCTGGACTCACTGGTCTCATCATCACTCATTCTGTCCATTATGTGATGACCTGACACAGAGGATATGTATATAAAAGCATGTGGAAAAATAATTCAATGACTGTAGCTACCTGAGTTCACGCTTATATACTCCAGGGTGATTACGTTCAAAGGAGAAACTCGTAGTTTGGGTTTTAAATACAGTATACTAATTCATTTCGTGACACCACTCCTGAAATTTTTATGACAACCACCATAAATTAGAAAATTGACATGTATGTGTCGCGTGTCAGCACAGACAGCTAGGTGCAAGTGTTTTAGGAGGAGAAACTGTCCACCCTGTCCTGCCCCTCCATCTCCTAACCTCACCAACCACAGTGTTAGATGAAAGAATGCAAGCTATGCATCTGCCTGGTGAGAAGTCATTAGAGACGAACCCCTCTGGCAGGTCACATCCACACACTGCTCAGTGCACAAACCAAAAGCACCAGCACAGGGTTCTGCAGGGATTATTTGACATTAAACGAACAGCGTACTCTCTGGGAAAAAGACATATCCAAGGGAGCAACATCTAACTGATCAGTTTACTTGAATAATCATGTGTTTATCCTCCACCTGCTCAGGATCTTTTGGGTTAATTCAAATAAGCACACAAGAGGCTCCTAAACATTCATTCAGGGGAACTCCCCGATGAATGATAGAGCGTTGAACGTTTACTCTCATCTTTCAGCAGCCTGATAACAGTCAGTAGCACGGACGTGAATGTTAAGTAGATCCCCTGGGGATTCACGGCAACGTCGAACAGATTAAAACTTTCAACAATTCTTATCCACAGTACTTCTCTCTCCTCTGCCAGGAGAATTAAATATCTGGGCTTCTTACAAGACTCAGCAAACCTCTGCAACAGCCGCTGTTGTTATTAGTCTATAGTGAGAGAGTGAAGGGTCAATGACCACAGGGGGCCACAGGAGGACACGGCGTTCAAAGCAGATTACCCACTGAGAATGGGTTGTTAGCCTAATACTACACTCTTCAAGTCATCTGGAATCATGGTGAATTATCAAACAAGTGCAAGGATAGCAAGGCAATAGTTTGGCTGGCATGAACAACTGTGTCACCGTTTACAGCATGAGTCAATGCACCTGCATGAGCTCCTTAAACAGGCACAAACCCCTTATGGACTCGTAAAAAAAAAAAAACGATGTCTTGCAACAACAAGCTGGACAAATATGGTAAATGTTTGTTTTTCGTAAGAACAGCAGATCGGTAGCTAGATAGGCAGTAAGATACTTTCCTGTATGAAATTCTGGCAATACAAATGCATAGTGCAACATTTCGCCCCACTGTACTCTGGATTACACAAATTACATTTAGGCTTGTAATTCATACACAGTGACATGGAAGATTATCAACTTTCAAACAAGAATACACAGATGATTTACAGTAAAACAGCAGCATGCAACACAAGGAAATAAAAATAGTAAACCTGTATTTTCACGCACAGAAATATCTTGTGTAGTAGTGACATGGCCATCTGTCAGGTGGGGAAAAATAATGACAAGGGTAAGTGGTTGGCATATTGCCTCGACTTTAATCTGCTCCATCATGGTAGTAGACTAGCAGCAGTTTCCCCACAATTACAAGCGCTCTCTGAGCTGTAGTGAAGGTTACAAGGGAGAATTTACATTTATTAATACACCTCTCTGGAAGAAAAGTAAACACACACGGACTTAAAAGGAAATGTGCTAGCCATTAGTCCTCTCTTTTCAGACAGCCAGTGTGGATGAGCTGTACATATTAAGGGCCTTGTCAGGGTTTTAATCCAATGAGATTAATCTCCAGCCGAGTGCGCGAGTGAAGCCCAACAATTTAGCCTGGCTGAGCTTGAGCAGTTTCACCTCTCAGCTAAAAGACTGGACCCTGACAACACTAATGAATTAATGATGTATGGCAGTGCTGCATCCACACACACGTTCACATTTAGGCCAGTTACAGGCCAATATAGAATTATCGTTAAGGGCATATACAGTTATATACAGTATGTACAGCGTGTGCTCTTGGATCAGAAGGGGGCCATTCATTTGATACTTTGAAGTAGCTCGAGGTTGGAAAAAATACCAGTACTGCACTTACTCATTGGGTTTACAAGGCTGCTGTGGGGGAGGGAGTCTGCCATAAACAGCAACCTGACATTTAAGTCTTTTAAACAGTGATCCCAAAAGAACACGGTTATAATAGAGGAATGTTTAAGTTATGCGCTTAACACACACAGTTTGAACTAAATGCTAAAATTAGCACACGAGACAATTCATGACAATGCTAACAATACAGGTTCTCAAACATGTTGTGTTTACATTATTTACATGGTTATCATTTCAAATGCACATTAAACTGAGAATGTCATTGATTGGGACGAACAAAAATGTTTGTTTGTTTTACCACAAAACTGGGCAAACAAAAGAGCTAACTCTACTGGCTACAATGTAGTAAAATCCAAACGCAAACTCCTGCTTGATCACAGATGATAAGATAACCTTTATTAGTCCCGCAATGGGGAAATTTGCAATAATACCAGATGTACTAGTTTACACAGCACAAAAACCAAGGTTGTCACTCAAGTCCTCTATACTGTAGATGCTCTTAGTGTCTGCCCCATTGACCGAAATAGCAACCTTTTTAATGGGAAGGGGAAACGAATCGCAGCATCCTCAATTGGATTAGTGCTTCTGATTATAATGTGCAGCAATCCACACTCAGTAGCAGCGTTTGGAATATGGCTCCACATTGTAACATGAATAAATATTATATATTTATTGGATGGTCTACAACTGCGGGCTATTTTTTCCACAAGGAAAGAACTCCTAAACTTCTGCTGGAACTGCTGCACTTCGGAATCAACTTGCATGTTGAGTTTCAGCATCTTGTCCAAGGATAAGTAAAAATCTTTAGCAATTCTTGCATGACGTGTTTTACTTCACGAAGTACACTGAGGGAGCATCAATACTAATATCAAGGGATGCTGAAGGCTTGTGGATGAGCAACCACACAGCTGCTCAGCCCTTCTGCCCCTTTTCCATTTGAACGGACGAGAGCGCACTAAAATTAAACAAACTGCAAACTCAATAGCTAGTGCATTCCATCCACCACCAAAACAAACCTCCTCCCAACATTGCATCTGGACTAAATAAAGAAGAAGCACCATCATCATCATCGCCTGCAGAAGTAGAATGTTTACAGATGGTTAAGTCATTTGGATTATGTAATGTATATACTCAAAAGCTATCCGGACAGGTGCAGTGCACTCACTGACAGGAATGGCCTGTTATGGTAACCTCTTTACTCCAAAACAGTCCTGCTCTATCAGACAGATCACATCATGAGAGCGCAGCAGCCCAAATAAAACCAGAGCAAACTCTCACTATCTAGCAGAAGACCTCTAGGCCACTGCTTTCCCACCACAACATGGAGCACAGGAAGTCACGGGCACATCCTGAGGTGACAGACAGAAAAATGTTTGCTCACTCTGGCAATGGAAATAAGATGTTTATCCACAGCTTTGCCCCATGTCTGTGCAATGCAAATCTACAATAGACAATTATGTAACTGACAAGCATGCCATTCGTCCATTGATCTCAGCCAGTATGCAGTTTCCCCCCCTGCCCCCCCCCAAAAAATCTATACTTCAGAGGACACGCTACAGTGATGTTTCATGATTAAGAGCAGTTAATGATTCGCTAGGATATCTAAAAGGTACGTTTATGCTAAAACGACTTAGTAAAACGTACAGACAACTTTGTACAAAAGATCCCCATTCATGCAGTTCTTAATTAAGAAACAACTACAGTATAAGCATGGCCCAGCCAGTAGTTGGTGAGATCACTGTGTAAAGAAACACTATGCACGTTCGTCAACTCCTCCAGAATCAAACCTGTCTTCTGAATACCCTTTTTTCGGCATACATGTCGATGTGATTTGGGGATAGCCATTCGGGAGGGGAGAATCGCGTTTTGAATGCTCTCGACTCCTGTTTTGATGCCAGGATAAAGGTGACACAGGAGCT